>NW_028147431.1:1163652-1216692 GCF_008360975.1 Lichenostomus cassidix
GGACAGCTGGGGACAGCTGGGGACACATGTGGGGGGGTTGGGGACACACCTGGAGACACACCTGGGGTTGGGGACACACCTGTGGACACACCTGGGGACAGCTGGGACACCTGGGGACACACCTGGGGACACCTGGGGACACACCTGGGGACATGCCTGGGGACCTGGGGACACACCTGGGACACCTGGGAATGGGGACACCTGGGGACACACCTGGGGACTGGGGAACCTGGGGGTGGGGGTGGGGACTCACCTGGGGACACACCTGGGGACACACCTGGGGGTATTTGGGGACACCTGGGGACACACCTGGGGACACACCTGGGGTTGGGGACACAGTTGGGGGACAGCTGGGACACCTGGGAGGGTTTAGGGACACCTGGAGGGGTTGGGGACACACCTGGGGACACCTGGGGGGGTTGGGGACAGCTGGGGGGGTTGGGGACACACCTGGGGACACACCTGGGGGGTTGGGGACACACCTGGGACACACCTGGGGACAGCTGGGGACAGCTGGGACACCTTGGTGACACACCTGGGGACAGCTGGGGACATACCTGGGCATGCCTGGGAGGGTTTGGGGACATCTGGAGAGGTTGGGGACACACCTGGGGGGGTTGGGGACACACCTGGGAGACACCTTGGGGACAGCTGGGGACAGCTGGGGACACACCTGGGGATACACCTGGGACACCTGGGGGAGGGCTGGGGATGTTAGGGACACACCTGGGGACATCTGGGGGGTTTGGGGACACCTGGGGACACCTGGGCTAGGATTTGGGGGATTTTGGGGATTTTGGGTATCCTGGTGTAGATTTTGGGGTTTTTTGGTATCCTGATGTGGGTTTTGGGTTGGATTTTGTGGATTTTGGGGTTTTCAGGTGTCCTGATATAGATTTCTGGTTGGATTTTGGGGTTTTTTGAGTGGATTTTGGTGTTTTCTGGGTGGATTTTTGTGATTTTTTTGGGGGATTTTGGGGTTTTTGGGGTTCCTGATGTGGAATTTGGGGAGTTTTGAGGTTCCTGGTGTGGATTTGGGGGTTTTCTGGGTGGATTTTTGAGATTTTTTTGCGGATTTTGGGGTTTTTAGTGTGGATTTTTGAGGTTTTCAGGTGTCCTGATGTAGATTTTGGGTTGGATTTTGGGGTTTTTGAGTATCCTGGTGTGGATTTTGGGGTTTTCTGGTGTCCTGGTGTAGATTTCTGGTTGGATTTTGGGGTTTTTAATGTGGAATTTGGTGGTTTCTGGGTGCATTTGTTGTGATTTTTCATGGATTTTTGGGTTTTTTTAATGTGGATTTTGGGGTTTTTGGGTGTCCTGATGTAGATTTTGGGTTAGATTTTGGGGTTTTCATGTAGATTTTGGGGTTTTTGGGTATCCTGATGTAGATTTTAGGGTTTTTTGGTGTAGATTTTGGGGTTTTCAGGTTATCCTGATGTAGATTTTGAGGGCTTTGCATATCCTGATGTAGATTTTGGATTGGACTTTGGGGATTTTGGGGTTCCTGGAGTGGACTTTGAGTTTTTCTGTGTGGATTTCTGTGATTTTTTGAGGATTTTTGGGGTTTTTTTGGTGGATTTTGGAGGTTTTCAGGTTATCCTAGTGTGGATTTTAGGTTGGACTTTGGGGTTACTTTGAGTCTTGATGTAGATTTTGGTGTTTTCTGGGTGGATTTTGGGGTTTTCTGGGTGCATTTTTTGTGATTTTTGGTGGAATTTGGTTTTTTATTGCGGATTTTTGGGGTTTTTCGGGTATCCTGGTGTAGATTTTGGGTTGGATTTTGGGATTTTTATGTGGAATTTGGGGTTTTCAGCTATCCTGCTGTAGATTTTGAGGTGTCTTTTGGGGTTTTTGGGTGTCCTGGTGTAGATTTTGGGTTGGATTTTGGGGATTTTGGGGTTCCTGATGTAGATTTTGGGGTTTTCTGGGTGCATTTTTTGTGATTTTTTCATTGATTTTGGGGTTTTTAGTGTGGATTTTTGGGGTTTTTGGGTATCCCAGTGTGGATTTTGGGTTAGATTTTGGGATTTTTGGATATCCTGGTGTAGATTTTGGGGTTTTCAGGTGTCCTGGTGTAGATTTCTGGTTGGATTTTGGGGTTTTTAATGTGGAATTTGGTGTTTTCTGGGTGCATTTTTTGTGATTTTTCACGGATTTTTGGGTTTTTTAATGTGGATTTTGGGGTTTTCATGTCTCCCCATTCCAATTTTGGGACAATTTTTGGGATTTTTCCTGTCCTTCAGTGCCATCCGGGGCGTGGCAGTGACCAACCTGTGTCCCCAGGACCCCAGCAGGCCGAGTGACACTGCTAGGATTTGGGGAGATTTTGGGGATTTTGGGGTTCCTGGGGTGGATTTTGGGGTTTTATTGTGGATTTTTGAGGTTTTTGGGTATCCTGGTGTAGATTTTGGGTTGGATTTTGTGGTTTTTGGGGTTCCTGATGTGGATTTTGAGGTTTTCTGGGTGCATTTTTTGTGATTTTTGATGGATTTTGGGGTTTTTAGTGTGAATTTTGGGGTTTTCAGGTATCCTGATGTAGATTTTGAGGTGACTTTTGGGGTTTTTGGGTATCCTGGTGTGGATTTTGGGTTAGATTTTGGGGTTTTTGGGGTTCCTGGTGTGGATTTTGGGGTTTTTGGGTATCCTGGTGTGGATTTTGGGTTGGATTTTGGGGTTTTTGGGTATCCTGATGTGGATTTTGGGTTGGATTTTGGGGTTTTTGAGTCTTGGTGTGTATTTTGGTGTTTTCTGGGAGGATTTGGTGTTTTCTGGGTGGGATTTTTGTGGTTTTTTGCAGAATTTGGGTATCCTGGTGTGGATTTTGGGGTTTTTGGGTATCCTGGAGAGGATTTCGGTGTGGAGTTTTTGGATTTTTTGGGGTTCCTGATGTAGATTTTGGGGTTTTCAGGTGTCCTGATGTCGATTTCTGGTTGGATTTTGGAGTATTTATTGTGGATTTTGGGGTTTTTGGATATCCTGGTGTAAATTTTGGGTTGGATTTTGGGGTTTTCAAGTATCCTGATACAGATTTTTGGCGTTTTCTGGGTTCATTTTTTTTATTTTTTTGTAGATTTTATCGTTTTTATTGTGGATTTTTGGGGGTTTTGTGTATCGTGATGTAGATTTTGGGTTGGATTTTGTGGATTTTGGGGTTTTCAGGTGTCCTGCTGTAGATTTTGGGCTGGATTTTGAGGTTTTTAATGTGGAATTTGGTGTTTTCTGGGTGCATTTGTTGTGATTTTTCAGGGATTTTTGGGTTTTTTAATGTGGATTTTTGAGGTTTTTGGGTGTCCTGATGTAGATTTTGGGGTTTTCATGTAGATTTTGGGGTTTTTGGGTATCCTGATGTAGATTTTAGGGTTTTTTGGTGTAGATTTTGGGGTTTTCAGGTTATCCTGATGTAGATTTTGAGGGCTTTGGGTATCCTAGTGTGCATTTTGGGGGTTTTTGGTGTAGATTTTGGGGGTTTTTTGTGTGGATTTTGGGGTTTTCAGGTACCCTGATGTAGATTTTGAGGGCTTTGCATATCCTGATGTAGATTTTGGGTTGGATTTTGGGGTTTTTGGGGTTCCTGGAGTGGACTTTGAGTTTTTCTGGGTGGATTTCTGTGATTTTTTGAGGATTTTGGGGTTTTTTTGGTGGATTTTGGAGGTTTTCAGGTTATCCTAGTGTAGATTTTAGGTTGGACTTTGGGATTTTTTTGAGTCTTGGTGTAGATTTTGGTGGTTTCTGGGTGGATTTTTTGTGTTTTTTTGCAGAATTTGGGTATCCTGGTGTCGATTTTGGGGTTTTTGGGTATTCTGGAGGGGATTTCGGTGTGGATTTTTTGGATTTTGGGGTTCCTGATGTAGATTTTGGGGTTTTCAGGTGTCCTGATGTAGATTTTGGGTTGGATTTTGAGGTTTTTAATGTGGATTTTGGGGGATTTATTGTGGATTTTGGGGTTTTCATGTCTCCCCATGTCAATTTTGGGACAATTTTTGGGATTTTTCCTGTCCCTCAGTGCCATCCGGGGTGTGGCAGTGACCAACCTGTGGCCTCAGGACCCCAGCAGGCCGAGTGCCTTCGAGAAGAGAACGTCAGTCAGACACGTCACCTTCACCGCCGAGACTCACAACTTCCCCACAGGTAGGGGCGTGGCCATGGGTGTGGTCATGGGTGTGGTCATGGGTGTGGTCATGGGTGTGGCCAGTGGGTGTGGTCAGGGAGGAATTTTGGGGGGATTGGAGCGGATTTTGGGGCGTTTTGGGTGGATTTTGGGGGGTTTGGAGTGGATTTTGGGGCGTTTTGGGTGGATTTTGGGGGGTTTGGAGTGGTTTTTGGGGGATTTTGAGTGGATTTTGGGGGGTTGGAGTGGATTTTGGGGGATTCTGGGGATTCTAGGATGGATTTTTGGGGTCAGTGGGCGTGGTCAGGGTGTGGCCATGGGTGTGGTCAGGGGTGTGGCCAGTGGGTGTGGCCAGGGAGGAATTTTGGGGGGTTTGGAGTGGATTTTGGGGCGTTTTGGGTGGATTTTGGGGGATTTGGAGTGGATTTTGGAATGGATTTGGGAGTAAGAGGGTGTAGTCAGTGGGCGTGGTCAGGGTGTGGTCAGGGTGTGGTCAGGGTGTGGTCAGGGAGGAATTTTGGGGGGTTTAGAGTGGATTTTGGGGGATTTGGAGCAAATTTTGGGGGATTTTGAGTGGATTTTGGGATGGATTTGGGAGTAAGAGGGTGTAGTCAGTGGGCGTGGCCAGGGTGTGGTCATGGGTGTGGTCAGGGAGGAATTTTGGGGGGTTTGGAGTGGATTTTGGGGGATTTTGAGGGGTTTTGAGTGGTTTTTGGGGGATTTTTGAGTGGATTTTGCGGTTTTTTTGGGGATTCTAGGATGGATTTTTGGGGTCAATGGTTGTGGTCAGGGTGTGGCCAGTGGGTGTGGCCAGGGAGGAATTTTGGGGGTTTTTTGTGGATTTTGGGGGATTTTGAGGGGTTTTTGGGGATTCTAGGATGGGTTGGGTGTGGTCAGTGGGCGTGCTCAGTGGGTGTGGCCAGGGAGGGATTTTGGGGGATTTTGAGTGGGTTTTGGGGCTTTTAAGTGGCTTTTGAGTGGTTTTTGGGAGTTCTGGGATGGATTTTTGGAGTTTTTTGGGTGTTTTGGGATGGGTTTTGGGGGTCAGTGGGTGTGGTCAGTGGGTGTGGGCAGTTGGAGGTTTTTTGGAGGATTTTTAGTGAATTTGGGGGGGTTTGAGTGGATTTTGGGGGTCTTTGAGTGAATTTTGGGGGATTTTGGGGATTCTGGGATGGATTTTGGGGGTTTTTGGGTGTGGTCAGTGGGCGTGGTCAGGGGTGTGGTTGAGGGGTGTGTCCAGGGAGGGATTTTGGGGGTTCTCGGATGGATTTTGGGGTTCCTGGGTGGATTTTGGGGGTTTTAGGATGGATTTTTGGAGTTTTTTCGGGTATTCTGGGATGAATTTCGGAAGTTTTGGGAGGAAATTTTGGGGTTTTTGGGACTTTTGGGTTTCATGGGATGGATTTTGGGGTCAGTGGGTGTGGCTGGGGAGGGATTTTGGGTGTCCAGGGGTGGATTTTTGGGGATCCTTGAGTGGATTTTTGGGAGTTTTGAGATGGATTTTTGTGGTCAGTGGGTGTGGCCAGAAAGAGATTTTTGGGAGGGATTGGAGTAGATTTTGGGGGGTTTGGAGTGAATTTTGGGGGTCTTTGAGTGAATTTTGGGGGATTCTGGGGATTCTAGGATGGATTTTTGGGGTCAGTGGGTGTGGCCAGTGGGCGTGGTCAGTGGGTGTGGTTAGTAGGTGTGGCCAGGGAGGGATTTGGAGGGATTTTGAGCGGATTTTGGGTGAATTTTGGGGGATTTCGAGTGAATTTTGGGGATTCTAGGATGGGTTGGGTGTGGTCAGTGGGCGTGGTCAGTGGGCGTGGTCAGTGTGTGGTCAGTTGGAGTGGATTTTGGGGGATTTTGAGTGGATTTTGGGGGTTCTGGGATGGATTTTGAGAGTTGCTGGGTGTGGTCAGTGGGCATGGCTAGGGAGGAATTTTGGGGGGTTTGGAGCGGATTTTGGGGTGTTTTGGGTGGATTTTGGGGGATTTTGAGTGGTTTTTGGGGGATTTTGGGGATTCTAGAATGGATTTTTGGGGTCAGTGGGTGTGGTCAGTGCTCAGGGATGGAGTGGGCGTGGCCAGGTGATTTGGGCGTGGCCGGTGGGCGTGTCCTGAGCTGACCACGCCCCTTTCCCAGAACCTTTGGGGATTTGGGGTAAAAATGGGGGAAATTTGGGGTCAAAAGGAGGAAATTTGGGGTTAAAAAGGGGAAATTTGGGATCCAGATAAGGAAATTTTGGGTTCAAATGGGAAATTTGGGGTCAAAATGGGTAAATTTGGGATCAAAGTTGGGAAATTTGTGGTCAAAGTGGGGAAATTTGGTGTGAGAAATGGAAAATTTGGGTCAAAAGGGGAAATTTGAGTTTGAAGGGGAAAAATTTGGGGTCGAAAGGGGAAATTGGAGTTCCAAGTGGGGAAATTTGGATTCAAAAATGGGCGAATTTGGGAAAAAATGGGAAAAAATCGGGGAAAAAATGGGAATTTTGGGTCATAATGGGTTCAGGGATGGGGTGGGTGTGGCCAGGCGATGTGGGCGTGGCCGGTGGGCGTGTCCTGTGCTGACCACACCCCTTTCCCACCACCTTTAGGGTCAAAAAGGGACAATTTGGGTTAAAAAAAGGGGAATTTTGGGATAAAAAATGGGAATTTTGGCTCATAAAGGGCTCAGGGATGGGGTGGGCGTGGCCAGTTGATGTGGGCGTGGCCGGTGGGCGTGTCCTGCGCTGACCGCGCCCCTTTCCTTGAACATTTAGTGCCAAAAATGGGAACTTGGGTTAAAAAAATGGGAAATTTGGGTTAAAAAAATGGGAATTTTGGGTAATAACGGGCTCAGGGATCGGGTGGGCGTGGCCAGGTGAGGTGGGCGTGGTCGGTGGGCGTGTCCTGAGCTGACCACGCCCCTTTCCCTGAACCTTTTGGATCAAAAGGCACAATTTGGTTTTAAAAAATGGGAATTTTGGGATTAAAAAATGGGAATTTCGGGTCATAACGGGATCAGGGATGGGGTGGGCATGGCCAGGTGAGCTGGGCGTGGCCGGTGGGCGTGTCCTGCGCTGACCACGCCCCTTTCCCATCACCTTTAGTGCCAAAATGGGAACTTGGGTTAAAAAAATGGGAATTTTGGGATAAAAAAATGGGAATTTCACCTCATAATGGGCTCAGTGATGGAGTGGGCGTGGCCAGTTGATGTGGGCGTGGCCGGTGGGCGTGTCCTGCGCTGACCGCGCCCCTTTCCTTGAACATTTAGTGCCAAAAATGGGAACTTGGGTTAAAAAAATGGGAAATTTGGGTTAAAAAAATGGGAATTTTGGGTAATAACGGGCTCAGGGATCGGGTGGGCGTGGCCAGGTGAGGTGGGCGTGGTCGGTGGGCGTGTCCTGAGCTGACCACGCCCCTTTCCCTGAACCTTTTGGATCAAAAGGCACAATTTGGTTTTAAAAAATGGGAATTTTGGGATTAAAAAATGGGAATTTCGGGTCATAACGGGATCAGGGATGGGGTGGGCATGGCCAGGTGAGCTGGGCGTGGCCGGTGGGCGTGTCCTGCGCTGACCACGCCCCTTTCCCATCACCTTTAGTGCCAAAATGGGAACTTGGGTTAAAAAAATGGGAATTTTGGGATAAAAAAATGGGAATTTCACCTCATAATGGGCTCAGTGATGGAGTGGGCGTGGCCAGTTGATGTGGGCGTGGCCGGTGGGCGTGTCCCTTGCTGACCGCGCCCCTTTCCCATCACCTTTAGTGCCAAAAATGGGAACTTGGGTTAAAAAAATGGGAAATTTGGGTTAAAAAAATGGGAATTTTGGGTAATAACGGGCTCAGGGATGGAGTGGGCGTGGCCAGTTCATGTGGGCGTGGCCTGTGGGCGTGTCCCTCTCTGACCACGCCCCTTTCCCTGAACATTTAGTGCCAAAAAGGGACAATTTGGGTTAAAAAAATGGGAATTTTGGGTTAAAAAAATGGGAATTTCGGGTCATAACGGGCTCAGTGCTGGGGTGGGCGTGGCCAGGCGGTATGGGCGTGGCCGGTGGGCGTGTCCCTGGCTGACCACGCCCCTTTCCCGCAGCGGTGGCTCCGTTCAGCGGTGCCACCACGGGCACAGGGGGGAGGATCAGAGATGTGCAGAGCACGGGGAGAGGAGCTCATGTCATCGCGGGGACAGCGGGGTACTGCTTCGGGAACCTGCTGGTGCCGGGTGAGGAGCATGGAAAATCCTAAAAATGACCCCAAATTTGGGTTCGGCGACCCCAAAAACCCTAAAAACCCACCTGGAAAACCCCAAAAACCCCGAAATCCCACCTGGAAAACGCTGAAAAATGCCAAAAACACACCCAGAAAACCCTAAAATCCCAACCAGGAAACTCCAAAATCCCACCTGGAAATCCCCAAAAAAACAACCCAGAAACCCCAAAAATTCCACCCAGAAATTTCACACAAAATCCCAACCAGAAACCACAAAAAATTCTCCTGGTACTGCTTCGGGAACCTGCTGGTGCCAGGTGAGGAGGGAGAAATATCCTAAAAATGACCCCAAATTTGGGTTCGGCGACCCCAAAAACCCTAAAAACCGACCCAGAAACACCAAAAAACCCCAAAAAATCACCCCAAATTCCCCAAATCTGCTTCGGGAACCTGCTGGTGCCAGGTGAGGAGCACGGAAAATCCTAAAAATGACCCAAAAATCGGGATCAGCGACCCCAAAAACCCTAAAAACCCACCCGGAAAACCCCAAAAACCCCGAAATCCCACCTGGAAAACGCTGAAAAATGCCAAAAACACACCCAGAAAACCCTAAAATCCCAACCAGGAAACTCCAAAATCCCACCTGGAAATCCCCAAAAAAACAACCCAGAAACCCCAAAAATTCCACCCAGAAATTTCACCCAAAATCCCAACCAGAAACCACAAAAAATTCTCCTGGTGCTGCTTCGGGAAGCTGCTGGTGCCGGGTGAGGATGGAGGAAAATCCCAAAAATGACCTGAAAATTGGGATCAGCGCCCCTAAAAACCCTGAAATCCCAAATTCTCAACCAGAAACACCAAAAAACCCCTAAAATACACCCAGAAAAGCCCAAAATCCCAACCAGAAACACCAAAAAACCCCAAAAAACAACCTGGAAAACCCCAAAAATTCCACCCAGAAATCCCTAAAATTCAAGGCAAAGCCCCCCAAAATTCCACCCAGAAATCCCCAAATTCCACCCAGAAATCTCCAAAATTCCACCCAGAAATCTCCAAAATTCCAACTTAGAAAACCCCAAAATTCCAACCTAGAAAACCCCAAAATTCCACCCAGAAAACCCTAAAATTCCTCCTGGAAATCCCCAAATTCCCACCTAGAAAACCCCAAAATTCCACCTAGAAAACCCCAAAATCTCACCTTGAAAACCCCAAAACTCCACCCAAAAACCCCCAAAATTCCACCCAGAAATCCCCAAAATTCCACCCAGAAATCTCCAAAATTCCACCTAGAAATCCCCAAAATTCCAACTTAGAAAACCCCAAAATCTCACCTTGAAAACCCCAAAACTCCACCCAAAAACCCCCAAAATTCCTCCCAGAAATCCCCAAAATCCCACCTAGAAAACCCCAAAATTCCATCCAGAAAACCCCAAAATTCCATCCAGAAAATCCCAAAATTCCACCCAGAAATCCCCAAAATCCCACCTGGAAAACTCTGAAAAATGCCAAAATCCCACGCAGAAAACCCTAAAATCCCAACCAGGAAACTCCAAAATCCCACCTGGAAATCCCCAAAAAACCAACCCGGAAACCCCAAAAATGCCACCCAGAAATCCCAAAATTCCACCTGAAAAATCCCCCAAATCCCCCAAAATTCCCCCAAATCCCCCAGAATTTTCCCCAAATTCCCCCTAAATCCCCCAAATTCCCCAAATCCCCAAATCAAATCTCCCAAATCCCCTGAATTCCTCCAAAATCCCCTAAATTCTCCCCAAATCCTCCCAAATCTCCCAAAATCCCCCAAAAATTTCCCTAAATCCTCCAATATCTCCCAAAATTTCTCCTAAATCACTGTACCCAAAATCCTCCACAATTAAATGCTCAAAATTCCCCACCTTCAAATTCCCAAAATTCCCCCAAAATTTCTCCTAAATTAAATCCCCTAAAATCCCCCCAAAATCCCAAAAATTCCCCCTAAATCCCCCAAAATTTCCCTTAAATGCCTCCAAATTCCCCCTAAATTCCCCATGAAATTCACCTAAATTCCACTTAGATCACCAAAAATTCCCCCATAATCCCCCAAAATCCCCCAAAATTCCCCCAAATTTCCCATTTTTGGGGTCCCTAAACCCATTTTTGGGGTGATTTGTAGGGTTTGAGCAGCCCTGGGAGGACAGAGCAGCTCCTTATCAACCCTCAAAATCCCCTAAATACCCCAAAATCCCCCAAAATTTTCCCTAAATCCCCAAAATTCCCCCTTAAAGTCCCCAAAACTCCCCCAAAATTTCCCCTAAATCCCCCAAAATTTCCCTTAAATGCCTCAAAATTCCCCCAAAATTCCCTGTTAAATCCCCTAAAATTCCCCCTAAATCCCCAAAATTTCTCCCAAATCTCCCAAAATTCCCCCAAAATTTCCCCCAAAATCCCTTCTAACCCATTTTTGGGGTCCCTGAACTCATTTTTGGGGTCCCTAAACCCATTTTTGGGGTGATTTGTAGGGTTTGAGCAGCTCTGGGAGGACAAATCAGCTCCTTATCCCCTCAAAATCCCCTAAATACCCCAAAATTCCCCTGAAATCTCCCAAATTTCCCCTAAATCCCCCAAATCTCCCATAATTCTCCTTGAATTCACCTAAATTTCCCCCAAATCCCCCAAAATTTTCCCCTAAATGCCCCAAAATTCCCCTGAAATCTCCCAAAATTTCCCCTAAATCACCAAAATTCCCCCAAAATTCCCCATGAAATTCACCTAAATTCCCCCAAAATCCCCCAAATCTCCCAAAATTCCCCCAAAATTTTCCCCAAAATCCCTTCTAACCCATTTTTGGGGTCCCTGAACTCATTTTTGGGGTCCCTAAATCCATTTTTGGGGTGATTTGTAGGGTTTGAGCAGCCCTGGGAGGACAAATCAGCTCCTTATCCCGAATCTTTCGCCAAACCCCTGGAGGTGGCGATCGGAGCCAGCGACGGAGCCAGCGACTATGGGAACAAGTTTGGGGAGCCTCTGCTGGCAGGTGACACTTTGGGGACACTTTGGGGACATCTGGGGACATCTGGGAAAAATTTGGGGACATTTGGAGGTGATTTGGGGATGATTTGGGGATGATTTGGGGATGTTTAGGGGACATTTGGGGACATCTGGGGACTATGGGAACAAGTTTGGGGAGCCCCTGCTGGCAGGTGACACTTGGGGACACTTGGGGACACTTGGGGACACTTGGGGACGTCTGGGAAAAATTTGGGATTTTTGGGAAAAATTTGGGGACATTTGGAGGTGATTTGGGGATGATTTGGGGGAGATTTGGGGAGATTTGGGGACATTTTGGGGCATTTTTGGACACTTGGGGACATCCCGGGGAGATCTGGGGACACTTGGGGTCCCTCAAGGGACATTTGGGGACAATTTTGGGATTTTTGGGAAAAATTTGGGGACATTTGGAGGAGATTTGGGGGAATTTTGGGGGAATTTTGGGATTTTTTGGGGACATTTGGGGACATCCCAGTGACTATGGGAACAAGTTTGGGGAGCCTCTGCTGGCAGGTGACACTTTGGGGACACTTGGGGACATCTGGGAAAAATTTGGGAAAAATTTGGGGACATTTGGAGGAGATTTGAATGAGATTTGGGGACATTTGGGGACATTTTGGGGACATTTGGGGACATCCCAGTGACTATGGGAACAAGTTTGGGGAGCCTCTGCTGGCAGGTGACACTTGGGGACACTTGGGGACATCTGGGGACATCTGGGGACATCTGGGAAAAATTTGGGAAAAATTTGGGGACATTTGGAGGAGATTTAGGGACATTTTTGGGATTTTTGGAGGAGATTTGGGGATGTTTTAGCACATTTTGGGGCATTTTTGGCCACTTGGGGACATTTGGGGACAAGTTTGGGATTTTTTGGGTCAATTTGGGGACCTTTAGGGGACATTTAGGGACAATTTGAGGACATTTAGGGACATTTGGAGACACCTTGGGGACATCTGGGGACATTTTGGGGATGATTTGGGATTTTTTGGGGACATTTTGGGGACATTTGGGGACATCCAGCGACTATGGGAACAAGTTTGGGGAGCCTCTGCTGGCAGGTGACACTTTGGGGACAAGTTTGGGACATTTGGGGACAAGTTTGGGATTTTTGGGAAAAATTTGGGGACATTTGGAGGAGATTTGGGGATGATTTGGGGATGTTTAGGGGAGATTTGGGGACATTTTGGGGCATTTTTTGGACACTTGGGGACATCCCGGGGAGATCTGGGGACACTTGGGGTCCCTCAAGGGACATTTGGGGACAATTTTGGGATTTTTGGGAGACATTTGGGGACATTTGGAGGAGATTTGGGGGAATTTTGGGGGAATTTTGGGATTTTTTGGGGACATTTGGGGACATCCCAGCGACTATGGGAACAAGTTTGGGGAGCCTCTGCTGGCAGGTGACACTTTGGGGACACTTGGAGACATCTGGGGACAAGTCTGGGATTTTTGGGAAAAATCTGGGGACATTTGGAGGAGATTTGGGGAGATTTGGGGCATTTTTGGCACATTTTGGGGCATTTTTGGCCACTTGGGGACATCCCAAGGACACTTGGGGACATTTGGGGACAAGTTTGGGATTTTTTGGGTCAATTTGGGGACCTTTAGGGGACATTTAGGGACAATTTGGGACATTTTGGGACAATTTTGGGATGTTTTTCAATTCTGCTCATTCTGGGTTTTTTCTGCTGGAATTTTTTGGGGATTTTGGGATAATTTTGGGTGGAAATTTTGGGTTTCCAAGCTTAGTTTGGGTCCATTTTGGGCCATTTTGGGACAATTTTAATTTATTTTTTGTGTTTCTGAATTCTGCCGGTTTTGGGGTTTTTTCTGCCAGAATTTTTGGGTAATTTTGGGTAATTTTGGGTAATTTTGGGTAATTTTAGGATTGTTTTGATTGTTTTTGAGTTGATTTTGGGTCATTTTGAGTTGATTTTGGGTCATTTTGAGGTGATTTTGGGTCATTTTGAGGTGATTTTGGTTCCTTTTGAGGTGATTTTGGGTCATTTTGAGTTGATTTTGGGGCATTTTGAGGCCATTTTGGGGCATTTCTGAGCAATTTTTGGTGATTTTTTAATTCCACCCATTCTGAGGTTTTTCCTGCTGGAATTTTTGGATATTTTTGGTTAATTTTGGGTGGAAATTTCGATTTTCCAGGCTTTGCCCGTTCCTTTGGGCAGCTTCTGCCTGACAGGTTTGGGTTGATTTTGGGGCATTTTGGGACAATTTTTGATCTTTTTTTGGCATTTTTTAATTCCACCCATTCCGGGGTTATTTCTGCTGGAATTTTTGGGTAATTTTGGGTGATTTTGGGTGATTTTGGGATCGTTTTGATTGATTTTGAGGCGATTTTGGGCCATTTTGGGTCAATTTTGGGTGATTTTGGGGCAATTTGGGGTGATTTTGGGGCAATTTTTGGGGCAATTTGGGGTGATTTTGGGGCAATTTTGGGGCAATTTTGAGCCATTTTGTGATGATTTTGGGTGATTTTTGGGTGATTTTGGGTAGTTTTGGCTTCTCCTGCTTTGCAGTGACTTTGGGTGGAATTTGGGGTGATTTTTAAGGATTTTTTGGTCATTTTGAGGTGGTTTTGGGGCCATTTTGGGACAATTTTGGATGTTTTTTTAATGTTTCTGAATTCTGCTCATTCCGAGTTTTTTCCTGCTGGAATTTTTGGGTGATTTTGGTTAATTTTGGGTGGAAATTTTGATTTTCCAGGCTTTGCCCGTTCCTTTGGGCAGCTCCTGCCTGGGATTTTGGGTTAATTTTGGGCCATTTTGGGCCAATTTTTGATCTTTTTTTGGCATTTTTTAATTCCACCCATTCCGGGGTTATTTCTGCTGGAATTTTTGGGTAATTTGGGGTGATTTTGGGTGATTTTGGGATCGTTTTGATTGATTTTGAGGTGATTTTGGGCCATTTTGAGGTGATTTTGGGACATTTCTGGTTGATTTTTGGATGTTTTTCAATTCTGCTCATTCTCGGGTTTTTCTGCTAGAATTTTTTGGTGATTTTGGGATAATTTTTGGTGGAAATTTTGGGTTTCCAGGCTTAGTTTGGGTTGATTTTGGGCCATTTTGGGCCAATTTTAATTTTTTTTTGTGTTTCTGAAATCTGCCGATTTTGGGGTTTTTTCTGCCAGAATTTTTGGGTAATTTTGAGATCATTTGAATTGATTTTGGGGTGATTTTGGGTCATTTTGAGGCCATTTTGGGGCATTTCTGAGCAGTTTTTTTATGTTTTTCAACTCCGCTAATCTCAGTGTTTTTCCTGCTGGAATTTTTGGGTGATTTTGGTTAATTTTGGGTGTAAATTTTGGATTTCCAGGCTTTGCCCGTTCCTTTGGGCAGCTCCTGCCCTCGGGGCAGCGCCGGGAGTGGATCAAACCTGTGATGTTCAGCGGAGGAATTGGAGCTCTGGAGGATCTGCACGTCAGGAAAGAGGCGCCTGAGCCTGGTGAGAACCCAAAAAACCCTAAAAAAATATCCTAAAAATATCCTAAAATATCCTAAAATAAATCTAAATTACCCCAAAGAGGCGCCTGAGCCTGGTGAGAACCTAAAATATCCTAAAAATATCCTAAATTATCCTAAAAATATCCTAAAATATCCTAAAACGTATCTAAGTTACCCCAAAGAGGTGCCTGAGCCTGGTGAGAACCCAAAATATCCTAAAAATATCCTAAAAATGACCTTAAACCACCCCAAAAATACCCTAAATTACCCCAAAGAGGCGCCTGAGCCTGGTGAGAACCTAAAAATGTCCTAAAATATCCTAAAAATATCCTAAATTACCCAAAAAAAACCTCAAAGAGGCGCCTGAGCCTGGTGAGAACCCAAAATATCCTAAAAATATCCTAAAATATCCTAAAAATATCCTAAATCATCCTAAAATAAATCTAAATTACCCCAAAGAGGCGCCTGAGCATGGTGAGAACCTAAAAATATCCTAAAAATATCCTAAAAATATCCTAAAAATATCCTAAAAATATCCTAAATTACCCCAAAAATACCCCAAAGAGGCGCCTGAGCCTGGTGAGAACCCAAAAAAACCCCAAAAAATCCCAAAAAATATCCTAAATCATCCTAAAATAAATCTAAATTACCCCAAAGAGGCGCCTGAGCCTGGTGAGAACCCAAAAATGTCCTAAAATATCCTAAAAATATCCTAAATTACCCAAAAAATACCTCAAAGAGGCGCCTGAGCCTGGTGAGAACCAAAAAAATATCCTAAAAATATCCTAAAAATATCCTAAAATATCCTAAAATGTCCTAAAATATCCTAAAACATAATCTAAGTTACCCCAAAGAGGTGCCTGAGCCTGGTGAGAACCCAAAAAATATCCTAAAAATATCCTAAAATATCCTAAAATATCCTAAATTACCCAAAAGAGGCACCTGAGCCTGGTGAGAACCCAAAAAAACCCCAAAAATATCCTAAATTACCCCAAAAATACCCCAAAGAGGCGCCTGAGCCTGGTGAGAACCCAAAATATCCTAAAAATATCCTAAATTATCCTAAAAGTATCCTAAAATATCCTAAAATATCCTAAAACGTATCTAAGTTACCCCAAACAGGTGCCTGAGCCTGGTGAGAACCCAAAAATATCCTAAAAATATCCTAAAAATATCCTAAAATATCCTAAAAGTATCCTAAAATATCCTAAAACGTATCTAAGTTACCCCAAACAGGTGCCTGAGCCTGGTGAGAACCTAAAAATGTCCTAAAAATATCCTAAAAATATCCTAAAATATCCTAAAACGTATCTAAGTTACCCCAAAGAGGCGCCTGAGCCTGGTGAGAACCCAAAAATATCCTAAAAATATCCTAAATCATCCTAAAATAAATCTAAATTACCCAAAAGAGGCGCCTGAGCCTGGTGAGAACCTAAAAATATCCTAAAAAATCCCCAAAAATATCCTAAATCATCCTAAAATAGATCTAAATTACCCAAAAGAGGCGCCTGAGCCTGGTGAGAACCTAAAAATGTCTTAAAAATATCCTAAAAATATCCTAAAATGTCCTAAAATAGATCTAAATTACCCCAAAGAGGTGCCTGAGCCTGGTGAGAACCAAAAAATATCCTAAAAATATCCTAAATTACCCAAAAAATACCCCAAAGAGGTGCCTGAGCCTGGTGAGAACCAGAAAAACCCAAAAAAATATCCTAAAATGACCCAAAAATACCCTAAAATGTCCCTAAATTACACTAAAGAGGCACCTGAGCCTGGTGAGAACCTAAAAAAAACCCAAAAAAATATCCTAAAAATATCCTAAAATATCCTAAAAATATCCTAAAATACCCTAAAACATATCTAAGTTACCCCAAAGAGTTGCCTGAGCCTGGTGAGAACCCAAAAATATCCTAAAAAATATCCTAAATTACCCAAAAAATATCCTAAATTACCCAAAAAATACCTCAAAGAGGCGCCTGAGCCTGGTGAGAACCTAAAAAACCCCAAAAATAACCTAAAAATATCCTAAAATATCCTAAAATGTCCTAAAATAGATCTAAATTACCCCAAAGAGGCGCCTGAGCCTGGTGAGAACCCAAAAAACCCCAAAAAAATATACTAAAAATGACCTAAATTATCCTAAAAATGTCCCTAAATAACACTAAAGAGGTGCCTGAGCCTGGTGAGAACCAAAAAAACCCCTAAAAGTACCCTAAAATACCCTAAAATGTCCCTAAATATCCCTAAATAACCTCAAAGAGGTGCCTGAGCCTGGTGAGAACCAAAAAACCCCCAAAAATAACCTAAAAATGACCTTAAACCACCCCAAAAATACCCTAAATTACCCCAAAGAGGCACCTGAGCCTGGTGAGAACCAAAAAATATCCTAAAAATATCCTAAAAATATCCTAAAATGTCCTAAAATAGATCTAAATTACCCCAAAGAGGTGCCTGAGCCTGGTGAGAACCCAAAAAACCCTAAAAATGACCCAAAAATACCCTAAAAATGACCCAAAAATACCCTGAATAACCTGAATAATCCCAGAGCCTGGTGAGAGCCAAAAAAACCCCAAAACACCCCAAAAATACTCTAAAATAACCCCAAAATTGCCCCAAAATACTCCCCAAATCCCCCTGCAGGATCCCAAATTCTTTAATTCCCCCAAAATCACCCCAAATCCACGTGACATCCCCCAAAATTCCCCCAAAATCCCCATAACCAAATTCCCGAAATCCTAAAATTCAAAATCCTCCAAACCACCCTAAATCACCCAAATCCCTCTAAATTTCCCGAAAACCACCCAAATCCCATTGAAATCCCCCAAAAATTCCAATCTCTCCAAATCCTCTCCAAATAGCCCCAAATTTCCAAACCCCAAATTTCCCCAAATTCCCCAAATTCCCTTCCCCAAATCTCCCCAAACCTCCCCCAAATTCCCAAAATTCCCCCAAATCCTCCAAATTCCCCAACCTATTCAATCCCCCAAATTCCTCCAAATCTTCCCAAATTCCACCTAAATCCCCAAATTTCCCCAAAATCCTCCCAAAATCTGTGAAAATCGCCAAATCCCCTTTTCCCATCCAAAACCCCCAAATTTCCTCCAAATTCCCCCAATTTCCCCCAATCCCCTAAATCCCAAAATCTCCCAAAATTCCCATAATTTCAAACCTCCCCAAATTCCCCCAAAAATTCTCCAAAATTCCCCAAATCCTCAAATTTCCCAAATCCCCAAAACCTCAAACCTCTCCAAATCCCCCAAAAATTTCCCCAAAATCCCCACTTATTCCCCCAAATCCTCAAATCCCCAAATTCCCCAAAATCCCAAATTATCCCAATTCTCCAAATTCCCCAATTTTCCCAAATCCTCCTAAAATCCCTCAAAAATTCCCTCAAATCCCCCATATGTTCTCAAAATCCCCCAATTCCCCAAATTTTCCTCAAATTCTCTAAATCAAAATCCTCTCCAAAATCCTCAAATCCCCAATATCCCCAAAATCCACCCAAATTTTCCCCAATTCCCCAACCTTCAACTACCATTCTCAAATTCAAAATTTCCCCCAAATTTCCCCAAATTCCCCCAAATTTCCCCCAAATCCCCAATTTTGGGGGTTTTTTCTCTCTCTCTCTCCCCAGGGATGTTGGTGGTGAAGTTGGGAGGTCCTGTTTATAGGATCGGGGTCGGGGGAGGAGCTGCTTCCTCCATCCAGGTTTGGGACTTTTTTGGGAATTTTGGGGAATTTTGGGAATTTCTTGGGAATTTTGGGAGAATTTTTGGGAGGATTTTGGGGAATTTGGGGGAAAATTGGAGGATTTTAGGGTGATTTAGAGGGAATTTGGGGTGTATTTTAGGGGGATTTAGGGGGATTTGGGGTGGATTTTTGGGATTTTGGGATCCCAGAGTGAATTTTAGGGGATTTTCGGGAATTTAGGGTGGATTTGGGGTGGTTTGGAGAGGATTTTGTGGGATTTAGGGTGGATTTGGGGGAAATTTTGTGGGGATTTTGGGGGATTTGGGGTGGATTTTAGGGGATTTTAGGGAATTTAGGGTGGATTTGGGGTGCTTTGGAGAGGATTTTGGGGGGAATTTGAGGGGATTTATGGCAAATTTTAGGGGGATTTTTGTGGGATTTAGGGGAAAATTTGGGGTCCCAGGAGTGGATTTGGGGGATTTTGGGATCCCAGTGTGGATTTTAGGGGATTTTTGGGAATTCAGGGTGGATTTGGGGTGCTTTGGAGAGGATTTTGGAGCATTTTAGGGCAATTTTGAGGGGATTTAGGGTGGATTTGTGGGATTTAGGGGAAAATTTGGGATCCCAGGTGTGGATTTTTGGGATTTTGGGGAATTTAGGGTGGATTTGGGGTGGTTTGGAGAGGATTTTGTGGGGATTTAGGGTGGATTTGGGGGATTTATTGTGGATTTTAGGAGGATTTCGGGTGGATTTGGGGTGGATTTTGAGGCATTTTGGGATCCCAGAGTGAATTTTAGGGGATTTTCGGGAATTCAGGGTGGATTTGGGGTGCTTTGGAGAGGATTTTGGGGGATTTGAGGGGATTTTGGGAGGTCCTGTTTATAGGATTGGGGTCGGGGGAGGAGCTGCTTCCTCCATCCAGGTTTGGGACTTTTTGGGGATTTTTGGGGGAAATTTGGGAATTTCTGTGGGATTTGGGAAAAAATTGGGGGAATTTAGGAGGATTTTGGGGGATTTATGGGTGATTTTTGGGGAATTTAGGGTGGATTTGGGGGGATTTAGGGTGGATTTGGGACATTTTGGGATCCCAGTGTGAATTTTAGGGGATTTTCGGGAATTCAGGGTGGATTTGAGGTGGTTTGGAGAAGATTTTGGGGGATTTGAGGGGATTTATGGCAATTTTTAGGGGGATTTTTGTGGGATTTAGGAGAAATTTGGGGTCCCAGGGGTGGATTTTTGGGATTTTGGGATCCCAGTGTGAATTTTAGGGGATTTTTGGGAATTTAGGGTGGATTTGGGGTGGTTTGGAGAGGATTTTGGAGGATTGTAGGGAAATTTTGAAGGGATTTAGGGTGGATTTGTGGGATTTAGGGGAAAATTTGGGATCCCAGGGGTGGATTTTTGGGATTTTGGGACCCCAGAGTGAATTTTAGGGGATTTTTGGGAATTCAGGGTGGATTTGGGATGCTTTGGAGAGGATTTTGGGGGATTTGAGGGGACTTCGGGAGGTCCTGTTTATAGGATCGGGGTCGGGGGAGGAGCTGCTTCCTCCATCCAGGTTTGGGACTTTTTGGGGATTTTTGGGGGAATTTTGGGGATTTGGGAAAAAAATGGAGGAATTTGGGGGGATTTAGGGGGATTTTTGGGGGATTTAGGGTGGATTTTAGGAGGATTTAGGGGGATTTTTGGGGGATTTGGGGTGGATTTGGGGGATTTTGGGATCCCAGAGTGAATTTTGGGATCCCAGGTGACAACAAGGCTGAGCTAGACCTGCGGGAATTTTGGGATTTTTGGGTTCCCAGGTGTTTTTTGGGGGTATTTTTGTTATTCCTGGATGGATTTTTTTGGGGTTTTTTGCATTCTGGGTGTCCCTGGATGGATTTCCCGGTGACACCAATGTCACCTGCTGTCCCCAAGCCCAAGGTGACAACGAAGCCGAGCGTCACCTGTGAGAAATTGGGATTTTTGGGGTTTCTGGATGAAGATATTTTGTATTTTCGTTATTCCTGGGCAGATTTTTTTGGGGTTTTTTGCATTCTGGGTGTCCCTGGATGGATTTTTTTGGGGATTTTTCCATTACCAATGTCACCTGCTGTCCCCAAGCCCAAGGTGACAACGAGGCCAAGCGTCACCTGCGGGAATTTTGGGATTTTTGGGTTCCCAGATGTGTTTTGGGGCTATTTTCATTATCCCTGGGTGGATTTTTTTGGGGTTTTTTGCATTCTGGATGTCCCTGGATGGATTTTTTTGGGGATTTTTCCATTTCCGATGTCACCTGCTGTCCCCAAGCCCAAGGTGACAACGAGGCCAAGCGGGAATTTGGAGATTTTTGGGGTTTCTGGATGAAGATTTTGTGTATTTTTGTTATTCCTGGGTGGATTATTTTTGGGTTTTTTGCATTCTGGGTGTCCCTGGATGGATTTCCCGGTGACACCGATGTCACCCGCTGTCCCCAGGTGCAAGGTGACAATGACACCAAGCGTCACCTGCAGGAATTTGGGGATTTGGGGTTCCCAGATGTTTTTTGGGGGTATTTTTGTTATTCCTGGGTGGATTTTTTTGGGGTTTTTCACATTCTGGGTGTCCCTGGATGGATTTTCCCGGTGACACCGATGTCACCTGCTGTCCCCAAGCCCAAGGTGACAACCAGGCCAAGCGTGACCGGCGGGAATTTGGGATTTTGGGGTTTCTGGATGAAGATTTTTTGCATTTTTGTTATTCCTGGGCAGATTTTTTTGGGGTATTTTGCATTCTGGGTGTCCCTGGATGGATTTTTTTTTGGGATTTTTCCATTTCCGATGTCACCTGCTGTCCCCAGGTGCAAGGTGACAACGAGGCCAAGTGTGACCTGCGGGAATTTGGGGATTTTGGGTTCCCAGATGTTTTTTGGGGCTATTTTTGTCATTCCTGGGTGGATTTTTTTTGGGTTTTTCACATTCTGGGTGTCCCTGGATGGATTTTCCCGGTGACTCCGATGTCACTTGCTGTCCCCATTTCCAAGGTGACAACAAGGCCGAGTGTGACCTGCGGGAATTTTGGGATTTTTGGGTTCCCAGATGTTTTTTGGGGGTGTTTTCGTTATTCCTGGGTGGATTTTTTGGGGGTTTTTTGCATTCTGGGTGTCCCTGGATGGATTTCCCGGTGACACTGATGTCACCCGCTGTCCCCAGGTGCAGGGTGACAACGAGGCAGAGCGGGACCTGCGGGAATTTGGGATTTTTGGGTTCCCAGATGTTTTTTGGGGGTATTTTTGTCATTCCTGGGCAGATTTTTTTGGGGTTTTTTGCATTTTTCCTATTCCTGGATGGATTTTCCCAGTGACACCGATGTCACCCGCTGTCCCCAAGCCCAAGGTGACAACGAAGCCGAGCGTCACCTGTGAGAAATTGGGATTTTTGGGGTTTCTGGATGAAGATTTTTTGTATTTTTGTTATTCCTGGTTGGATTTTTTTGGGGTTTTTTGCATTCTGGGTGTCCCTGGATGGATTTCCCCGGTGACACCGATGTCACCTGCTGTCCCCAAGCCCAGGGTGACAACAAGGCCGAGTGTGACCTGTGGGAATTTGGGATTTTTGGGGTTTCTGGATGAAAATTTTTTGTATTTTTGTCATTCCTGGGTGGATTTTTTTTGGGTTTTTTGCATTCTGGGTGTCCCTGGATGGATTTTCCCGGTGACACCGATGTCACCTGCTGTCCCCAGGTGCAAGGTGACAATGACACCAAGCGTCACCTGTGAGAATTTGGGGATTTTGGGGTTTCTGGATGAAAATTTTTTGTATTTTTGTTATTCCTGGTTGGATTTTTTGGGGGTTTTTTGCATTCTGGGTGTCCCTGGATGGATTTTTTTGGGGATTTTTCCATTTCTGATGTCACCTGCTGTCCCCAGGTGCAAGGTGACAATGAGGCCGAGTGTGACCTGCGGGAATTTGGGATTTTTGGGGTTTCTGGATGAAGATTTTTTGCATTTTTGTTATTCCTGGGTGGATTTTTTGGGGTTTTTTGCATTCTGGGTGTCCCTGGATGGATTTTCCCGGTGACTCCGATGTCACCTGCTGTCCCCAGGTGCAGGGTGACAACGAAGACGAGCGTCAGCTGTGAGAAATTGGGATTTTTGGGGTTTCTGGGTGAAGATTTTTTGCATTTTCATTATTCCTGGGTGGATTTTTTTGGGGTTTTTTGCATTCTGGGTGTCCCTGGATGGATTTCCCCGGTGACACCGATGTCACTGGCTGTCCCCAGGTGCAAGGTGACAACGAGGCGGAGCGGGACCTGGGCGCCGTGCAGCGCGGTGACCCCGAGATGGAGCAGAAGCTGAACAGAGTGCTGAGGGGATGTGTGGAGAGCGGAGAGAGGAACCCTGTGAGCTCCATCCACGACCAGGGCGCTGGGGGCAACGGTGAGGGGCTTGGGGACATTTGGGGACACTGGGGATATTGGGGACAGTGGGGACATTGGGGACGTTGGAACCCTGTGAGCTCCATCCATGACCAGGGGGCTGGGGGCAATGGTGAGACATTTGGGGACATTTGGGGACATTGGGGACATTGGGGACATTGGGGACATTGGGGACGTTGGAACCCTGTGAGCTCCATCCATGACCAGGGGGCTGGGGGCAATGGTGAGGGGCTTGGGGACATTTGGGGACACTGGGGACATTGGGGACGTTGGAGACATTGGGGACGTTGGGGACATTTGGGGACATTGGGGACAGTGGGGATACTGGGGATAGTGAGGACATTTGGGGATACGGGGGACATTGGCGAGAGGAACCCTGTGAGCTCCATCCATGACCAGGGGGCTGGAGGCAATGGTGAGGGGCTTGGGGACATTTGGGGACATTGGGGACATTGGGGATACTGGGGATATTGGGGACATTTGGGGACATTGGGGACACTGGTGAGAGGAACCCTGTGAGCTCCATCCATGACCAGGGGGCTGGGGGCAACGGTGAGACATTTGGGGACATTGGGGACATTGGGGACGTTGGGGACATTGGGGACATTGGGGACATTGGGGACATTGGGGATGTTGGAACCCTGTGAGCTCCATCCATGACCAGGGCGCTGGGGGCAATGGTGAGGGGCTTGGGGACATTTGGGGACATTGGGGGTGTTGGGGGCATTGGGGTGAATGAGGACATTGGGGATGTTGGGGATGTTGGGGACATTGGGGACATTGGGGGTGTTGGGGACATTGGGGTGAATGAGGACATTGGGGACAGTGGGGACAGTGGGGACAGTCAGGACACTGGGGACGTTGGAACCCTGTGAGCTCCATCCATGACCAGGGCACTGGGGGCAATGGTGAGACATTTGGGGACATTGGGGACATTAATGGGGACATTGGGGACGTTGGGGACGTTGGGGACATTAATGGGGACATTGGAGATGTTGGGGATATTGGGGACAGTGAGGACATTGTGGATGTTGGGGACATTGGGGATTTGGGGACATTGGGGACATTGGGGGACATTGAGAACCCTGTGAGCTCCATCCACGACCAGGGGGCTGGGGGCAACGGTGAGACACATTTGGGGACATTTGGGGACACTGGGGACATTGGGGTGAATGAAGACATTGGGGACATTGGGGATATTGGGGACATTGGGGACACAGGAGGACATTTGGGATATTTAGGGTCATTGGGGACATTGGGGGGATTGTGACATTGAGTGCCATTGGACATTGGTGGTTGGGGACATTGGGGACACTGGGGACATTGGGGACACTGGGGACATCAGGGACAGTCCTGGACACAGCCCTGGTGACATTAGGGACATCACTGGGGACACTGGGAGCACTGGGGACATCACAGGGGACATTGGGGTGACACAAAGCCACACCTGGGGACACAGCGGGACAGGGCCAAGATCCTGGAGTGTCCCCAGTGTCCCCAATGATGTCCCCAATGTCCCCAGGCAACGTCCTGAAGGAGATCTCCGAGCCAGCCGGGGCTGTCATCTACGCCAGCCGCTTCCAGGTCAGTGTCCCCAATGTCCCCAATGTCCCCAATGTCCCCAATGTCCCCAAATCCCCAGTTACCCCAATTCCCACAATACCTTTAATCCAATGATGTCACCAATTGCCATGGTGACACTTTGGTGACCTTGGTGACACTGGTGACAGCTGGGTGACCCGACGCTGAGTGTCCTGGAGCTGTGGGGCACAGAGTGCCAGCAGTGTCCTTTGTCCCCAATGTCCCCAATGTCCCCAAATCCCCATTTACCCCAATTTTCCCAATTCCCTTCAATCCCATGATGTCACCAATGGCTGTGGTGGCCTTGGTGACACTTTGGTGACACCGGTGACAGCTGGGTGACCCGACGCTGAGTGTCCTGGAGCTGTGGGGCACAGAGTGCCAGCAGTGTCCTCAATGTCCCCAATGTCCCCAAATCCCCAGTTACCCCAATTCCCACAATACCTTTAATCCCATGATGTCACCAATGGCTGTGGTGACACCTTGGTGACCTTGGTGACACTGGTGACAGCTGGGTGACCCAACGCTGAGTGTCCTGGAGCTGTGGGGTGCAGAGTGCCAGCAGTGTCCTTTGTCCCCAATGTCCCCAATGTCCCCAAATCCCCATTTTTCCCTCATTTCCCTCAATATCGTTAATTCCCCATTATCACCAATGGCTCTGGTGACCTTGGTGACATCGGTGACATTGGTGACAGCTGGGTGACCCGACGCTGAGTGTCCTGGAGCTGTGGGGCGCAGAGTACCAGCAGTGTCCTTTGTCCCCAGTGTCCCCAATGTCCCCAAATCCCCATTTACCCCAATGCCTTTTCTCCCCCATTATCACCAATGGCTCCGGTGACATTGGTGACACTTTGGTGACACTGGTGACAGCTGGGTGACCCGACGCTGAGTGTCCTGGAGCTGTGGGGCGCAGAGTACCAGCAGTGTCCTTTGTCCCCAGTGTCCCCAATGTCCCCATTTACCCCAATACTTTTTCTCCCCCATTATCACCAATGGCTGTGATGACCCTTTGGTGACCTTGGTGACATTTGGGGACAGCTGGGTGACCCGACGCTGAGTGTCCTGGAGCTGTGGGGCGCAGAGTGCCAGCAGTGTCCTTTGTCCCCAGTGTCCCCAATGTCCCCAAATCCCTTTTCTCCCCCATTATCACCAATGGCTCCAGTGACATTGGTGACACTTTGGTGACATTGGGGACAGCTAGGTGACCCGACGCTGAGTGTCCTGGAGCTGTGGGGCGCAGAGTACCAGCAGTGTCCTTTGTCCCCAGTGTCCCTAATGTCCCCAGTGTCCCCAATGTCCCCAAATCCCCATTTACCCCAATGCCTTTTCTCCCCCATTATCACCAATGGCTGTGATGACACTTTGGTGACCTTGGTGACACTGGTGACAGCTGGGTGACCCGACGCTGAGTGTCCTGGAGCTGTGGGGCGCAGAGTACCAGCAGTGTCCTTTGTCCCCAGTGTCCCCAATGTCCCCATTTACCCCAATACTTTTTCTCCCCCATTGTCACCAATGACCATGATGGCCTTGGTGACCCTTTGGTGACCTTGGTGACATTTGGGGACAGCTGGGTGACCCGACGCTGAGTGTCCTGGAGCTGTGGGGCGCAGAGTACCAGGAGTCCAACGCGCTGCTGGTCCGGCCGGCGGCGCTGGCGCTGCTCAGGCGACTGGCTGAGAGAGAGAGATGTCCCCTGAGTGTGGTGGGGACAGTGACAGGGGACGGCAAGGTGAGAGCCTGGGGACAGCGGGGACATTAATGGGGACATTGGGGATGGTGGGGATGTTGGAGACATTGAGGACACTGGGGACACTGGGGACATTTGGGGACATTGGGGACATTGGGGATGTTGGGGATGTTGGGGACATTGGGGATGTTGGGGACATTGGGGACATTGGGGACATCATTGGGGACATTGGGGACATTGGGGATGTTGGGGACATTGGGGACATTGGGGACATTGGGGATGTTGGGGACATTGGGGACATTGGGGACATTGGGGACATTGGGGACATCATTGGGGACATTGGGGACATTGGGGACATTGGGGATATTTTGGGATTTGGGGACATTGGGGACATTGGGGACATTGGGGATGTTGGGGACATTGGGGACATTGGGGACATTGGGGATTTGGGGATGTTGGGGACATTTGGGGACATTGGGGACATTGGGGACATCACTGGGGACATCATTGGGGACCCTGAGGATCCCTCGGGTGGCTTTGGGTTCCTCTGGGTGATTTTTCTGGGTAGTTTTTTGGGGTTTTTTTGGGGTCTTGGAGGTGGTTTTTGGGTCATTTTGGGGTGATTTTGGTTCAGATTTTTGGGGTGATTTTGTAGGTTTTTGTGGGGATTTTTGGGATGATTTTGGGTTATTTTTGGGATGATTTTGGGTTATTTTGGTTCTGAGTTTTGGGATGATTTTGGGTTATTTTTGTGGGGATTTTTGGGGTGATTTTGGGGTGTTTTCTGTGGGTAATTTTGGGGTGATTTTGTGGGTTTTTGGTGAGTGATTTTTGGGTGATTTTTGTTTTGGTTTGATTTTGGTGGTAATTTTGTGGATTTTTGGGGTGATTTTTGGTTTGTTTTTGGGTGATTTTGGTGCTGATTTTTGTGGCAATTCTGTGAGTGTTTGGGGATGATTTTGGGTTGATTTTGGGTTGATTTTTGGGGTGCTTTTGGGCCAATTTTGGGATGATTTTGGGGTTGATTTTTGGTTGATTTTTGGTTGATTTTGGGCTGATTTGGGGCTGATTTTGGGCTGATTTTTGGTTTGTTTTGGGGTATTTTGGTGCTGATTTTTGTGGTAATTTTGTGAGTGTTTTGGGCTGATTTTGGGTTGATTTTGGGGCTGATTTTGGGCTGATTTTGGGCTGATTTTCCGGGATTTTTGAGTGATTCTGGTGCTGATTTTTAGGATAATTCAGTGAGTGTTTGGGGCTGATTTTCGGTTGATTTTCAGGGTTTTTTGGGGTGGTTTTGTGCCGATTTTTTTGATAATTTTGTGAGTGTTTGGGGATGATTTTGGGTTGATTTGGGGCTGATTTTGGGCTGATTTTGGTGCTGATTTTTATGGCAATTCTGTGAGTGTTTTGGGTTGATTTTGGGCTGATTTTGGCTGATTTTTGTGCCGATTTTCTGTGATTTTTGGGTGATTTTGGTGCTGATTTTTGTGGCAACTCTGTGAGTGTTTGGGGCTGATTTTGGGCTGATTTTGGGTTGATTTTGGGCTGATTTTGGTGTTGATTTTGGGCTGATTTTAGGTTGATTTTGGGCTGATTTTTGGTGATTTTTCTGCCGATTTTCAGGGATTTTTGGGTTGATTTTGGGGTGATTTTGGTGCTGATTTTTGTGGTAATTCTGTGAGTGTTTTGGGTTGATTTTGGATTGATTTTGGGCAGATTTTGGGCTAATTTTGGGGTATTTTGCTGCTGATTTTTAGGATAATCCTGTGAGTGTTTGGGGCTGATTTTGGGCTGATTTTGGGCTGATTTTGGGCTGATTTTTGGGCTGATTTTCAGGGATTTTGGGGTGATTTTGGGCTGATTTTTAGGATAATTCTGTGAGTGTTTGGGGTTGATTTTGGGTTGATTTTGGGTTGATTTTGGGCTGATTTTTGGCTGTTTTTTGGTTTGTTTTTCGGGTATTTTGGTGCTGATTTTTAGGATAATTCTGTGAGTGTTTTGGGTTGATTTTGGGTTGATTTTCGGCTGATTTTTGGCTGATTTTGGGCTGATTTTGGGGTTGATTTTGGGCTGATTTTGGGGTGATTTTGGTTTGATTTTGGGCTGATTTTGGGGCTGATTTTTGGGGCTGATTTTGGGGTGGTTTTGGTTGATTTTGGGTTGATTTTTGTGGTAATTTTGTGGGATTTTGGCGCTGATTTTGGGGTATTTTGGGCTGATTTTTAGGGTAATTTTGGGGTGGTTTTGGGGTGATTTTGGGTTGATTTTTGTGCTGATTTTCGTGCTGATTTTCAGGGTTTTTTGGGGTGATTTTCAGGTCATTTTCAGGTGATTTTTGGGTTTTTTTGGGATGTTTTTGGGGTGATTTTGGTGCTGATTTTTAGAGTAATTTTGTGGGTGTTTCTGGGTGTTTTTGGGGTGATTTTGAGTGTTTCTTGGGATGATCATGAGTGGTTTTTGGGGTGATTTTGGTGCTGATTTTTGCAGTCATTTTGTGGGTGTTTTGGGGTTTTTTGGTGGCGATTTTGGGGTTTTTTGAGGCTGATTTTTCGGGCAATTTTGTGACTTTTTCAGGGGATCCTGGGTATGTTTTTGGGGCATCTTGGTGCTGATTTTTAGGATAATTCTGGGCTGATTTTGGGTTGATTTTGGCCTGATTTTTGGTTTGTTTTTCGGGTATTTTGGTGCTGATTTTTGTGGCAATTCTGTGAGTGTTTGGGGCTGATTTTGGGCTGATTTTTGGGGTTTTTTTGGGGTGATTTTGGTGCTGATTTTTTGGATAATTTTGTGAGTGTTTTGGGATGATTTTGGGCTGATTTTGGGCTGATTTTGCTGCTGATTTTGGGTTGATTTTTGGCTGTTTTTTGGTTTATTTTTCAAATATTTTGCTGCTGATTTTTAGGATAATTCTGGGTTGATTTGGGGTTGGTTTTGGGTTGATTTTGGGCTGATTTTGGGCTGATTTTTGGCTGTTTTTTGATTTGTTATTCAGATATTTTGCTGCTGATTTTTAGGATAATTCTGTCAGTATTTTGGGATCATTTTGGGCTGATTTTGGGCTGATTTTGGGCTGATTTTGGGCTGTTTTTTGGTTTATTTTTAAAATATTTTGCTGCTGATTTTTAGGATAATTCTGGGTTGGTTTTGGGTTGATTTTGGGCAGATTTTGGGCTGATTTTTGGCTGTTTTTTGATTTGTTATTCAGATATTTTGCTGCTGATTTTTAGGATAATTCTGTCAGTATTTTGGGATCATTTTGGGCTGATTTTGGGCTGATTCTGGGTTGATTTTTGTGCCGATTTTCAGGGATTTTTGGGTTTATTTTTGGGGTATTTTGCTGCTGATTTTTAGGATAATTCTGTGAGTGTTTTGGGATCATTTTGGGTTGATTTTGGGCAGATTTTGGGCTGATTTTGGGATATTTTTGGGTTGATTTTAGGCTGATTTTGGGGTATTTTGGTTTGATTTTGGGCTGATTTTTGGCTGTTTTTTGGTTTGTTTTTCAGATATTTTGCTGCTGATTTTTAGGATAATTCTGTGAATGTTTTGGGCTGATTTTGGGCTGATTTTGGGCTGATTTTTGGGGTTTTTTTCCCCCCAGATCGTGCTGGTGGATGACTTGGCCTCTCCAGTGCCCGAGGGAGGATCTCACCAGGGACTCCCAACCCCTGTCAACCTGGAGCTGGAGTGGGTGTTGGGCAAGATGCCCCAGAAGGTGAGAGGAAACCCCAAAATCACCCCAAATTTTAGGGAAAAAACCCCAAAAAATTATCCCAAAATTTGGGGGAGAAACCTTAAAAATTGCCCCAAATTTGGGGGAAAAAACCCAAAAAAATATCCCAAATTTGGGAGGGAAACCCCAAAAAACTGGGGGGGAAACCATAAAAAGGGACCCCAAAAATTGCCCCAAATTTGGGGAAAAACCCCCAAAAAATTACCCCAAAATTTGGGGGAAAATCCCCAAAAAATTACCCCAAAATTTGGGGAAAATCCATGAAAAAATTACCCCAAAATTTGGGGGAAAACCCTAAAGATTAACTTCAAATTTGGGGGAAAACCCCAAAAAAATCACCCCAAATTTGGGGGAAAAACCTTCAAAAATGACCCCAGATTTGGAGAAACCCTAAAAATTATCCCAAAATTTGGGGGAAAACCCTAAATATTATCCCAAATTTGGGGGAAAACCCTTCCAAAAATTACCCCAAAATTCGGGGAAAACACTTCAAAAAATTACCCCAAATTTGGGAGAAAAACCTTCAAAAATGACCCCAAATTTGGGGGAAAACGCTTCAAAAAATGACCCCAAAACTGGGGAGGAAACCCTAAAAATGACCCCAAATTTGGGGGAAAAACTCCTAAAAACTGACGTCAAAATTGGGGGGAAAACCATAAAAAGGGACCATAAAATTATCCCAAATTTGGGGGAAAACCCTTCCAAAAATCACCCCAAATTTGGGGAGGAAAACCCCAAAAATGGACCACAAAATTTGGGGGAAAACCTTTCCAAAAATCACCCCAAATTTGGGGGGAAACCCTAAAAACTGATGTCAAAATTGGGGGGAAAACCATAAAAAGGGACCCCAAAATCACCCCAAATTTGGGGGAAAACCCATCAAAAAATCACCCCAAATTTGGGGGAGAAACCCTAAAAATTAACTTCAAATTTGGGGGAAAACCCTTCAAAAATGACCCCAAATTTGGAGAAACCCCAAAAATTATCCCAAAATTTGGGGGAAAACCCTAAATATTATCCCAAATTTGGGGGGAAAACCCTTCCAAAAATTGCCCCAAAATTCGGGGAAAACCCTTCCAAAAATCATCCCAAATTTGGGAGGGAAACCCTAAAAATTATCCCAAAATTTGGGGGAAAACGCTTCAAAAAATGACCTCAAAACTGGGGGAAAACCCTTCCAAAAATACCCAAAAATTGGGGAGGAAAACCTAAAAATCACCCCAGATTTGGGGAAAACCCATCAAAAAATCACCCCAAAATTTGGGGGAGAAACCCTTCAAAAAATTACCCCAAATTTGGAGGGAAATCCTAAAAATAGAGCCCAAAAATTACCCAAAATTGGGGAGAAACCCTAAAAACTGACCCAAATTTTGGGACTTCCTCCCCCATTTTTCCACCCTATTTGTTTCCCCTTTCATTTAAATCCCCCCAAATTTTGGAACTCCCCAAATTTTGGGACCCCAAAATTTTTTGGGAACCCCCAAATTTGACCTTCCCCAAAATTTCAGGATCCCTCAGACTTTTCCCCCCATTTTCTCCATTATTTAATTTATTAATTCAATTTTAAATCCCCCAAAATTTGGAACTCACCCAGTTTTGGGAACCCCAAATTTTTTTGGGGATCCCCAGATTTTGGGATCTCCCCCAAATTGAGACCTCCCACCCCAAATTTTGGGATTCCCTCTTTTATTTATCCTGTAATTTAATTGAATTGAATTTAATTTCAATTTAATTCCTCAAAATTTCACCTCCCTGAATTTCCAACCCCCCAAATTTTTTTGGGAGCCCCAAGTCTGACCTCCCCGAATTTTGGGACCCCAAATTTTTTCTGGGGGACACACAGATTTTTTGGGGACCCCTCCCCAAATCGAGACCTCCCACCCTAAATTTTGGGTTTCCCTCTTTCATTTATCCTGTAATTTAATTGAATTTAATTTAATTTCAATTTAATTCCCCAAAATTTCACCTCCCTGAATTTCCAACCCCCCAGATTTTTTTGGGGACTCACAGATTTTTTGGGGACCCCTCCCCAAATCGAGACCTCCCACCCCAAATTTTGGGATTCCCTCTTTTATTTATCCCATAATTTAATTTAATTTCAATTTAATTCCAATTTAATTTCAATTTAATTCCCCAAAATTTCACCTCCCTGAATTCTGAACCCCCAAATTTTTTTGGGGAGCCCCAAATCTGACTTCCCCGAATTTTGGGATCCCAAATTTTTGGGTGACCCTCCCCAAATTTTTTGGTGTCCCCAGGAGTTCCGCGTGTCCCTCTGTCCCCTCCCGCGGCGCCCGCTGAGCCTGCCGGCCGAGCTGGCAGTGACCACGGCGCTGGGCAGAGTGCTGAGGCTGCCGGCCGTGGCCAGCAAGAGGTACCTGACCAACAAGGTGGGTGTCACCTGTGTGTCACCTGTGTCACCTGTGTGTGTTCAATGTGTCACCTGTGTGACACCGATGGCTGCCGGCCGAGCTGGCAGTGAGCGCCGCGCTGGGCAGAGTGCTGAGGCTGCCGGCCGTGGCCAGCAAGAGGTACCTGACCAACAAGGTGAGTGTCACCTGAGTGTCACCTGTGTCATTTGTGTCACCTGAGTGTCACCTGTGTCACCTGTGTGTGCTCAATGTGTCACCTGTGTGACACCGATGGCTGCCGGCCGAGCTGGCAGTGAGCACAGCGCTGGGCAGAGTGCTGAGGCTGCCGGCCGTGGCCAGCAAGAGGTACCTGACCAACAAGGTGAGTGTCACCTGGGTCACCTCAGTGTCACCTGAGTGTCACCTGTGTCACCTGTGTCATCCCCGAGTCATATATGTGTCACCTGTGTCACCTGTGTAATGTATGTGTCACCTGTGTGACACCAAATGGGCAGCAAGAGGTACCTGACCAACAAGGTGAGTGTCACCTGGGTGTCACCTGTGTCACCTGAGTGTCACCTGTGTCACCTGAGTCATCCCCGAGTCATATATGTGTCACCTGTGTTACCTGAGTCATGTATGTGTCACCTGTGTGACACCAAACTCTCAGCTGTGGCCAGCAAGAGGTACCTGACCAACAAGGTGAGTGTCACCTGTGTCACCTGTGTGTCATTTGTGTCATTTGTGTCACCTGTGTTACCTGTATGTCACACCTGTGTCACCTGTGTTACCTGTGTGTCACCTGAGTCATGTATGTGTCACCTGTGTGACACCAAATGGCCAGCAAGAGGTACCTGACCAACAAGGTGAATCGTTATTGTCACCTGAGTGTCACCTGAGTGTCACCTGAGTCACCTGTATGTCACACCTGTGTCACCTGTGTTACCTGTGTGTCACCTGAATAATGTATGTGTCACCTGTGTGACACCAAATGGGCAGCAAGAGGTACCTGACCAACAAGGTGAGTGTCACCTGAGTCACCTGAGTGTCACCTGAGTGTCACCTGGGTGTCATCTGTGTCATTTGTCACACCTGTGTTACCTGTGTGTCACACCTGAGTCATGTATGTGTCACCTGTGTGACACCAAGTGGGCAGCAAGAGGTACCTGACCAACAAGGTGAGTGTCACCTGTGTCACCTGTGTCTCCTGAGTGTGTTCAGTGTGTCACCTGTGTGACACCGATGGCTGCCGGCCGAGCTGGCAGTGAGCACAGCGCTGGGCAGAGTGCTGAGGCTGCCGGCCGTGGCCAGCAAGAGGCACCTGACCAACAAGGTGAGTGTCACCTGGGTCACCTGTGTGTCACCTGAGTGTCACCTGAGTGTCACCTGAGTGTATGCAATGTGTCACCTGTGTTACCTGAGTTGTGTGTGTGTCACCTGTGTGACACCAAACGGGCAGCAAGAGGTACCTGACCAACAAGGTGAGTGTCACCTGAGTGTCACCTGTGTCACCTGTGTAACGTATGTGTTACCTGAGTAATGTATGTGTCACCTGTGCCACCCCTGTCACACCTGTGTGACACCAAACCCCAGCTGTGGGCAGCAAGAGGTACCTGACCAACAAGGTGAGTGTCACCTGTGTGTCACCTGTGTCACCTGAGTGTCACCTGAGTCATCCCCGAGTCATATATGTGTCACCTGTGTTACCTGTGTAACGTATGTGTCACCTGGGTGCCACTCCTGTCACACCTGTGTGACACCAAGTGGGCAGCAAGAGGTACCTGACCAACAAGGTGAGTGTCACCTGTGTGTCACCTCAGTGTCACCTGAGTGTCATTTGTGTCATTTGTGACACCTGTGTTACCTGTGTGTCACACCTGAGTCATGTATGTGTCACCTGTGTGACACCAAATGGCCAGCAAGAGGTACCTGACCAACAAGGTGAGTGTCACCTGTGTGTCACCTCTGTGTTACCTGTGTCACCTGTATGTCACACCTGTGTCACCTGTGTTACCTGTGTGTCACCTGAATAATGTATGTGTCACCTGTGTGACACCAAATGGGCAGCAAGAGGTACCTGACCAACAAGGTGAGTGTCACCTGTGTGTCACCTGAGTGTCACCTGTGTCACCTGAGTGTCATTTGTGTCATTTGTCACACCTGTGTCACCTGAGTGTCACCTGTGTGTCACCTGTGTCATTTGTCACACCTGTGTTACCTGTGTGTCACACCTGAGTCATGTATGTGTCACCTGTGTGACACCAAGTGGGCAGCAAGAGATACCTGACCAACAAGGTGAGTGTCACCTGTGTCACCTGAGTGTCACCTGTGTCACCTGTGTGTGTTCAATGTGTCACCTGTGTGACACCGATGGCTGCCGGCCGAGCTGGCAGTGAGCGCGGCGCTGGGCAGAGTGCTGAGGCTGCCGGCCGTGGCCAGCAAGAGGCACCTGACCAACAAGGTGAGTGTCACCTGGGTCACCTGTGTCACCTGAGTGTCATCTGAGTCACCTGTGTAATGTATGTGTTACCTGTGTGTCACACCTGAGTCATGTATGTGTCACCTGTGTGACACCAAATGGGCAGCAAGAGGTACCTGACCAACAAGGTGAGTGTCACCTGTGTCACCTGAGTGTCACCTGAGTGTCACCTGAGTGTCACCTGGGTGTCATCTGTGTCATTTGTCACACCTGTGTTAATGTATGTGTCACCTGTGCCACCCCTGTCACACCTGTGTGGCACCAAACCTCCCGGCCGTGGCCAGCAAGAGGTACCTGACCAACAAGGTGAGTGTCACCTGTGTCACCTGAGTGTCACCTGAGTGTCACCTGTGTCACCTGTGTCACCTGTATGTCACACCTGTGTCACCTGTGTTACCTGTGTGTCACCTGAATAATGTATGTGTCACCTGTGTGACACCAAGTGGCCAGCAAGAGGTACCTGAGCAACAAGGTGAGTGTCACCTGAGTGTCACCTGAGTGTGTTCAGTGTGTCACCTGAGTGTCACCTGCGTCACATCTGTGTCATTTCTGCTCACCTGGCTCACGTGCCTGATCTCGGTGTCACCTCGGTGTCACCTGTCTGTCACTTGTGCCATTCCTGTGTCATTTGTGCTCACCTGGGACACACCGGTGACCTGTGTGTCACCTGTGCCACCCGTGTGTCATTTGTGTCATTTCTGTGTCATTCGTGCTCACCTGTGGCACCTGAATGGCACCTGTGGCACTCCAGCCATGTCACCTTTGTGTCACCTGAGTGTCCCCAATGTCCCCAATGTCCCCAACGTCCCCAATGTCCCCAATGTCCCTAATGTCCCCAACATCCCCAATGTCCCCAATGTCCCCAATGTCCCCAATGTCCCCAATGTCCCCAATATCCCCAATGTCCCCAACGTCCCCAATGTCCCCAATATCCCTAATGTCCCCAACATCCCCAATGTCCCCAATGTCCCCAATGTCCCCAATGTCCCCAATGTCCCCAATATCCCCAATGTCCCCAACGTCCCCAATGTCCCCAATATCCCCAATGTCCCCAATGTCCCAATGTCCCCAATATCCCCAATGTCCCCAATGTCCCCAATGTCCCCATTAATGTCCCCAACATCCCCAATGTCCCAATGTCCCCAATGTGCCCAATATCCCCAATGTCCCCAATGTCCCCAATGTCCCCAATGTCCCCAATGTCCCCAATGTCCCCACTGTCCCAATGTCCCCAATGTCCCCATTAATGTCCCCAACATCCCCAATGTCCCCAATGTCCCCACTGTCCCCAATGTCCCCAGTGTCCCCAATGTCCCCAATGTCCCCAACATCCCCAACATCCCCAATGTCCCCAGTGTCCCCAACATCCCCACTGTCCCCACTAATGTCCCCATTAATGTCCCCAGGTGGACCGCTCGGTGACAGGGCTGGTGGCCCAGCAGCAGTGCGTTGGTCCCCTGCAGTGTCCCCAATGTCCCCAGTGATGTCCCCAATGTCCCCAATGTCCCCAATGTCCCCAACATCCCCACTGTCCCCACTAATGTCCCCGCTGTCCCCAGGTGGACCGCTCGGTGACAGGGCTGGTGGCGCAGCAGCAGTGCGTCGGTCCCCTGCACACGCCGCTGGCCGACGTGGCGGTGGTGGCACTGTCCCACTTTGGGGACAGCGGCGCCGCCACGGCCATCGGCGAGCAGCCGGTCAAGGGGCTGCTGGACCCTGCGGCCGGAGCCAGGCTGGCGCTGACCGAGGCCATCACCAACATGGTGTTCGCCAGGGTGACACACCTCAAGGTGACACTGGGGACAGCGGGGACATTGGGGGGGTTGGGGACATTGGGGACATTGGGGTATTTGGGGACATTGGGGTTTGGGGACACTGGGGACATCGGGAACTGACTGAGGCCATCACCAGCATGGTGTTCGCCAGAGTGACACACCTCAAGGTGACATTGGGGACATGGGGACACTGGGGACATTGGTGGGGTTTGGGGACATTGGGGACATTGGGGACGTTGGGAATATTGGGGACATTGGGGACATTGGGGACATTGGGCGCTGACCGAGGCCATCACCAACATGGTGTTCGCCAGGGTGACACACCTCAAGGTGACACTGGGGACATTGCGGGTGTTGGGGACATTAGGGACATTGGGGACATTGGGAGGATTGAGGAGTTTTGGGATATTTGGGATGTTGGGGACATTGGGGTTTGGGGACACTAGGGACATTGGGCACTGACCGAGGCCATCACCAACCTGATGTTTGCCAGGGTGACACACCTCAAGGTGACACTGGGGACATTGCGGGTGTTGGGGACATTGGGGACATTGAGGGGCATTGAGGAGTTTTGGGATATTTGGGATGTTGGGGACATTAGGGACATTGGGGTTTGGGGACATTGGGCGCTGACCGATGCCGTCACCAACATGGTGTTCGCCAGGGTGACACAGCTCAAGGTGACACTGGGGACATTGTGGGGACTTTGGGGGGACATTGGGGGAGTTGGGGACATTGGGGTATTGCAGATTAGGGACAGTGGGGACATTGGGGTTTGGGGACATTGGGGACTGACCGAGGCCATCACCAACCTGGTGTTGGCCAGAGTGACACACCTCAAGGTGACACTGGGGACATGGGGACATCAGGGGGTGTTGGGGACACTGGGGACATTTAGGATATTGGGGTTTGGGGACATTGGGGACATTGCGGGGGTTGGGGGGATTGTGGGGATTGGGGACATCAGGGACATTGGGGACATTGGGAGGGCTGGGGACAATGAAGGGGTTGGGGACAACGGGGGATGTTGGGGACATTGAGGATATTTGGGGACATTGGGGACATTGAAGGGTTTTGGGATATTAGCGACAGTGGAGGTTGGGGACATCAGGGGGGTTGGGGACACTGTGGGCTGGGGGTGGCAGTTGGGGGAGGTGACAGGCAGTGGCACTGACTTGTCCCCTCCCTCTGTCTCTCTCTGTGTCTGTGTGTCCCCTTTGTGTCACCTGGCCTTGTGTCCCCAATGTCCCTATTGTCCTCATGTCACCCCAATGTCCCCAATGTCCCCATTAATATCCCCAATGTCCCCAACGTCCCTGATGTCCCCAATGTCCCCAATGTCCTCATGTCACCCCAATGTCCCCAATATCCCTGATGTCTCCAATATCCCAATGTCCCCAATATCCCCATTAATGTCCCCAATGTCCCCAAATGTCCCCAAATGTCCCCAACATCCCCAATATCCCCAATGATGTTTCCAATGTCCCCAACGTCCCCAATGTACCAAATCCCCCCAACATCCCCAATGTCCCCAACATCCCAAATCCCCCCAATGTCCGCAATGTCCCCAATGTCCCCAATGTCCCCAATGTCCCCAACATCCCAAATCCCAACCTCCGTGTCCCCAATGTCCCCAATGCAAATCCCTCAATGTCCCCAATGTCTCCATTAACATCCCCTCAATGTCCCTGATGTCCCCAACATCCCCGACATCCCCAACGTCCCCAATGTCCTCAATGTCCCCAAAGTCCCCAATGCACTGTCCCCAATGTCCCCAACATCCCCACTGTCCCCACTGTCCCCAATGTCCCAATGTCCCACTGTCCCCACTGTCCCCTTTCAATGTCACAGTCCCCAATGTCCGCTATTCCCACTGTCCAATGTCCCCATGCCTATGTCCCCAACATCCCAATGTCCCCAACATCCAAGTCCCCAATGTCCCCAATGTCCCCAATGTCCATCCCCTCAATGTCCCGATGTGATCCCCAACATCCCCAACATCCCCCAACATCCCCAATGTCCCCAGTGTCCCTGATGTCCCCAACATCCCCAATGTCCCCTTTAATGTCCCCAACATCCCCAATGTCCCAATATCCCAAATGTCCCCACTGTCCCCAACATCCCCACTGTCCCCGCTGTCCCCGCTGTCCCCAATGTCCCCACTGTCCCCACTGTCCCCGCTGTCCCCACCGCTGTCCCCAGGACATCAAGTGCTCGGGCAATTGGATGTGGGGCGCCAAGACGGGGCCGGAGGGCGGGGCCTTGGTGGCAGCGTGTGACGCGCTGGTGACACTGATGCAGCGGCTGGGCGTGGCCATCGACGGCGGCAAGGACTCGCTGAGCATGGCGGCGCGCGTGGGGACAGAGACCGTGCTGGCACCTGGTGACAGCGGGGACAGCGGGGCGGGGGCTGGGGATGTTGGGGACATTGAGGGATTGGGGACATTGGGGACATTGGAAGGGGATTGGGGATGTTGGTGTTGCAAGACATTGGGACATTGGGAGGTTGTGGAGGCATTGGGAATTGGGATGTTGGGGACATTGAGACGTTGGGTATTAGATGGGACATTGGGGACATTGAGGGGTTGGACATTGGGGACATTAATGGGGATTTGGGGACATTGAGGGGGTTGGGGACGTTGGGGATGTTGGGGACATTGGGGACGTTGAGGGGATTGGGGACATTGGGGACATTGGGGACATTGGGGACATTGGGGACATTGGGGACGTTGGGGATGTTGGGGACATTGGGGACATTAATGGGGACATTGGGGACGTTGGGGACGTTGGGGACATTGGGGACATTAATGGGGACATTGGGGACATTTGGGATGTTGGGGACATTGGGGACGTTGGGGACATTGGGGACTTTGGGGACATTAATGGGGATTTGGGGACATTAATGGGGATTTGGGGACATTGAGGACATTGAGGGGGCTGGGGATGTTGGGGACATTGGGGACAGTGAGGACATTAATGGGGATTTGGGGACATTGGCGACATTGAGGGGGTTGGGGACATTGGGGATGTTGAGGACATTGGGGGTGTTGGGGACATTTGGGACATCAGTGAGGACATTGGGGACTTTGGGGACATTGGGGACATTAATGGGGTTTGGGGACATTGGGGACATTGGGACATTGCTGGGGACATTGGGGATGTTGGTGATATTGGGGACATTGGGGACATTGAGGGGATTGGGGATGTTGGGGACATTGGGGACATTAATGGGGATGTTGGGGACATTGGGGATGTTGGGGATGTTGGGGGATTGGGGACATTGGGGACATTGAGGGGGTGAGGGACATTGGGGATATTAATGGGGACATTGGGGACATTAGGACATCACTGGGGACATCAGGGACATTGGGGATGTTGAGAGCATTGGGGACATTGGGGACATTAATGGCGATTTTGGGGACATTGGGGACACTGGGGATATTGGAGATATTGGGGATATTAATGGGGACATTGGGGACATCGGTGACCCCACGGTGACCCCGCGGTGTCCCCACTGTCCCCTCAGGCTCTCTGGTCATCTCCACCTACGCCGTGTGCCCTGATGTCACTGCCACTGTCACCCCTGACCTCAAGTGTCCCGACGAGCGCGGTGAGGCTTGGGGACACCTTGGGGACACCTGGGGACACCTGGGGACACCTTGGGGACACCTTGGGGACATCTTGGGACACTTTGGGGACACCTTTGGACACCTCAGGGACACCTGGGGACGCCTTGAGGACAGCTGGGGACACCTTAGGGACACTTTAGAGACACCTGGGGACACCTGGGAACTCTTGGGGACACCTGGGGACACTTCAGGGACACTTTGGAGACACCTTGGGACACCTTGGGGACACTTTGAGGACACCTGGAGACACCCTGGGGACACCTGGGAACACCTTGGGGACACCTGGGGACATCATGGGACACCTGGGGACACCTTCAGGACACCCGAGGACACTTGGGGACACCTTCAGGACACCTGGGGACATCATGGGGACACCTTGGGGACACCTGGGGACACCTTGGGGACACCTGGGGACATCATGGGGACACCTTGGGGACACCTGGGGACATCTGGGGACACCTGGGGACATCATGGGGACACCTGGGGACACCTTGGGACACTTCAGGGACACCTTGGGGACACCTGGGGACACCTTGAGGACACCTTGGGGACACCTGGGGACAACTTGGGGACACCTGGGGACATCTGGGGACACCTTGGGGACACCTGGGGACACCTTGGGGACACCTGGGGACACCTTCAGGACACCCGAGGACACTTGGGGACACTCTGGGGACACCTTGAGGACACCTGGGGACACTTCAGGGACACTTTGGAGACACCTTGAGGACACCCTGGGGACACCTGGGGACACCTTGGGGACACCTTGAGGACATCTGGGGACACCTTGGGGACACCTGGGGACAGCTGGGGACACCTTGGGGACACCTGGGGACAGCTGGGGACACCTTGGGGACACTTTTGCTTCCATTTTGGGCCATTTTGGGTCATTTTTGTCCCTTTTTGACACCAATTTCACCTCCGATCCGATTTTTGGGGTTTTTTTCCCATTTCTGGGTGGATTTTCCTCATTTTTTGGTGGATTTTCTCCATTTTTTTGTGGATTTTCCCCATTTCTGTGTAGATTTTCCCCATTTTTTTGTGGATTTTCTCCATTTCTGTGCAGATTTTCTCCATTTCTTGGTGGATTTTCCCCATTTTTTTGTGGATTTTCTCAATATTTTTGTGGATTTTCTCCATTTCTGTGTAATTTTTCCCATTTTTTTGTGGATTTTCCCCATTTCTGCACTGATTTTCTCCATTTTTTTGTGGATTTTCTCCAGTTTTTTGCAGATTTTCCCCATTTCTGTGTAGATTTTCTCTATTTCTGTGTGGATTTTCACCATTTCTGTGTAGATTTTCCCCATTTTTGGGAGATTTTCCCCATTTTTTTGGATTTTCTCCATTTTTGTGGATTTTCCCCATTTTTTGTGGATTTTCTCCATTTCTGTTTGAATTTTTGCCATTTCTGGGTGGATTTTCTTCATTCTTTGGGATATTTTCTGTTTCTGGGTAGATTTTCTCCATTTCTGTGTAGATTTTCCCCATTTCTGTGCAGATTTTCCCCATTTCTGTTTCAATTTTCCCCATTTCTGTGTAGATTTTCCCCATTTCTGTGTAAATTTTCCCATTTCTAGATGGATTTTCTCCATTTCTGGGTGGATTTTTCCATTTCTGTTAAGATTTTCCCCATTTCTGTTTCAATTTTCTCCATTTCTGGGTAGATTTTCTCTGGTTTTTTGTGGATTTTCCCCATTTCTGGGTAGATTTTCTCCATTTTTTTGTGTATTTTCCCTGTTGTTTTGTGGATTTTCCCCATTTCTGGGTGGATTTTCATCATTTTTTTGTGTATTTTCTCCATTTTTTCACCGATTTTCATCATTTTTTCGCCGATTTTCCCCATTTTTTTTCCAATTTCTCCCATTTTTCCCCAATTTCTCTTTCCCAGGAGCCCTGCTGTGGCTGCAGCTGAACCCCGGGCAGCACCGCCTGGGTGGATTTTCCCCATTTTTTTGTGGATTTTCCCCATTTCTGTGTAGATTTTCTCAATTTCTGGGCAAATTTTCTGTTTCTGTGTGGATTTTCCCCATTTCTGGGCCAATTTTCTCAGATTTTTTGTGGATTTTCTCCATTTCTGGGTGGATTTTCATCATTTTTTTGTGGATTTTCTCCATTTTTGGCCGATTTTCACCATTTTTTCGCCTATTTTCCCCATTTTTTCACCGATTTTCCCCATTTTTTTTCCAATTTCTCCCATTTTTTTCCCAATTTCTCTCATTTTTTCCCCAATTTCTCTTTCCCAGGAGCCCTGCTGTGGGTGCAGCTGAACCCCGGGCAGCACCGGCTGGGCGGTTCGGCTCTCGCTCAGGTTTTCTCCCAGCTGGGAGATTCCTGCCCTGACCTGGACGATCCAGAGAGCCTCGAGAGAGCTTTCCACGTCACCCAGGAGCTGATCAAAGGTTTTGGGGATTTTTGGGGATTATTTTGGGATTTTTGGGGGATTTTTTGGGGATTTTGGGCGATTTTTTGGGATTTTTTTGGGGTTTTTGGGGGATTTTTTTGGATTTTTTGGGGGTTTTGAGGGTTTTGGGATTTTGGGGGGATTTTGGGATTTTTGATTTTGGGAAATTTGGGGGGATTTTTTTGGGATTTTGGGGTTTTCTTTGATTTTGGGGGATTTTGAGGGATTTTGGGGGATTTTGGGGGGATTTGGGGGAATTTGGGGGGGATTTTGGGTTGGATTTTGGGGGGATTTTGGGATTTTGGGGATTTTTGGGGATTTAGGGGATTTTGGGGATTTTGGGGGGATTTTGGGGGAATTTTGGGGGTTTGGGGATTTTTTGGATATTTTGGGGAATTTTGGGGGGATTTTGGGATTTTTGGGATTTTTGGGATTTCTGGGATTTTTGGGATTTTTGGGGATTTCTGGGGATTTTTTTTTTTTTTTTGGGAATTTTGGGGATTTTGGGGGATTTTTGGGGATTTGGGAATTTTTGGGGGTGGGGATTTTTGAGGGGTTTTTGGGTTTTTGGGGGATTTTGGGGATTTTGGGGTTTTGGGGATTTTGTGGGATTTTTGGGATTTTGTGGGATTTTTTTTAGTTTTGGGGGAATTTTTAGGATTTTTGGGATTTTGGGAATTTTGGGGGATTTTGGGGGTTTTGGGGGGATTTTTGGGGGGTTTTGGTGATTTTTGTGGATTTTGGGGGTTTCTGGGGATTTTTTGGAATTTGGGGGCTTGGCTGATTTTGGTGGATTTTTTTTGGATTTTGGGGGTTTTGGGGGGATTTTGTGGGATTTTTTTGGGAGTTTTCTTAAATTTTTGGGATTTTTTTTGAGATTTTTTGGTGACACTTACAGACCCTGAGATGACCCTGAGGTGACTTTTGGTGACACTTGATGCCATTTGGTGACACTTGGTGACATTTGGTGACATTTCAGTGTCCCCAGACAATGTCCTGTCCATTGGCCATGACGTCACCAATGGGGAATTTTGGGATTTCTCACCTTGGGTGACATTTGGTGACATTTGGTAACATTTGATGACATTTGATGACATTTGATGATCCAAAAGTGACATTTGGTAACCCTGAGGTGACATTTGGTGACATTTGATGACATTTGATAACCCCAAAGTGACATTTGATGACATTTACTGACCCTGAGGTGACATTTAGTGACATTCGATGTCCCCAGAGCGTGTCCTGTCCATTGGCCATGATGTCACCAACGGGGAATTTGGGATTTCTCACCCTGAGTGACATTTGGTGACATTTGATGACATTTCCTATCCCTGAGGTGACATTTGGTGACATTTGGTGACATTCCGATGTCCCCAGAGCGTGTCCTGTCCATTGGCCATGATGTCACCAACGGGGAATTTTGGGATTTCCCACCTTGGGTGACATTTGGTGACATTTACTGACTCTGAGGTGACATTCAGTGATACTGAGGTGACATTTGGTGACATTTCGATGTCCCCAGAGTGTGTCCTGTCCATTGGCCATGACGTCACCAATGGGGAATTTTGGGATTTCCCATCCTGGGTGACATTTGGGGACATTTGGTGACATTTGGTGACGTTTGATGACATTTAGTGACATTTGCTGACTCTGAGGTGACATTCAGTGATACTGAGGTGACATTTGGTGACATTCTGATGTCCCCAGAGCGTGTCCTGTCCATTGGCCATGACGTCACCAATGGGGAATTTGGGGATTTCTCACCTTGGATGACATTTGGTGACTCTGAAGTGACATTTGATGACATTTCCTAACTCTGAGGTGACATTCGGTGACACTTGGTGACATTTGGTGACATTTTGATGTCCCCAGAGCGTGTCCTGACCGCTGGCCATGACGTCACCAACGGGGAATTTTGGGATTTCCCATCCTGGGTGACATTTGGGTGACATTCGGTGACATTTAGTGACATTTACTGACTCTGAGGTGACATTTGATGACACTTGGTGACATTTGGTGACATTCTGATGTCCCCAGAGCGTGTCCTGACGGCCGGCCATGACGTCAGTGACGGTGGCCTCCTGGGCTGCCTGCTGGAGATGGCGTTTGCCGGCAACTGCGGTGTCACCGTCGATGTCCCCGCGCCACCGCCCGGTGTCACCGGTGAGTGACAGCCATGGCCCTGGTGGCCTCAGGGTGACCTTGATGGCCACAGAGTGACCTCAATGGCCACAAAGTGTCCTCAATGGGCATGAAGTGTCCCCAATGTCCCCAATGTCCCCAATGTCCCCAAAATCCCAAAATATCCCAAATTCCCCCAATGTCCCCAAAGTCCCAAATGTCCCCAATATCCCCATTAATGTCCCCAATGTCCTCAATGTCCCCAACATCCCCAATGTCCCCAATACTCTCAATGTCCCCAGTGTCTCTATTGTCCCCAATATCCCCATTAATGTCCCCAAATCCTCCCAATGTCCCCAATGTCCCCAATATTCCCAATATCCCAAATGTCCCCAGTGTCCCCACTGTCCCCACTGTCCCCAATGTCCCCAATGTCCCCAAAATTCCCAACATTCCCATCATCCCCAACATCCCCAGTGTCCCCAGTGTCCCCAATGTCCCCATTAAGTTCCCCATTAATGTCCCCAATACTCTCAATGTCCCCAATGTCCCCAACATCCCCAATGATGTCCCCAACATCCCCAATGTCCCTAATGTCCCCAAATCCTCCCAATGTCCCCATTAATGTCTCCAATGTCCCCAATATCCCCAGTGTCCCCAACATCCCCAATGTCCCAAATGTCCCCATCATCCCCAACGTCCCCAGTGTCCCCAATGTCCACATTAATGTCCCCAATGTCCCCAATATCCCTAATAATATCGCCAATGTCCCCAAAGTTCCCAATGTCCCCAGTATCCCCAATGTCCCCAACGTCTCCACTGTCCCCATTAACGTCCCCACTGTCCCCGCTGTCCCCGCTGTCCCCGCTGTCCCCATTGATGTCCCCGCTGTCCCCAGTGCTGTCCCTGCTGTTCTCCGAGGAGCCAGCCCTGCTGCTCGAGGTCCCCATGGCCGCCGCTGTCCCCGTCTGCCGGCGCTACCAGGACGCCAATGTCACCTGTGTCCCCATCGGCCACAGCGGCCCCTACGGGCCTCGAGCCACGGTGAGGGACTTGGGGACAGCGGGGACATCGGGGACATCGGGGACATTGGGGATGTTGGGGACATTGGGGATTGGGGACAGCAGGGAGTTGGGGACATTGGGGATGTTGGGGACATTGGGGACATTGGGGATTGGGGACAGCAGGGAGTTGGGGACATTGGGGATGTTGGGGGTGTTGGGGTCATTGGGGATTTGGGGACATTGGGGACATTGGGAATTTGGGGACATTGGGGACATTGGGGATGTTGGGGATTTGGGGACATTGGGGACATTGGGGACGTTGGGGATGTTGGGGACATTGGGGATATTGGGGACAGTGGGGACGTTAATGGGGACATTGGGGAGATTAGGGACATTGGGGATATTGGGGACATTTGGAATCTATGGGGACATTGGGGACATTGTGGACACTGATGGGGACATTGGGGATTTTGGGGACATTGGGGGTGTTGGGGAATTTGAGGATATTGGTGACATTGGGGGATGTTGGTGACCTTGGGGACATTTGGGACCTTGGGGATTGTGGGATTGCTGACACTGGGGACATTGGGGACACTGGGGATTTTGGGGACATTGGTAACATTGGGGACATTGGTGACATTGGGGTCAGTGGGACATTGGGGACACTGGGGATTTTGGGGACATTGGTAACATTGGGGACATTGGTGACATTGGGGTCAGTGGGACATTGGGGACACTGGGGACACATCAGGGACATTGGGGTCAATGGGGGGCTTTAGGTTGATTGGGAGCATTGGGGACATCAGGGGACACTGGGGACATTGGGGACAGTGAGGGAATTGAGGGCACTGGGGACATTGGGGACATTGGGGGGATTGGGGACATTGGTGGTGGGGGGACAGGAGGTGGCTCTGTCCCCAAGGGTGTGGGGTGGTGGCTTCGTGTCTGAGTGTCCCTCAGTGTCCCCTGGTGTCCCTGTGACCCTCGTGTCCCCCTGTCCCCATGTCACTGTCCCCATGTCCCCATGCCCTCGTGTCCCTCGGTGTCCCCCACTGTCCCCACCTGTCCCCATGTCCCTCCCTGTCCCCATGTCCACCTGTCCTGGTGTCCCTCATGTCCCTCAGTGTCCCTTTGTCCTTGACCATCCCTGTGTCCCTCATGTCCCTCATGTCCCTCAGGCAGGTGACAGTGGCTCTGTCCCCTTGTCCCCAGTGTCCCCAGTGTCATTGTCCCCATGCCCAGTGTTACCATTGCAACGTCCCCAATGTCCCCAATGTCCCCAACGTCCCCAATGTCCCAATATTCCCAATGTCCCCAACGTCCCCAATGTCCCCAATGTCCCCAACGTCCCCAATGTCCCAATGTTCCCAATGTCCCCAACATCCCCAATGTCCCCACTGCTGTCCCCAGGTGTCAGTGTCAGTTGGTGGCACTGAGGTGCTGCAGGACGCCGTTGGGGACATCAGGGGACAGTGGGAGGAGCTCAGTTTCTGTTCCCAATGTCCCCAATGATGTCCCCAATGTCCCCAGGTGTCAGTGTCGGTTGGTGGCACTGAGGTGCTGCAGGACGCTGTTGGGGACATCAGGGGACAGTGGGAGGAGCTCAGTTCCTGTCCCTCAGTGTCCCCACTGTCCCCAATATCTCAATGTCCCCAATGTCCCCAGGTGTCAGTGTCGGTGGGTGGCACTGAGGTGCTGCAGGACACCGTTGGGGACCTCAGGGGACAGTGGGAGGAGCTCAGTTTCCGGCTGGAGCGGCTGCAGGCGTCCCCAAGCTGTGTGACACAGGAGGAGGAGGACCTGAGGGGACGTTGGGGACCTCAGTACGAGGTGACCTTTGACCCCGAGGAGGTGGCACCGATCATCCGGAATATGGGTGAGGAGCTGGGGACATCGGGGGGATTGGGGACATTGGGGACATTGGGGACAGTGGGGACATTGGGGATGTTGGGGACGTTGGGGACATTGGGACATTGGGGACACTGGGGACATTTGGGGACATTGGGGACATTGGGGATGTTGGGGACATTGGGGACATTGGGGATGTTGGGGACATTGGGGATACTGGGGACATTGGGGATGTTGGGGACATTGGGGACATTGGAGGTGTTGGGGACATTGGGGATTTTGGCAATGGGGACATTAATGGGGACATTGGGGATATTGGGGACATTGGGGACTTAATGGGATTGGGGATGTTGGGGACAGTGGGGACATTGGGGACATGGGGACATTGGGGACATTGGGGACATTGGGGATGTTGGTGGCATTGGGGATATTAGGGACATTGGGGACACTGGGGACACTGGGGACACTGGGGACTTTGGGACATTGGGGACAATGGGGATATTGGGGACGTTGGGGACATTGATGGGTATATTGGGGACATTGGGGACAGTGGGGATGTTGGGAATATTTGGGGACATTTGGGACATTGGGGTCATTGAGGACTTTTGGGATCTACAGGGTTTTTTGCTACCAGGGAGATTTTGGGTTGGTTTTTGGGGTTTTTTGGGTTTTTGGGATTTTGGGGTTTTTGGGATTTTGGGGTTTTTGGGGCTTTTGGGATTTTGGGGTTTTTGGGATTTTGGGGTTTTGGGATTTTGGGGTTTTGGGGTTTTTGGGATTTTGGGGCTTTTGGGATTTTGGGGTTTTTGGGGTTTTGGGATTTGGGGTTTTTGGGATTTTGGGGTTTTTGGGATTTTGGGGTCGCTGATTCCAATTTTTGGGATCCCCCCGATCTACCAAGGGGTCTGGGAGGAATCTGTGGGTTTTTTGTGGGATTTCTGTGGGATTTTTTTGGGGTTTTTTTGGGGTTTTTTTGGGATCTATAGGACTTTTTGGGACCAGGGGGATTTGGGGTTGGTTTTTGGGGTTTTTGGTGGTTTTAGGTTTATTTTTGGGGTTTTTGGGGTCGCTGATTCCAATTTTTAGGATCCCCCAGATCTACCAAGGGTGGAATCTATGGGGGTTTTGTAGGATTTCTATGGGATTTTTGGGATCTCTGGGGTTTTTTAGGGTTTTTTTGGGATCTACAGGGTTTTTTGGGACCAGGGGGATTTTGGGTTGGTTTTTGGGGTTTTTGGTGTTTTTGGGGTTTTTTTGGGTGTTGGGTTGGGTGGGTTTTTTGTGGGTTTTTGGGTTTTTTAAGGGTTTTTTAGGGGTTTTTTGGGTTGGGTTTTTGGGGGGGTTTTGGGTGGTTTTTGGGGTTTTAGGTTTGTTTTTGGGGTTTTTGGGGTTGCTGATGCCAATTTTGGGATCCCCAGATCTACCAAGGGGTCTGGGAGCAATCTGTGGGATTTTTTGGGTTTTTGGGTTTTTGGGGTTTTTTTGGTTTTGGGGTTTTTGGGGGGGTTTTGGGTTGGTTTTTGGGGTTTTGGGTTGTTTTTGGGGTTTTTGGGGTGTGTTGTTTTGGGGTGGTGGGGGGTGGTGTGGGGTTTGTGGGGTTTTTTTGTGGGTTTTTTGGGTTTTTTGGGTTTTTTTGGGTTGGGTTTTTTGGTTTTGGGTTGGTTTTTGGGGTTTTTTGGGTTGGTTTTTGGTTTGGGTTTTTTTTTGGGGTTTTCGAGTTTGTTTTTTGGGGTTTTGGGGTTTGTTTTTTGTTTTTGGGGTGTTCGGGTTGGTTTTTGGGGTTTTTGGGTTTGGGTTGGTTTTTGGGTTGTTTTTGGGGTTTTTGGGGTTTTTTTTGGGTTGGGTGGGGGTTGTGTTTTTTTGGGATTTGTTTGCAGAATTTCCTTGTGGTTTTTTGGGTTCTCTGGGGTTTTTTAGGGTTTTTTTGGGATCTACAGGATTTTTCGGGACCAGGGTGATTTTGGGTTGGTTTTTGGGGTTTCTGGGTTGGTTTTTGGGGTTTCTGGGTTGCTTTTTGGGGTTTTTGGGGTTTCTGGGTTGGTTTTTGGGGTTTTTGGGGTCGCTGATTCCGAATTTCGGGGTCCCCCAGAGCTGCCAGGCCCCCGGGTGGCTGTGCTGAGGGAGGAGGGCAGCAATGGGGACAGGGAGATGGCAGCAGCTTTTGCCATGGCCGGATTCCAGGTGAGAATTTTGGGGTTTTTTGGGGTTTTTTGGGTTTTTTTTGAGGTTTTTTGGGGCTTTTGGGGGTTTTAATGGGTTTTTGGGGTGGTTTTTTGGGGTTTGGGTTTTTGGGTGATTTTTGGGGTTTTTTAAGGTTTTTTTTGGAGTTTTGGGGGTTTTGGGGTTTTGGGGCTTTTGGGAGTCTTTATGGGGTTTTTTGGGGTTTTGGGGTTTTTAGTGGGTTTTTTTGGGGTTTTGGTTTTTTAAAGGTTTTTTGGGTTTTTTTGGGGTTTTTGGGGCTTTTGGGGGTTTTTTATGGGTTTTGGGGTGATTTTTTTGGTTTTGGTTTTAAGGTTTTTTGGGGTTTTGGGGTTTGTGGGTTTGGGGTTTTAGGTTGGTTTTGGGGTTTTTGTTTGGGGTTTTGGGTGTGGTTTTTGGGGCTTCAAGGTGGTTTTTTTGGGGTTTGGGTGGATTTTGGGGGTTTTTGGGGATTTTGGGTGTTTTGGGGTGGTTTGAGGGATTTTTGGGATGAGATTTGGGTTTTATTTTGGGATTTTAGGGAGTTTGGGTGAGATTTGGGGGTTTGGGGATTTTGGGTGTTTGGGGTGATTTTGGGATTTTAGGGTATTTGGGGTTTATTTTGGATTTTGGGAGTTTGGGGTGAGATTTGTGGGTTTGGGGATTTTTTGGGGGTGTTTTTGAGGGATTTTGGGGTGGGATTTGTGGGTTTTTGGGGTGATTTTTGTTTTGGGGTTTTTTTGGGAGTTTTGGTGGGATTTGGGGTTTCTGGGTGGATTTTCGGGATGGTTTTTGAAGGATTTTGGGGTGAGATTTGGTTTTTATTTTGGGATTTTGGGGGTTTTGGGGTGGGATTTTGGGTTTTTATTTTGGGATTTTTGGGGTTTTTTTGGGAGTTTTGGTGGGATTTGGGGTTTCTGGGTGGATTTTCGGGATGGTTTTTGAAGGATTTTGGGGTGAGATTTGGTTTTTATTTTGGGATTTTGGGGGTTTTGGGGTGAGATTTGGGGTTTTTGGGGTTTTTTTGGGGGTGGTTTTTGGGGGATTTTGGGGTGGGATTTTGGTTTTATTTTGTGATTTTGGGGATTTTTGGGGTTTTTTATTTTGGGATGTTTTTTGGGGGTTTTGGGATGGGATTTGGGGTTTTTGGGATTTTTGGCTGTTTGGGATGGTTTTTGAGGGATTTTGGGACGGGATTTGGGTTTTATTTGGGATTTTAGGGAGTTTTGGGGTGAGATTTGGGGGTTTTGGGGGATTTTGGGTGTTTGGGGGTTTGGGGATTTTGGGGTGGGTTGGGTTTTATTTTGGGATTTGGGATTTTGGGTGGGATTTGGGTGAGATTTGTGGGTTTGAGATTGGCCCGGGGTTTTGGGGTTTTTTGGGAGTTTTGGGGGTGGGGATTTGGGGTTTTGAGGCTTTTAGGGTTGTTTTTTCTGGGTTTTGGGATGGGATTTGGGGTTTTTGTGGGGATTTTGGGGTGTTTTGGGGTGGTTTTTCGGGGATTTTGGGTTAGATTTGGGTCTTATTTGGGATTTTGGGGAGTTTTGGGGTGAGATTTGGGGTTTTTGGGGGATTTTGGGTGTTTGGGATGGTTTTTGAGGGATTTTGGGATGGGATTTGGGTTTTATTTTGGGATTAGGGCTTTGGGTTGGATTTGTGGGTTTTGGGGTGATTTTTTTGGGGGTGTTTTGAGGGATTTTTTGAGGGATTTGTGGGGTTTGGGGGGAATTATTGTTTTGGGGTGTTTTGGGGAGTTTTGGGGTGGGATTTGGGGTTTTGGGTGATTTTGGGATGCTTTTTAGGGCTTTTGGGGTGCAATTGGGGTTTTTTTGGGATTTTGGTGTTTTGGATGAATTTTTAGGGATTTTGGGTTTTGATTTTGGGTTTTTGGGGATTTTAGGATGGTTTCTTTGGATTTTGGGGTTTTAGGGATTTGGGCTTTTTGGTGGTTTTCCCAGGGTTTTGGGAGATTTGGGATGGTTTGAGGACTGGGGTGGGATTTGGGTTTTATTTTGGGTTTTGGGGGATTTTGGGGCTTTTGAGGTTTTGGGTTTATGTTGGTTTTTGGGGGTTTTGGGGTGGTTTTTGGGGTTTTTGGGGTTTTGGGGGGTTTTGGGGTTTTTGGGGGATTTTGGGTGTTTAGGGTGGTTTTTTGTGGGTTTTGGGATGGGATTTGGGGTTTTTGGGGGGTTTTTTGGGATGGTTTTTGAGGGATTTTGGGGTGGGATTTGGATTTTATTTTGGGATTTTGGGGAGATTTTGGGGGGTTGGGGTGCAATTTGTGGGGTTTTGTGGGTTTTTGGGGCTTTTGGGGTTTTTTTGGGTTTTTGGGGTGGTTTTTTGGAGGTTTTGGGTGGGATTTGGTTTTTTTTTTGGGATTTTTTTTGGGTTTTGGGGTGGTTTTTGGGGTTTTTATTTTGGGATTTTTGGCTGTTTGGGGTGGTTTCTGGGGGATTTTGGGGTGGGATTTGGGGTTTATTTTGTGATTTTTGGGGATTTTGGGGCTTTTGGGGTTTTTTGGGTTTTTATGTTGGTTTTTTGGGGGTTTTGGGATGGGATTTGGGGTTTTTGGGATTTTTGGCTGTTTGGGGTGGTTTTTGTGGGTTTTGGGGGGATTTTTGGGGTGAGATTTGGGGTTTTTATTTTGGGATTTTTGGGTGTTTGGGATGGTTTTTGAGGGATTTTGGGGTGGGATTTGGGTTTTATTTGGGATTTTGGGGGATTTTGGGTGGGATTTGGGGTTTTTGGGGTGATTTTTGGGATGGTTTTTGAAGGATTTTTTTGGTTTAATTCTGCTTTTATTGGGATTTTTTTAATATAACTCCTATTTAGATTTTTTTAGGTTATTTCTCTTGATTTTCCTGATGATTTTGGGATATTTTTGGGGCTAATTTTGGGATTTTTTTGGGGTTTTTTTGGGTTTTTTTGGGATTTTTGGGGATAACTCCTATTTAGGATTTTTTTAGGTTGTTTCTCTTGATTTTTTGGTTAATTTCAGGATATTTTTGGGGCTAATTTTGGGATATTTTTGGGGCTAATTCTGCTTTTATTGGGACTTTTTTAATATAACTCCAATTTAGATTTTTTTAGGTTATTTCTCTCGATTTTCCTGGTAATTTTGGGATATTTTTGGGGCTAATTTTGGGATTTTTTGGATCCCCAGGTGTGGGATGTGACCACCCAGGATCTCTGCTCGGGCTCAGCCTCCCTCGATGGCTTCAGGGGACTCGTGTTTGTGGGAGGATTCAGCTATGCTGACGTCCTGGGATCTGCCAAAGGTCAGATTTGGGGGTTTTTCACCCCAAAAAATGACCCCAAAAAACCCCAAAATCCTAAAATTAAAAATAAACCAAAACCAGCAAAAAAAACCCCAAAATTGTACCTAAAATCCCACAAAAGAA
>NW_028147431.1:1217184-1252010 GCF_008360975.1 Lichenostomus cassidix
CCCTTCCAGTCCCTCCCAGTCCATCCCAGTCCATCCCAGTCCATCCCAGTCCATCCCAGTCCCTCCCAGTCCATCCCAGTCCATCCCAGTCCCTCCCAGTCCATCCCAGTCCATCCCAGTCCCTCCCAGTCCATCCCAGTCCCTCCCAGTCCCTCCCAGTCCATCCCAATCCATCCCAGTCCATCCCAGTTCATTCCTACTCCCTCCCAGTTTGTCCCAGTTTGTCCCAGTTTGTCCCAGTCCCTCCCAGTCCCTCCCAGTACCTTCCCCGTGAGCCACCCAGACTCCCAGCGTCGCTCCCTCCATCCCCCTGAGCATCACGGCCGGTCCTGGTGTCACCCTGACGGTGACAAAGCGCGACTCGAACCGTCCCGACTCGTTCCTCTCCAGAGCCACCGCGCCCGCCGGGCCCGACGTGCCGGTCTCTGTCACCAAATGTCACCAGTGTCACCACAGTGTCACCGAATGTCACCGGAGTGACACCAAATGGCACCAAATGGCACCGGAGTGACACCAAATGTCATCAAATGGCACCAGATGTCACCAAATGACATCAAATGTCATCAAATGGCACCAGAGTGTCACCAAATGGCACCACGGTGTCACCAAATGTCACCAAATGTCACCAGAGTGTCACCAAATGGCACCGGAGTGACACCAAATGTCACCAAATGGCATCAAATGTCATCAAATGTCACCAAATGTCACCAAATGGCACCAAATGTCACCAAATGGCACCGGAGTGACACCAAATGGCACCAAATGGCATCAAATGTCACCAAATGGCGCCAAATGGCGCCAAATGTCATCAAATGTCACCAAATGGCACCAAATGTCACCAAATGTCATCAAATGTCATCAAATGTCATCAAATGTCACCAAATGTCACCAAATGTCATCAAATGTCACCAAATGGCACCAAATGTCACCAAATGTCATCAAATGTCACCAAATGTCACCAAATGTCATCAAATGTCATCAAATGTCACCAAATGGCACCAAATGTCACCAAATGTCATCAAATGTCACCAAATGTCACCAAATGTCATCAAATGTCATCAAATGTCATCAAATGTCACCAAATGTCACCAAATGTCATCAAATGTCACCAAATGGCACCAAATGTCATCAAATGTCACCAAATGTCACCAAATGTCATCAAATGGCACCAAATGTCATCAAATGGCACCAAGTGTCACCGGAGTGACACCAAATGGCACCAAATGGCACCAAATGTCACCAAATGGCGCCAAATGTCACCAAATGTCACCAAATGTCACCAAATGTCACCAAATGGCACCAGTGTCACCAGATGTCACCAAATGGCACCAAATGTCACCAAATGTCACTAAATGTCACCAGATGTCACCAAATGGCACCAAATGTCACCAAATGTCACTAAATGTCACCAGATGTCACCAAATGGCATCAAATGGCACCAAATGGCACCAAATGGCACCAAATGTCATCAAATGTCACCAAATGGCACCAAATGTCACCAAATGTCATCAAATGTCATCAAATGGCACCAAATGTCACCAAATGTCATCAAATGTCACCAAATGTCATCAAATGGCACCAAATGTCATCAAATGGCACCAAATGTCACCAAATGTCACCAGATGTCACCAAATGGCACCGGAGTGACACCAGAGTGACAGCAGAGTGACACCAGAGGGATACCAGAGGGACAGCAAAGGTGGGAACATTGAGGGGACACACTGGGGACACACTGGGGACACACAAGGGACACCCCAGGCCACTCCTCTGTCACCAGAGTGTCACCAAACTGGGGGTGGCACTGGGGACAACTGCAGTGAAGGAATTCCCAGTGGGACTGAGTTGGGGACACTTTTGGGGACACTTTTGGGGACACCCAGGGACCTCCTGGAGCCCTCCTCTGTCACCAGAGTGTCACCAGAGTGTCACCAAGACAGGGGTGGCACTGGGGACAATCGCAGTGAAGGAATTCCCAGTGGGACTGAGTTGGGGACACTTTTGGGGACACTTTTGGGGACACCAAGGGACACACAAGGAAACTCCCAGAGCCTTCCTCTGTCACCAAATGTCACCAGAGTGTCACCAGAGTGTCACCACAGGGGGAAACATTGAGGGGACACACTGAGGTCACACTGGGGACACCAAGGGACACACAAGGGACACCCCAGGCCACTCCTCTGTCATCAAAGTGTCACCAGAGTGCCACCAGAGTGTCACCAGAGGGACAACAGAGTGACAGCAAAGGGGGGAACATAGAGGGGACACACTGGGGACACCCAGGGACACCAAGGGACACTAAGGGACACACTGGGGACACACAAGGGACACCCCAGTGTGACACCAGAGTGTCACCGCAGTGTCACCAGAGTGTCACCAAACCAGGGGTGGCACTGGGGACACGCTGGGGACAAACCCAGTGAAGGAAATCCCAAAGGGACAGAGTTGGGGACACTTTCGGGGACACCCTGGAGCCATCCTTCGTCACAGGAATGTCACAGAAATGTCACCAGAGTGTCACCAGGGGGGAGGGGACATTGAGGGGACACACTGGGGACATCCCTGGGGACACCCTGAAAGGGAAATCCCAAAGGGACAAAGTTGGGGACACTTTTGGGGACACCCAGGGACCTCCCAGACTCCTTCTGTGTCACAGGAATGTCACAGAAATGGCACCGGAGTGTCACCAAGACAGGGGGTGGCACTGGGGACAACCCTGGTGAAGGAATTCCCAAAGGGACAGAGCTGGGGACACCTTTGGGGACACTTTGGGGACACTTTTGGGGACACCCTGGAGCCCTCCTCTGTCACCAGAGTGTCACCAGAGTGCCACCAAGACAGGGAGTGGCACTGGGGACACCCTGGGGACAAACCCAGGGAAGGAATTCCCAAAGGGACACTTTTGGGGACACTTCTGGGGACACCCAGGGACGCCTGCAGGTGACACCGGTGACCCCAATGACCTCTCAGGTGACCCGGGTGTCCCCAGAGGTGACCCAGGTGACACTCAGGTGACCCAGAGACACCCCCAGGTGACACAGGTGACCCCACAGGTGACACTCAGGTGACCCCAGAGGTGACCCAGGTGACATTCAGAGGTGACCCAGGTGACCCCGAAGTGACCTCTGGGTCCATCCCACTCCCCAGGTGAGACATCCAGGTGTGTCCCCAAATCCAGGGGACACTCAGGTGACACTCAGGTGACCCCACAGGTGACACTCAGGTGACACAGGTGAGCCCTAAAGTGACTCAGGGACATCCCCAGGTGACACAGGTGTCCCCAAATCCCAATCGCAAACCCCACAGGTGACACAGGTGACACTCAGGTGACACAGGTGACACTCAGGTGACACTCAGGTGACACTCAGGTGACACTGAGGTGACACAGGTGACACTCAGGTGACACAGGTGACACACAGGTGACACTCAGGTGACACAGGTGACACTCAGGTGACACAGGTGACACAGGTGACACTCAGGTGACACTCAGGTGACACTCAGGTGACACTCAGGTGACACACCTGGCGGCAGTCCCACCCAGCCCAGCAGCGCCATCAGCTGGCAGCCGTTGCACACTGTGACCCCAAACCCCACAGGTCACACAGGTGACACAGGTGACACAGGTGACACAGGTGACACAGGTGACACAGGTGACACACAGGTGACACACCTGGTGGCAGTCCCACCCAGCCCAGCAGCGCCATCAGCTGGCAGCCGTTGCACACTCCCAGGCTGAAGGTTTCAGGTCTCCTCCGGAATCTCTCCAGGATTTCCCCAACTTTGGGGTTGAAGCGGATGGAAGCTGCCCAGCCTGGGAAAAATGGGGGAAAAACGGGGAGAATTGGGAAAAATGGGAAAAAATGGGGGAAAATGGGAAAAAATGGGGAAAAATTGGGGAAAATTGGGGAAAATGAGAAAAATGGGGAAATTGGGAAAAATAAGGACAATTGGGGAAAAATAGGGAAAATTGGGAAAAAATGGGGAAAATGGGAAAAAAAGTGGGAAAAATTGGGAAAAAATGGGGGGAAAAATGGGTTAGGGAAAATTGAAAATGGGGAAAAATGGAGGAAAAATTGGGGAAAATTGGGAAAAATGAGGAAAAAAGGGAAAAATAGGGAAAAAATGGAAAAGAGGAAAAATGGAAAAATAGGGGAAAATGGGAAAATGGGGAAAATGGGGAAATTGGGAAAAATGGGGAAATATGGGGGAAAAAGGGAAAAAATTGAAAGAGGGGGAAAATTGGGAAAAATAGGAAAAATGGGAAAATAGGAAAAATAGGGGGAAAATGGGGAAAAAATGGGGAAAAACAGAGAAAAATGGAGAAAAAATGGGGAAAAATGGGAAAAATGGGAAAAATAGGGGAAATTATGGGAAAAATGTGGAAAAATGGGGAAAAATGGGAAAAACGGGGAAAAATGGGAAAATGGGGAAATATGGGAAAAATTGGGGAAAATGGGAAAAAAAAGGGAAAAATGGGAAAAATGGGGAAAAATATGGGAAAATGGGGAAAAATGGGAAAAATTGGAAAAAATGGGAAAAATGGGAAAAATGGGAAAAATTGGGAAAATCTGGGAAGAAATGGGAAAAAAGGGGAAAATGGGGAAAAAATGGGAAAAAATGGGAAAAATGGGAAAATGGGAAAAATGGGAAAAATGGGGAAAAATAGGGAAAAATGGGAAAAATGGGGAAAAAAATGGGAAAATAGGGAAAAATGGGGAAAAATGGGAAAAATGGGAAAATGGGGGAAAAATGGGAAAAATGGGGGAAAAGGAAAAATAGGAAAAATATTGAAAATTAGGAAAAATTGGAAAATATCAAAAAATGGGAAAAATGGGGAAAATGGGGGAAAATGGGGAAATATGGGAAAATGGGGAAAATGGGGAAAAATGGGAAAAATACTAAAAAAAGTGAAATATGGAAAAATAGGGAAAATATGGGAAATTGGGAAAAATGGGAAATTAGGGAAAAATGGGAAAAATGGGAAAAATGGGGAAAAAGGGAAAAATATGGAAAAATGGGGAAAAATGGGGGAAAAGGAAAAAGATGGAAAATATTGAAAAATGGGAAAAATAGAGGAAATGATGGAAAAATAGGGAAAAATGGGAAAAAACATGGAAAAATATGGGAAAAACATAGAAAAATGGGGAAAATATGGAAAAATGGGGAAAATGGGAAAGGGAAAAAGAGGGAGAAAATGGGGAAAAATGGGAAAATGGGGAAAAATGGGAAAATGAGAGAAAAATTGGGAAAAAATGGGAAAAAGGGAAAAGGGGAAAAGATGGGGAAAATGGGGAAATTGAAAAAGGGGAAATTGGGAAAATGGGAAAAAGGGGAAAAAGGGGTTGGGGGATTTGGAAATGGGAAATTGGGGAAAATGGTGAAAAAATGAGGGAAAATGGGGGGAAAATGAGGAAAATGAGGGGAAAAGGAGGGGAAAATGGAAAAATGGAAAATGGAGTTAGGGAGCTGGAAATAGGGGAAAAAGGGGGAAAATGGGAAGAATGGGGAAATTGGGAGGGGGGAAAATTGGGGGAAAAGGGGGATTGGGAAAAATGGGAAAAAATGGGGGAAATGGGGTTAGGGGAGCTCGAAAATGGGGGATTTTAGGTCCGTTTTTGGGGTTTTTTGGGGATTTTAGGTCCATTTTTGGCGTTTTTTGGGGATTTTAGGTTCATTTTTTGGGGGTTTTAGGTACATTTTTGGGGGTTTTTGTGGGATTTTTTGGGCGGTTTTGGTTTATTTGGGGTTTTTTGGGATTTTAGACTTTTAGGATTTTTTTGGGACAATTTTTTGGGGTTAAAAACCCCCAAATCTGACCTTTGGCAGATCCCAGGACATCAGCATAGCTGAACCCCAAAAACCCCAATTTGGGTTCAGATTTTGGGGTTTTTTGTGGGATTTTAGGGACATTTTTGGGATTTTTGGGGATTTTAGGTCCATTTTTTGGGGTTTTTTGGGGATTTTAGGTTCATTTTTTGGGGTTTTTTGGGGATTTTAGGTTCAATTTTTGGGGTTTTTGGGGGATTTTAGGTACTTTTTGGGGTTTTTTTGGGGATTTTAGGTCCATTTTTGGGGTTTTTAGTGGAATTTTATGTACATTTTTTGGGTTTTTTGTGGAATTTTTTTCTGTGTTTTTTTGGGATTTTGGGTTTTTTTGGATTTTAGGATTTTAGAATTTTTTGGGGGATTTTAGGTCCATTTGGGGGTTTTTTGGGGATTTTAGATCCATTTTTATGGTTTTTTGGGGATTTTAGGTACTTTTTTGGGGTTTTTTTGGGGATTTTAAGTCTTTTTGGGTTTTTTTTGTGGGATTTTTTTGGCGGTTTCGGTTTATTTTAAATGTCAGGATTTGGGGGTTTTTTGGGGTCATTTTTTGGGGTTAAAACCCCCAAATCTGACCTTTGGCAGATCCCAGGAGATCAGCATAGCTGAACCCCAAAAACCCCAATTTGGGTTCAGATTTTTGGGGTTTTTGTGGGATTTTTTTGGCAGTTTGGGGGTTTTGGGGGATTTTAGTTCCATTTTTGGGGTTTTTTGGGGATTTTAGTTACATTTTTGGGGTTTTTTTGTGGAATTTTATGTACATTTTTTGGGTTTTTTGGGGATTTTAGTTCCATTTTTGGGGTTTTTTGTGGGATTTTTTCTGCGTTTTTTTGGGATTTTGGGATTTTTTTGGGTTTGGGGTTTTTGAGGATATTTGGGGGTTTTTTGGGGTCATTTTTTGGGGTGAAAAACCCCCAAATCTGACCTTTGGCAGATCCCAGGACATCAGCATAGCTGAATCCCAAAAACCCCAATTTGGGTTCAGATTTTGGGGTTTTTTTCTGGGATTTTAGGTCCATTTTGGGGTTTTTTGGGGATTTTAGGTCCATTTTTGGGGTTTTTGTGGAATTTTATGTACATTTTTTGGGTTTTTTGTGGAATTTTTGGTACTTTTTTTGGGTTTTCTGTGGGATTTTTTGGGCAATTTTAGTTTATTTTAAATGTTATGATTTTGGGGTTTTTTGGGGTCATTTTTTGGGGTGAAAAACCCCCAAATCTGACCTTTTGCAGATCCCAGGACATCAGCATAGCTGAACCCCAAAAACCCCAATTTGGGTTCAGATTTTTGGGATTTTTTTGGGGATTTTTGGTACATTTTTTGGGTTTTTTTGGGATTTTGGGTCCATTTTTGGGTTTTTTTGGGATTTTAGGTGCATTTTTGGGGTTTTGGGGGATTTTAGTTACATTTTTGGGGTTTTTTGGGGATTTTAGGTCCATTTTTGGGGTTTCTTGTGGAATTTTATGTACATTTTTTGGGTTTTTTGTGGGATTTTTGGTACTTTTTTGGGGTTTTCTGTGAGTTTTTTTGGCGGTTTTGGTGTATTTTAAATGTTATGATTTTGGGGTTTTTTGGGGTCATTTTTTGGGGTGAAAAACCCCAAATCTGACCTTTGGCAGATCCCAGGACATCAGCATAGCTGAATCCCAAAAACCCCAATTTGGGTTCAGATTTTGGGGTTTTTTTCTGGGATTTTAAGTCCATTTTTGGGGTTTTTTGGGGATTTTAGTTCCATTTTTGGGGTTTTTTGTGGGATTTTATGTACATTTTTTGGGTTTTTTGTGGAATTTTAGGTACATTTTTTGGGGTGTTTGTGGAATTTTAGGTACATTTTTTGTGGGATTTTAGGTACATTTTTGGGGATTTTTTTGCCGGTTTTGGTTTATTTTTAATTTTAGGATTTTGGGGTTTTTTGGGGTCATTTTTTGGGGTGAAAAACCCCCAAATCTGACCTTTGGCAGATCCCAGGACGTCAGCATAGCTGAATCCTCCCACAAACACGAGTCCCCTGAAGCCATCGAGGGAGGCTGAGCCCGAGCAGAGATCCTGGGTGGTCACATCCCACACCTGGGGAGCCAAAAAATCCCAAAATTAGCCCCAAAAATATCCTGAAATTACCAGGAATATAGAGAGAAATAACCTTAAAAAAATTTAAATTGGAGTTATCCCAAAAAAAACCCCAAAAAAACCCCAAAAAATCCCAAAATTAGCCCCAAAAATATCCTGAAATTAACAGGAAAATCGAGAGAAATAACCTAAAAAAACTTAAATAGGAGTTATCATAAAAAAACCCAAAAAAAACCCAAAAAAACCCAAAAAATCCCAAAATTAGCCCCAAAAATATCCCAAAATTACCAGGAAAATCAAGAGAAATAACCTAAAAAAATCGAAATAGGAGTTATATTAAATAAAACCCCAATAAAAGCAGAATTAGACCCAAAAAATCCTCAAAAACCATCCCAAAAATCACCCCAAAAACCCCAAATCCCACCCAAAATCCCCAAAAATCCCAAAATAAACCCCAAATCCCACCCCAAAATCCCTCAAAAATCATCCCAAAGTTCCCAAAAATTCCAAAAACCCCAAATCTCACCCCAAAAATCCCCCCAAAACCCACAAATTCCACCCCAAAAACCCCAAAATCCCAAAATAAGACCCAAATCTCACCCAAAACCCCCAAAAAACCACCCTAAAAGCTCCTAAAATCCCCAAAACCCCAAAATCCCAAAGACACCATCCCAAAATCCCCAAAAATCCCAAATCTCACCCCAGAATCCCTCAAAAAAGAACCCCAAAAATCCCAAAAAGCCTAAATTGTACCCCAAAATCCTTCAAAAACCATCCCAAAACACAAAAAAAATCCCCACAAAAACCCCAAATCCCACCCAAAACCTCCAAAAAACCACCCCAAAAACCCAAAAAAACCCCAAAAGCCCCAAAAACCCACAAAACCCCACAAATTGCACCCCAACCCCCCAAAATCTCCCCAAAATCCCAAAATAAAATCCAAATCCCACCCTAAAATCCCTCAAAAACCATCCCTAAAATCCCCCCAGAAACCCCAAATCCCACCCCAAAACCCACAAAAAACCACCCTAAACACCCAAAATCCCCCAAAAACCCCAAAACCCCCAAAAAACCCTAAAATCCCAAAAAACCACCCCAAAACCCCCAAAAAACCAACATAAAAACCCAAAAAACCTCAAAAGCCCCAAAATCCCCCAAAATCCCAAAATAAAACCCAAATCCCACCCCAAAATCCCTCAAAAACCATCCCAAATCTCCCCCAAAACCCTGAAAAAAACCACCCTAAAAGCTCCTAAAATCCCCAAAACCCCAAAATCCCAAAGAAACCATCCCAAAATCCCCAAAAAACCCAAAATCCCACCCCAAAATCCCTAAAAAATCATCCCAAAAACACCCAAAAATCCCAAAAAAACCCCAATTGCACCCCAAAAGCCCTAAAAAGCATCCCAAAAATCACCCAAAAACCCCAAATCCCACCCCAAAACTCCCCAAAAACACCCCAAAACAATAATTCCCCCAAAACCCCACAAATCCCTCAAAAAATCCCTCAAAAAACACCCCCAAAAAAATCACCCCAAAAACCCACAAATCCCACCCCAAAAGCCCCAAAATCCCAAAATAAAACCCAAATCCCATCCCAAAATCCCTCAAAAACCATCCCAAACACCCAAAATCCCCCAAAAACCCCAAATCTCACCCCAAAACTCCCCAAAATCCCAAATAAGACCCAAATCTAACCCAAAATCCCCGAAAAACCACCCCAAAACACCCCAAAATCCCCACAAAAACCCCAAATCCCATCCCAAAACCCAGAAAAAACAACCCTAAAAGCCTCAAAAACCCCAAATCCCACCCCAAAACTCCCAAACCCCAAAACCCAAATCAAAAAACCCACAAATCTCACCCAAATCCCACTCCAAAACTCCCCAAATCCCAAATAAACCCAAATCCCACCCCAAAATCCCTCAAAACCCCCAAACACCCAAAATCCCCCAAAACCCCCAAATCTCACCCCAAAAGCCCCAAAATCCCAAAATAAAACCCAAATCTCATCCCAAAATCCCTCAAAAACAATCCCAAACAGCCAAAAATCCCCACAAAAACCCCAAATCCCATCCCAAAACTCCCAAAAAACATCCCAAAATGAAAAATACCCCAAAAATCCTCAAAATCCCAAAATAAAACCAAAATCCCACCCCAAAATCCCTCAAAAACCATCCCAAAAATCACCCCAAAAACCCCAAAATCTCACCCCAAAACTCCCCAAAATCCCAAAATAAAACCCAAATCTCACCCCAAAATCCCTCAAAAACCATCCCAAATCTCCCCCAAAACCCTGAAAAAAACCACCCTAAAAGCTCCTAAAATCCCCAAAACCCCAAAATCCCAAAGAAACCATCCCAAAATCCCCAAAAAACCCAAAATCCCACCCCAAAATCCCTAAAAAATCATCCCAAAAACACCCAAAAATCCCAAAAAAACCCCAATTGCACCCCAAAAGCCCTAAAAAGCATCCCAAAAATCACCCAAAAACCCCAAATCCCACCCCAAAACTCCCAAAAAACACCCCAAAACAATAATTCCCCCAAAACCCCACAAATCCCATCCCAAAATCCCTCAAAAACACCCCCAAAAAATCACCCCAAAAACCCACAAATCCCACCACAAACTCCCAAAATCCCAAAATAAACCCCAAATCCCACCCCAAAATCCCTCAAAAATCATCCCAAACACCCAAATCCCCAAACCCCCAAATCTCACCCAAACTCCCAAAATCCCAAAATAAAACCCAAATCTCTCCCAAAATCCCTCAAACCACCCCAAAACACCCAAAATCCCCACAAACCCCCAAATTCTACCCAAACCCCAAAAACCACCCTAAAGCCCCAAAACCCACAAACCCAAAACCCCAAAACCCACAAAAACCCCAAAACCCCAAAAACCCAAAAAAACCCAAAACCCAAAAAACCCCAAACCCCCGAAAAAACCCAAAAAATCCCCCCAAAAACGCCAAAAAATCCCAAAAAAACCCCAAAACCCATAAAAAACCCCAAAAACCCCAAAACCCCAAAAAACCCAAAAACCCCATAAAAACCCCAAAACCCCAAAAAACCCAAAAAACCCCAAAACCCCAAAAAACCCCATAAAAACCCCAAAAGCCCCAAAACCCCAAAACCCCCAAAACCCCAAAAACCTTAAAAACCCCAAAAAATCACCCCAAAAACCCCCAAAAAACCCAAAAAACCACCCCAAAAACCCATAAAAACCCCCAAAAGCCCCAAAAAACCTCAAAAAAACCCCAAAAAACCCCAAAATTCTCACCTGGAATCCGGCCATGGCGAAAGCTGCTGCCATCTCCCTGTCCCCATTGCTGCCCTCCTCCCTCAGCACAGCCACCCGGGGGCCTGGCAGCTCTGGGGGACCCCAAAATTCGGAATCAGCGACCCCAAAAACCCCAAAAAGCAACCCAGAAACCCCAAAAACCAACCCAAAATCGCCCTGGTCCCGAAAAACACTGTAGATCCCAAAAAAGCACGAAAAAACCCCAGAAATCCCCAAAAAACCACAAGGAAATTCTACAAAAAATCCCACAGATTAAACACAGACCCTCTGGCAGCTCTGCAGGATCCCAAAAATTGGAATTGGTGACCCCAAAAACCCCAAAAAGCAACCCAAAAACCAACCCAGAGAGCCCAAAAACCCCAAAAACCAACCCGAACACCCCAAAAACAAAAAACAAACCCCAAAACCCCAAAAAACAAACTCGAAAACCCCAAAAAAAGAACCCAGAGATGCCAAAAACCAACCCAAAAAATCCCCAAAAACCAACCCAGAAACCAAAAAACCCTTTAGATCCCAAAAAAACCCTAAAAAACCCATAGAAAACCCACAAAAAAACCCCACAGAGATCCCCACAGCCACCCGGGGGCCTGGCAGCTCTGGGGGACCCCAAAATTCGGAATCAGCGACCCCAAAAACCCCAAAAAGCAACCCAGAAACCCCAAAAACCAACCCAAAATCCCCCTGGTCCTGAAAAACCCCATAAATCCTGAAAAAAACCCCAAAAATCCCAGAGAAATCCCAGGAAAAACCCCACAGATCCCTCCCAGACCCCTTGGTAGATCTGGGGATCCCAAAAATCACAATCAGTGACCCCAAAAACCCCAAAAACCAACCCAGAAACCCCAAAAACCACCCAAAATCCCCCTGGTCCTGAAAAACCCTGTAGATCCCAAAAAACCCCAAAAAATCCCCCAAAAAATCCCAAGAAATCCCACAAAAAATCCCACCCAGACCTCTTGGTAGATCTGGGGATCCCAAAATTGGTATGAGTGACCCCAAAAAGCCCAAAAACCCCAAAAAACCACCCCAAAATCCCCCTGGTCCCAAAAAACCCTATAGAACCCAAAAAACCCCAAAATAACCCAAAAAAATCCCAGAGAAATCCCAAAAAAACCCCACAGATTCATCCCAGACCTCTTGGTAGATCTGGGGATCCCAAAATTGGCATCAGCGACCCCAAAATCCAAAAAACCAACCCAGAAACCCCAAAAACCAACCCAAAATCCCCCTGGTCCTGAAAAACCCTATAGAACCCAAAAAACCCCAAAATAACCCAAAAAATCCCACAGAAATCCCACAAAAAACCCACAGATTCCTCCCAGACCCCTTGGTAGATCTGGAGGATCCCAAAAATTGGAATCAGCGACCCCAAAATCCCAAAAACCCCAAAATCCCCAAAACCCCAAAACACCAAAAACCCCAAAATGCCCAAATCACAAAATCCCCAAAATCCCTGAATCCCAAAACCCCAAAATCCCAAATCCCAAAATCCCAAAACCCCAAAATCCCAAGCCCCAAAAACCCCAAAATCCCAAAAACCCCAAAATCCAACCCAGAAACCCCAAAATCACCCCAAAATCCCCCTGGTCCCGAAAAATCCTGTAGATCCCAGAAGTTCTCAATGTCCCCAATGTCCCCAACATCCCCAACGTCCCCCATGTCCTGAAGTCCCCAATGTCCTCAACATCCCCAATGTCCCCAAATGTCCCCAATGTCCCCAAAATCCCAAAGTCCCCAGTGTCCCCAATGTCCCCAAATATCCCCAATGTCCCCAACATCCAAAATGTCCCCATTGTCCCCAATGTCCCCAAAGTCCCCAATGTCACCATTCCAATTCCAATGTCCCCAACATCCCCAATATCCCCATTAATGTCCCCAATGTCCCCAACGTCCCCAACATCCCCAATGTCCCCAATACCCCAAATGTCCCCAGTGTCCCCAATGTCCCCAATGTCCCCAACATCCCCAATGTCCCCAATATCCCCAGTGTCCCCAATGTCCCCAATGTCTCCAATGTCCCCAATGTCCCCAATGTCCCCAATGTCCCCAATGTCCCCAGTGTCCCCAATGTCCCAATGTCCCCAATGTCCCCAACATCCCCAATGTCCCCAATGTCCCCAATGTCCCCAATGTCCCCAATCCCCCCGATGTCCCCAGCTCCTCACCCATATTCCGGATGATCGGTGCCACCTCCTCGGGGTCAAAGGTCACCTCGTACTGAGGTCCCCAACGTCCCCTCAGGTCCTCCTCCTCCTGTGTCACACAGCTTGGGGACGCCTGCAGCCGCTCCAGCCGGAAACTGAGCTCCTCCCACTGTCCCCTGATGTCCCCAACGGCGTCCTGCAGCACCTCAGTGCCACCAACCGACACCGAGACCTGGGGACAGCATTGGGGACATTGGGACATAGGGGACATTGGGGACATTGAGGGACAGGGACTGAGCTCCTCCCACTGTCCCCTGATGTCCCCAACGGCGTCCTGCAGCACCTCAGTGCCACCAACTGACACTGACACCTGGGGACAGCATTGGGGACATCATTGGGGACATTGGGGACAGGAACTGAGCTCCTCCCACTGTCCCCTGATGTCCCCAACAGCGTCCTGGAGCTCCTCAGTGCCACCAACTGACACCGAGACCTGGGGACAGCATTGGGGACATTGAGATATTGGGGACATTGGGGACACTGGGGACATTGGGGATGTTGGGGACATTGGGGACATTAGGGACATTGGGGACATTGAGACTATTTGGGACATTGGGGACATTGAGGACATTGGGGACACTGGGGACGTTGCAATGGTAACACTGGGCATGGGGTGACACTGGGGACACTGGGGACAGGGGACTGAGCCACTGTCACCTGCCTGAGGGACATGAGGGACATGAGGGACACAGGGATGGTCAAGGACAAAGGGACACTGAGGGACATGAGGGACACCAGGACAGGTGGACATGGGGACAGGGAGGGACATGGGGACAGGTGGGGACAGTGGGGGACACCGAGGGACACGAGGGCATGGGGACATGGGGACAGTGCCAGGGGGACATGGGGACACTGAGAAACACAGGGACACCAGGGGACACTGAGGGACAGGAGGACACGAAGCCACCACCCAACACCCTGGGGGACAAAGCCAATGTCCCCAATGTCCCCAATGTCCCAAGTGTCCCCAATGTCCTCATTGTCCCTAATGTCCGTATTGACCCCAAAGTCCCCAATGTCCCCCCACTGTCCCCGATGTCCCCAATGTCCCCAATCACCCCAATGTTCCCACAGTGTCCCCCAGTCCCCCAATGTCCCCTCAGTGTCCCCAGTGTCCCCTGATGTCCCCAATGCTCCCAATCAACCTAAAGCCCCCCATTGACCCCAATGTCCCTGATGTGTCCCCAGTGTCCCCAATGTCCCACTGACCCCAATGTCCCCAATGTCCCCAATGTTACCAATGTCCCCAAAATCCCCAGTGTCCCCAATGTCCCACTGACAATGTCCCCAATGTCCCCAATGTTCCCAATGTCCCCAAAGTCCCCAGTGTCCCCAATGTCCCCAATGTCCCCAGTCCCACAATCTGTCTAATGTCCCCAAGGTCCCAAATCCCCCAATGTCTCCAATGTCCTCAAATTCCCCAACACCCCCAATGTCCCCAATCCCCAATGTCCCCAACATGTCCACAATGTCCCCGATGTCCCCATAATCCCAAATGTCCCCAATATCCCCAATGTCCCCAATGTCCCCAATGTCCCCAATGTCCCCAATGTCCCCAATGTCCCCAAAGTCCCCAAAATCCCCAATGTCCCCAATGTCCCCAATGTCCCCAAATTCCCAACATCCCCAATGTCCCCAATGTCCCCAAATTCCCAATGTCCCCAATGTCCCCAAAGTCCCAATGTCCCCAATGTCCCCATTCATGTCCCCAATGTCCCCATAGATCCCAAATGTCCCCAATGTCCCCAATGTCCTCAAATTCCCAACATCCCCAAAGTCCCCAATGTCGCCAGTGTGCCCAACATCCCAATGTCCCCAAATCCCCCAACACCCCCAGCCCCCCGATGTCCCCGCTGTCCCCAAGTCCCTCACCGTGGCTCGAGGCCCGTAGGGGCCGCTGTGGCCGATGGGGACACAGGTGACATTGGCGTCCTGGTAGCGCCGGCAGACGGGGACAGCGGCGGCCATGGGGACCTCGAGCAGCAGGGCTGGCTCCTCGGAGAACAGCAGGGACAGCACTGGGGACAGCGGGGACATCAATGGGGACAGTGGGGACAGTGGGGACAGCGGGGACGTTGGGGATACTGGGGATATTGGGGACAGTGGGGATGTTGGGGACGTTGGGGATGTTGGGGACATTAGGCACATTGGGGACATTGGGGACATTGGGGACATTGAGAGTATTGGGGACATTAATGGGGACATTAATGGGGACATTGGGGACATTGGGGACGTTGGGGACAGTGGGGATATTTGGGACATTGGGGACATTGGGGACATTGGGGATATTGGGGACATTGGAGACATTAATGGGGACATTTGAGGATTTGGGGACATTTGGGGATTTTGGGGACATTTGGGGATGTTGGGGACATTGGGGACATTGAGAAAATTGGGGACATTGGGGACATTAATGGGGACATTGGGGACATTGGGGACATTTGGGGATATTGGGGATGGGGAATGTTGGGAATTTTGGGGACATCGGTGGGGACATTGGGGATGTGGGAACATTGGGGACTTTGGGAACATTGGGGATATTGGGAATATTGGGGACATTGGGGACATTGGGAGGATTTGGGGACATTTGGGGACATTTGGGGACATTGGGGACATTGGGGACATTGGGAGTATTGGGGACATTGGGGATGTTGGGGACATTGGGGACATTGGGGACATTTGGGGACATTGGGGACATTTGGGACTTTGGGGACATTGGGGGAATTTGGGATATTTTGGGATTTTGGGGACATTGGGGACATTGGGGACATTGGGGACATTGGGGAGACTTCGTGCCCATTGAGGACACTTTGTGGCCACTGAGGTCACTCTGTGGCCACCAAGGTCACCCTGTGGCCACCAAGGTCACCCTGGGGACATCAAGGTCACCCTGAGGCCACCAGGGCCATGGCTGTCACTCACCAGTGACACCGGGCGGTGGCGCGGGGACATCGACGGTGACACCGCAGTTGCCGGCAAACGCCATCTCCAGCAGGCAGCCCAGGAGGCCACCGTCACTGACGTCATGGCCGGCCGTCAGGACACGCTCTGGGGACATCAGAATGTCACCAAATGTCACCAAGTGTCACCAAATGGCATCAAGTGTCACCTCAGGGTCAGTAAATGTCATAAAATGTCACCCAAGGTTGGAAATCCCCAAATTCCCCATTGGTGACGTCATGGCCAATGGTCAGGACACGCTCTGGGGACATCAGATGTCACCAAATGTCACCAAGTGTCACCTCAGAGTCAGTAAATGTCACTAAATGTCATCAAATGTCACCAAATGTCACCCAAATGTCACCCAAGGTTGGAAATCCCCAAATTCCCAATTGGTGACGTCATGGCCAATGGACAGGACATCTTCTGGGGACATCCGAATGTCACCAAATGTCACCTCAGTATCACTGAATGTCACCTCAGAGTCAGCAAATGTCACTAAATGTCATCAAACGTCACCAAATGTCACCAAATGTCCCCAAATGTCACCCAAGGTGGGAAATCCCAAATTCCCAATTGGTGACATCATGGCCAATGGACAGGACACCCTCTGGGGACATCAAAATGTCACCAAATGTCACCAAGTGTCATCTCAGAGTCACCTCAGGGTCAGTAAATGTCATCAAATGTCACTCAAGGTGGGAAATCCCAAAATTCCCCATTGGTGACATCATGGCCAATGGACAGGACATCCTCTGGGGACATCGAAATGTCACCAAATGTCACCAAAATGTCATCAAATGTCACCTCAGGGTCAGTAAATGTCACCAAATGTCACTAAATGTCACTCAGGGTGAGAAATCCCAAATTCCCCGTTGGTGACATCATGGCCAATGGACAGGACACGCTCTGGGGACATCGAATGTCACTAAATGTCACCTCAGGGTCAGTAAATGTCATCAAATGTCACTTTGGGGTTATCAAATGTCATCAAATGTCACCAAATGTCACCTCAGGGTTACCAAATGTCACTTTTGGATCATCAAATGTCATCAAATGTCATCAAATGTTACCAAATGTCACCAAATGTCACCCAAGGTGAGAAATCCCAAAATTCCCCATTGGTGACGTCATGGCCAATGGACAGGACATTGTCTGGGGACACTGAAATGTCACCAAATGTCACCAAGTGTCACCAAATGGCATCAAGTGTCACCAAAAGTCACCTCAGGGTCATCTCAGGGTCTGTAAGTGTCACCAAAAAATCTCAAAAAAAATCCCAAAAATTTAAGAAAACTCCCAAAAAAATCCCACAAAATCCCCCCAAAACCCCCAAAATCCAAAAAAAATCCACCAAAATCGCCAAGCCCCCAAATTCCAAAAAAATCCCCAGAAACCCCCAAAATCCACAAAAATCACCAAAACCCCCAAAATCCCCCCAAAACCCCCAAAATCCCCCAAAATTCCCAAAATCCCAAAACTCCCCAAAATTTCCCCAAAACTAAAAAAATCCCCAAAATCCCAAAAATCCCCAAAATCCCCAAAACCCCAAAATCCCCAAAATCCCCCAAAAACCCAAAAATCCCTCAAAAATCCCCACCCCCAAAAATTCCCAAATCCCCAAAAATCCCCCAAAATCCCCAAAATTCCCAAAAAAAAAAAAAAAAACCCCAAAAATCCTCAAAAATACCCAAAATCCCCAAATCCCAAAAATTCCAAAAATCCCAAAATTCCCCCAAAATTCCCCAAAATTTCCAAAAAATCCCCAAACCCCCAAAATTCCCCCAAAATCCCCCAAAAATCCCCAAAACCCCAAAATCCCCAAAAATCCCCAAAATCCCAAAATCCCCCAAAATCCCAAAATCCCAAAACCCCCCAAAATCCCCAAAATCCCCCAAAATCCCCCAAAATCCCTCAAAATCCCCCAAAATCAAAGAAAACCCAAAAATCCCAAAAAATCCCCAAAATTCCCAAAATCTCCCAAAATCCCCCCAAAATCCCAAAACCCTCAAAAATTCCCCCAAAAAATCCAAAAAAATCCCAAAAACCCTCAAAAACACCCCCAAAAATCCCCAAAAAATCCCCCAAAAATCCCCAAAAATCCCAAAATAATCCCCAAAAATCCCCAAAACCTTTGATCAGCTCCTGGGTGACATGGAAAGCTCTCTCGAGGGTCTCAGGATCGTCCAGGTCAGGGCAGGAATCTCCCAGCTGGGAGAAAACCTGAGCGAGAGCCGAACCGCCCAGCCGGTGCTGCCCGGGGTTCAGCTGCACCCACAGCAGGGCTCCTGGGAAAGAGAAATTGGGGAAAAATGGGAGAAATTGGGAAAAAAATGGGAGAAATTGGAAAAAAAATGGGGAAAATCGGTGAAAAAATGGGGAAAATCGGCCAAAAAATGGGGAAAATACACGAAAAAATGATGAAAATCGACCCAGAAATGGAGCAAATCTGCCCTGGGTTCAGCTGCACCCACAGCAGGGCTCCTGGGAAAAGAGAAATTGGGGAAAAATGGGGAAAAATGGGGAAAAAAAGGGAAAAATTGGTGAAAAAACGGGGAAAATTGGTGAAAAAACAGAGAAAATACACCAAAAAATGATGAAAATCGGCCCAGAAATGGGGAAAATCCACAAAACAACAGGGAAAATACACAAAAAAATGACAAAAATCTGCCCAGAAATGGGGAAAATCCACAAAAAAATGGAGAAAATCCACCTAGAAATGGAGAAAATCTACATAGAAATGAAGAAAATCCACACAGAAATGGAGAAAATCCACCCAGAAATGGGGAAAATCCATCTAGAAATGGGAAAATTTACACAGAAATGGAGAAAATCTACACAGAAATGTGGAAAATTGAAACAGAAATGGGGAAAATCTACAGAGAAATGGGAAAATCTACCCAGAAATGGAAAAAATCTACCCAGAAACAGAGAAAATATCCCAAAGAATGGAGAAAATTCACCCAGAAATGGCAAAAATTCAAACAGAAATGGAGAAAATCCACAAAAAATGGGGAAAATCCACAAAAATGGGGAAAATCCAAAAAAATGGGGAAAATCTCCCAAAAATGGGGAAAATTTACACAGAAATGGAGAAAATCCACCAAAAAATGGGGAAAATCCACCAAAAATGGGGAAAATATTCCAAAAACTGGAGAAAATCCACCAAAAAATGGGGAAAATATTCCAAAAATGGGGAAAATCCAAAGAAAAATGGGGAAAATCCACAAAAAAATGGGGAAAATCCACAAAAAATTGGGAAAATCCACCAAAAAATGGGGAAAATCCACCAAAAAATGGAGAAAATCCACAAAAATGGAGAAAATCCACCAAAAAAATGGAGAAAATCTACAAAAAAATGGGGAAAATATTCCAAAAAATGGGGAAAATATTCCAAAAATGGGGAAAAATCCACAAAAAATGGGGAAAATCTCCCAAAAATCGGATTGGAGGTGAAATTGTCATTGAAAAGGGACAAAAGTGACCCAAAATGGCCCAAAATGGCACCAAAAGTGTCCCCAACTTGTCCCCAAGGTGTCCCCAGATGTCCCCAGATGTCCCCCAGGTGTCCCCAGGGTGTCCCTAAGTGTCCCTGGAGTGTCCCCAGGTGTCCCCAGGTGTCCCCAAGTTGTCCCCAGTTGTCCCCAGTTGTCCCCAGGTGTCCCCAGATGTCCCCAAAGTGTCCCCAAGTGTCCTCAGTGTGTCCCCAAGGTATCCCCAGGGTGTCTCCAAGGTGTCCCCAGTTGTCCCCAAGGTGTCCCCAAGGTGTCCCCAAGATGTTTCCAGGTGTCCCCAGGGTGTCCCCAGGTGTCCCTAAGTGTCCCTGGAGTGTCCCCAAGGTGTCACCAGGTGTCTCCAGATATCCCCAAGGTGTCCCCAGGTGTCTCCAAACTGTCCCCAAACTGTCCCCAAGTGTCCCCAGGGTGTCCCCAAGGTGTCCCAAGGTGTCCCCAAGGTGTCCCCAGTTGTCCCCAAGGTGTCCCCAAGGTGCTCCCAGGTGTCCCCAGTTGTCCCCAAGGTGTCCCCAGATGTCCTTAAGTGTCCCCAAGTGTCCCCAAAGTGTTCCCAAAGTGTCCCCAAGGTATCCCCAGGTGTCCCCAAGGTGTCCCCAGGGTGTCCCCAGCTGTCCCCAAGGTGTCCCCATGATGTCCCCAGATGTGCCCAAGGTGTCCCCAAGCCTCACCGCGCTCGTCGGGACACTTGAGGTCAGGGGTGACAGTGGCAGTGACATCAGGGCACACGGCGTAGGTGGAGATGACCAGAGCGCCTGAGGGGACAGTGGGGACACCGCGGGGTCACCGTGGGGTCACCGATGTCCCCAGTGTCCTCACGGATGTCCCCAGTGGCTCCCCAATGCCACCACGGGGTCACCAATGTCACCAAGGTGTCACCAAGGTGTCCCAATGTCCCCAGGATGCCAAATGGCCCCCAATGGCACCAACATCCCAAAAATCCCAAAAAAAAAATTGTCCCCAATGTCCCCAATCTCCCCATTAATGTCCCCAATGTCCCCAATGTCCCCATTAATGTCCCCAACGTCCCCAATGTCCCCAATGTCCCCAATAGCCCCAATGTCCTCACTGATGTCCCCAACATCCCCATTGTCCCCAATGTCCCCATTAATGTCCCCAATGTCCCCAATGTCCCCAACGTCCCCAATGTCCCCAACATCCCAAATGTCCCCAATGTCCCCATTAATGTCCCCAAAATCCCCAACGTCCCCAACATCCCCAATGTCCTCATTGATGTCCCCAATGTCCCCAACATCCCCAACGTCCCCAATTGTCCCCAACGCCACCACTGTCCCCAGTGTCACCACTGTTCCCAATACCCCAAAAGTCCTCATTGTCCCCAACATCCCCAACGTCCCCAATGTCCCCAACATCCCCATCGCTTCGTCAATGTTTACCCCCCAATGTCCCCAATGCCACATCTAATTTCCAACGTCTCAATGTCCCCAACATTTCACACCCTTTAATGCCTTCACATCCCCTAATGTCTCAATGTCTTGCCATTAACATCCCCAATCGTCCTTCAATGTCCCCAATGTCCCCAATCTTTCAATGTCCCCAACATCCCCAGCCCCCAGCCCCGCTGTCCCCGCTGTCACCAGGTGCCAGCACGGTCTCTGTCCCCACGCGCGCCGCCATGCTCAGCGAGTCCTTGCCGCCGTCGATGGCCACGCCCAGCCGCTGCATCAGTGTCACCAGCGCGTCACACGCTGCCACCAAGGCCCCGCCCTCCGGCCCCGTCTTGGCGCCCCACATCCAATTGCCCGAGCACTTGATGTCCTGGGGACAGCGGTGGGGACAGCGGGGACAGTGGGGACAGTGGGGACATTGGGGACAGCGGGGACAGCGGGGACAGTGGGGATGTTGGGGACAGTGGGGACATTTGGGATATTGGGACATTGGGGATGTTGGGGACATTAAAGGGGACATTGGGGATGTTGGGGACATCAGGGACAGTGGGGACATTGGGGATGTTGGGGATGTTGGGGATGTTGTGGATGTTGGACATCAGGATATTGAGGGATGTTGGGACATTGGGGACATTGGGGACATTGGGGATGTTGGGATGTTGGGGACATTGGGGATGTTGGGGGACAATGTGACATTGGGGACATTGCAGTGGGATTAGCTGTGCATTGGGGACGTTGGGGACATTGGGGACAGTGGGGACAGTGGGGACAGTGGGGACATTGGGGACATTGGGGACAGTGGGGACAGTGGGGATGTTGGGGACATTGGGGACAGTGGGGACATTGGGGACATTGGGGACATTGAGGACATTGGGGACGTTGGGGATGTCGATTGTGGGACATCAGGTACATTGAGGGGATGTTGGAGACATTGGGGACATTGCAGGACATTTTATGATGGGATTTGGGATGTTGGGGACATTGGGGACATTGGGGACATTGGGGACATTGCGGACATTGGGGGGATTTGGGATGTTGGGGACATTGGGGATGTTGGGGGGATTTGGTACATTGGGGACGTTGGGGACATTGGAAACATCATTGGGGATATTGGGGATGTTGGGGACATTTGGGGACATTTGGGGACATTGGGGACATTAATGGGGATATTGGGGACATTGGGATATTGGAGACATCAGGGATATTGGGGACATTGGGGTGACATGAGGACATTGGGGACATTGGGGACATCAGGGACGTTGGGGACATTGGGGATATTAATGGGGACATTGGGGACATTGGGGTGACATGAGGACAATAGGGACATTGGGGACACAAGGCCAGGTGACACAAAGGGGACACACAGACACAGAGAGAGACAGAGGGAGGGGACAAGTCAGTGCCACTGCCTGTCACCTCCCCCAACTGCCACCCCCAGCCCACAGTGTCCCCAACCCCCCTGATGTCCCCAACCTCCACTGTCGCTAATATCCCAAAACCCTTCAATGTCCCCAATGTCCCCAAATATCCTCAATGTCCCCAACATCCCCCGTTGTCCCCAACCCCTTCATTGTCCCCAGCCCTCCCAATGTCCCCAATGTCCCTGATGTCCCCAATCCCCACAATCCCCCCAACCCCCGCAATGTCCCCAATGTCCCCAAACCCCAATATCCTAAATGTCCCCAGTGTCCCCAACACCCCCTGATGTCCCCATGTCCCCAGTGTCACCTTGAGGTGTGTCACTCTGGCCAACACCAGGTTGGTGATGGCCTCGGTCAGTCCCCAATGTCCCCAAACCCCAATGTCCCCACTGTCCCTAATCTGCAATACCCCAATGTCCCCAACTCCCCCAATGTCCCCCCAAAGTCCCCACAATGTCCCCAGTGTCACCTTGAGCTGTGTCACCCTGGCGAACACCATGTTGGTGACGGCATCGGTCAGCGCCCAATGTCCCCAAACCCCAATGTCCCTAATGTCCCCAACATCCCAAATATCCCAAAACTCCTCAATGCCCCTCAATGTCCCCAATGTCCCCAACACCCGCAATGTCCCCAGTGTCACCTTGAGGTGTGTCACCCTGGCAAACATCAGGTTGGTGATGGCCTCGGTCAGTGCCCAATGTCCCTAGTGTCCCCAAACCCCAATGTCCCCAACATCCCAAATATCCCAAAACTCCTCAATCCTCCCAATGTCCCCAATGTCCCTAATGTCCCCAACACCCGCAATGTCCCCAGTGTCACCTTGAGGTGTGTCACCCTGGCGAACACCATGTTGGTGATGGCCTCGGTCAGCGCCCAATGTCCCCAATGTCCCCAATGTCCCCAATATTCCCAACGTCCCCAATGTCCCCAATGTCCCCAAACCCCACCAATGTCCCCAGTGTCCCCATGTCCCCAATGTCACCTTGAGGTGTGTCACTCTGGCGAACACCATGCTGGTGATGGCCTCAGTCAGTTCCCGATGTCCCCAGTGTCCCCAAACCCCAATGTCCCCAAATACCCCAATGTCCCCAATGTCCCCAACCCCCCCAATGTCCCCGCTGTCCCCAGTGTCACCTTGAGGTGTGTCACCCTGGCGAACACCATGTTGGTGATGGCCTCGGTCAGCGCCAGCCTGGCTCCGGCCGCAGGGTCCAGCAGCCCCTTGACCGGCTGCTCGCCGATGGCCGTGGCGGCGCCGCTGTCCCCAAAGTGGGACAGTGCCACCACCGCCACGTCGGCCAGCGGCGTGTGCAGGGGACCGACGCACTGCTGCTGCGCCACCAGCCCTGTCACCGAGCGGTCCACCTGGGGACAGCGGGGACATTAGTGGGGACAGTGGGGTGTTGGGGTTGGGGTTGGGGTTGGGGTTGGGGTTGGGGTGGGGGGTGTGTGGGGTGTGGGGTTGGGGTTTGGGGTTGTGGGGGTGGGGTGTTGGGGTGGGGACTTGGGGATGTTGGGGATGTTGGGGACATTGGGGACATTGGGGACACTGGGGACATTGGGGACAGTGGGGACATTGGGGACATTGGGGATGTTGGGGACATTAATGGGGACATTGGGGACATTGGGACAGTGGGGACATTGGGGACATTGGGGACATTGGGGACATTGGGGACATTGGGGACATTGGGGATATTGGGCACATTGGGGACATTGGGACATTGGGGATGTTGGGGACATTAATGGGGACATTGGGGACATTGGGGACATTGGGGATATTGGGGACATTGGGACATTGGGGACATTGGGGATATTGGGGACATTGGGGACGTTGGGGACATTGGGGATATTGGGGACATTGGGGACATTGGGGACATTGGGGACATTGGGGACATTGGGGATGTTGGGGACATTAGGGACATTGGGGACATTGGGGACGTTGGGGACATTGGGGACATTGGGGACACTCAGGTGACACAAAGGTGACATGGCTGGAGTGCCACAGGTGCCATTCAGGTGCCACAGGTGAGCACGAATGACACAGAAATGACACAAATGACACACGGGTGGCACAGGTGACACACAGGTCACCGGTGTGTCCCAGGTGAGCACAAATGACACAGGAATGGCACAAGTGACAGACAGGTGACACCGAGGTGACACCGAGATCAGGCACGTGAGCCAGGTGAGCAGAAATGACACAGATGTGACGCAGGTGACACTCAGGTGACACACTGAACACACTCAGGTGACACTCAGGTGACACTCACCTTGTTGCTCAGGTACCTCTTGCTGGCCACTTGGTGTCACACAGGTGACACATACATTATTCAGGTGACACACAGGTAACACAGGTGACACAGGTGTGACATACAGGTGACACAGGTGACACAGGTGACACTCAGGTGACACTCAGGTGACACAGGTGACACTCACCTTGTTGGTCAGGTACCTCTTGCTGGCCACGGCCGGGAGGTTTGGTGCCACACAGGTGTGACAGGGGTGGCACAGGTGACACATACATTAACACAGGTGTGACAAATGACACAGATGACACCCAGGTGACACTCAGGTGACACTCAGGTGACACTCAGGTGACACAGGTGACACTCACCTTGTTGGTCAGGTACCTCTTGCTGCCCATTTGGTGTCACACAGGTGACACATACATGACTCAGGTGTGACACACAGGTAACACATACATTACACAGGTGACTCAGATGACACTCAGGTGACACAGGTGACCCAGGTGACACTCACCTTGTTGGTCAGGTGCCTCTTGCTGGCCACGGCCGGCAGCCTCAGCACTCTGCCCAGCGCCGCGCTCACTGCCAGCTCGGCCGGCAGCCATCGGTGTCACACAGGTGACACATTGAACACACACAGGTGACACAGGTGACACTCAGGTGACACAGGTGACACTCACCTTGTTGGTCAGGTATCTCTTGCTGCCCACTTGGTGTCACACAGGTGACACATACATGACTCAGGTGTGACACACAGGTAACACAGGTGTGACAAATGACACAGGTGACACACAGGTGACACTCAGGTGACACAGGTGTGACAAATGACACAAATGACACTCAGGTGACACAGGTGACACTCAGGTGACACACAGGTGACACTCACCTTGTTGGTCAGGTACCTCTTGCTGCCCATTTGGTGTCACACAGGTGACACATACATTATTCAGGTGACACACAGGTAACACAGGTGACACAGGTGTGACATACAGGTGACACAGGTAACACAGAGGTGACACACAGGTGACACTCACCTTGTTGGTCAGGTACCTCTTGCTGGCCATTTGGTGTCACACAGGTGACACATACATGACTCAGGTGTGACACACAGGTAACACAGGTGTCACAAATGACACAAATGACACTCAGGTGACACTGAGGTGACACACAGGTGACACTCACCTTGTTGGTCAGGTACCTCTTGCTGCCCACTTGGTGTCACACAGGTGTGACAGGAGTGGCACCCAGGTGACACATACGTTACACAGGTAACACAGGTGACACATATATGACTCGGGGATGACTCAGGTGACACTCAGGTGACACAGGTGACACACAGGTGACACTCACCTTGTTGGTCAGGTACCTCTTGCTGCCCACAGCTGGGGTTTGGTGTCACACAGGTGTGACAGGGGTGGCACAGGTGACACATACATTACTCAGGTAACACATACGTTACACAGGTGACACAGGTGACACTCAGGTGACACTCACCTTGTTGGTCAGGTACCTCTTGCTGCCCGTTTGGTGTCACACAGGTGACACACACACAACTCAGGTAACACAGGTGACACATTGCATACACTCAGGTGACACTCAGGTGACACTCAGGTGACACACAGGTGACCCAGGTGACACTCACCTTGTTGGTCAGGTGCCTCTTGCTGGCCACGGCCGGCAGCCTCAGCACTCTGCCCAGCGCTGTGCTCACTGCCAGCTCGGCCGGCAGCCATCGGTGTCACACAGGTGACACACTGAACACACTCAGGAGACACAGGTGACACAGGTGACACTCACCTTGTTGGTCAGGTACCTCTTGCTGCCCACTTGGTGTCACACAGGTGACACATACATGACTCAGGTGTGACACACAGGTAACACAGGTGTGACAAATGACACAGATGACACCCAGGTGACACTCAGGTGACACTCAGGTGACTCAGGTGACACTCACCTTGTTGGTCAGGTACCTCTTGCTGCCCATTTGGTGTCACACAGGTGACACATACATTATTCAGGTGACACACAGGTAACACAGGTGACACAGGTGTGACATACAGGTGACTCAGGTGACACTCAGGTGACACTCAGGTGACAATAACGATTCACCTTGTTGGTCAGGTACCTCTTGCTGGCCATTTGGTGTCACACAGGTGACACATACATGACTCAGGTGACACACAGGTAACACAGGTGACACAGGTGTGACATACAGGTAACACAGGTGACACAAATGACACAAATGACACACAGGTGACACAGGTGACACTCACCTTGTTGGTCAGGTACCTCTTGCTGGCCACAGCTGAGAGTTTGGTGTCACACAGGTGACACATACATGACTCAGGTAACACAGGTGACACATATATGACTCGGGGATGACTCAGGTGACACAGGTGACACTCAGGTGACACAGGTGACACCCAGGTGACACTCACCTTGTTGGTCAGGTACCTCTTGCTGCCCATTTGGTGTCACACAGGTGACACATACATTACACAGGTGACACAGGTGACACATATATGACTCGGGGATGACACAGGTGACACAGGTGACACTCAGGTGACACTGAGGTGACCCAGGTGACACTCACCTTGTTGGTCAGGTACCTCTTGCTGGCCACGGCCGGCAGCCTCAGCACTCTGCCCAGCGCTGTGCTCACTGCCAGCTCGGCCGGCAGCCATCGGTGTCACACAGGTGACACATTGAGCACACACAGGTGACACAGGTGACACTCAGGTGACACAAATGACACAGGTGACACTCAGGTGACACTCACCTTGTTGGTCAGGTACCTCTTGCTGGCCACGGCCGGCAGCCTCAGCACTCTGCCCAGCGCGGCGCTCACTGCCAGCTCGGCCGGCAGCCATCGGTGTCACACAGGTGACACATTGAACACACACAGGTGACACAGGTGACACACAGGTGACACCCACCTTGTTGGTCAGGTACCTCTTGCTGGCCACGGCCGGCAGCCTCAGCACTCTGCCCAGCGCCGTGGTCACTGCCAGCTCGGCCGGCAGGCTCAGCGGGCGCCGCGGGAGGGGACAGAGGGACACGCGGAACTCCTGGGGACACCAAAAAATTTGGGGAGGGTCACCCAAAAATTTGGGATCCCAAAATTCGGGGAAGTCAGATTTGGGGCTCCCCAAAAAAATTTGGGGGTTCAGAATTCAGGGAGGTGAAATTTTGGGGAATTAAATTGAAATTAAATTGGAATTAAATTGAAATTAAATTAAATTATGGGATAAATAAAAGAGGGAATCCCAAAATTTGGGGTGGGAGGTCTCGATTTGGGGAGGGGTCCCCAAAAAATCTGTGAGTCCCCAAAAAAATCTGGGGGGTTGGAAATTCAGGGAGGTGAAATTTTGGGGAATTAAATTGAAATTAAATTAAATTCAATTAAATTACAGGATAAATGAAAGAGGGAAACCCAAAATTTAGGGTGGGAGGTCTCGATTTGGGGAGGGGTCCCCAAAAAATCTGTGTGTCCCCCAGAAAAAATTTGGGGTCCCAAAATTCGGGGAGGTCAGACTTGGGGCTCCCAAAAAAATTTGGGGGGTTGGAAATTCAGGGAGGTGAAATTTTGAGGAATTAAATTGAAATTAAATTCAATTCAATTAAATTACAGGATAAATAAAAGAGGGAATCCCAAAATTTGGGGTGGGAGGTCTCAATTTGGGGGAGATCCCAAAATCTGGGGATCCCCAAAAAAATTTGGGGTTCCCAAAACTGGGTGAGTTCCAAATTTTGGGGGATTTAAAATTGAATTAATAAATTAAATAATGGAGAAAATGGGGGGAAAAGTCTGAGGGATCCTGAAATTTTGGGGAAGGTCAAATTTGGGGGTTCCCAAAAAATTTTGGGGTCCCAAAATTTGGGGAGTTCCAAAATTTGGGGGGATTTAAATGAAAGGGGAAACAAATAGGGTGGAAAAATGGGGGAGGAAGTCCCAAAATTTGGGTCAGTTTTTAGGGTTTCTCCCCAATTTTGGGTAATTTTTGGGCTCTATTTTTAGGATTTCCCTCCAAATTTGGGGTAATTTTTTGAAGGGTTTCTCCCCCAAATTTTGGGGTGATTTTTTGATGGGTTTTCCCCAAATCTGGGGTGATTTTTAGGTTTTCCTCCCCAATTTTTGGGTATTTTTGGAAGGGTTTTCCCCCAGTTTTGAGGTCATTTTTTGAAGCGTTTTCCCCCAAATTTTGGGATAATTTTTAGGGTTTCCCTCCCAAATTTGGGATGATTTTTGGAAGGGTTTTCCCCGAATTTTGGGGCAATTTTTGGAAGGGTTTTCCCCCCAAATTTGGGATAATATTTAGGGTTTTCCCCCAAATTTTGGGATAATTTTTGGGGTTTCTCCAAATTTGGGGTCATTTTTGAAGGGTTTTCCCCCAAATTTGAAGTTAATTTTTAGGGTTTCTCCCCCAAATTTGGGGTGATTTTTTGATGGGTTTTCCCCCAAATTTGGGGTGATTTTGGGGTCCCTTTTTATGGTTTTCCCCCCAATTTTGACATCAGTTTTTAGGGTTTCCCCCCAAATTTGGGGTGATTTTTGGAAAGGTTTTCCCCCAAATTTTGTGGTCCATTTTTGGGGTTTTCCTCCCCAAATTTGGGGTGATTTTTGGAAGGGTTTTCCCCCAAATTTGGGATAATTTTATGGTCCCTTTTTATGGTTTTCCCCCCAATTTTGACGTCAGTTTTTAGGAGTTTTTCCCCCAAATTTGGGGTCATTTTTAGGGTTTCCTCCCCAGTTTTGGGGTCATTTTTTGAAGCGTTTTCCCCCAAATTTGGGGTCATTTTTGAAGGTTTTTCTCCCAAATTTGGGGTAATTTTTTGAAGTGTTTTCCCCGAATTTTGGGGTAATTTTTGGAAGGGTTTTCCCCCAAATTTGGGATAATATTTAGGGTTTTCCCCCAAATTTTGGGATAATTTTTAGGGTTTCTCCAAATCTGGGGTCATTTTTGAAGGTTTTTCCCCCAAATTTGGGGTGATTTTTTTGGGGTTTTCCCCCAAATTTGAAGTTAATCTTTAGGGTTTTCCCCCAAATTTTGGGGTAATTTTTTCATGGATTTTCCCCAAATTTTGGGGTAATTTTTTGGGGATTTTCCCCCAAATTTTGGGGTAATTTTTTGGGGGTTTTTCCCCAAATTTGGGGCAATTTTTGGGGTCCCTTTTTATGGTTTCCCCCCCAGTTTTTTGGGGTTTCCCTCCCAAATTTGGGATATTTTTTTGGGTTTTTTCCCCCAAATTTGGGGCAATTTTTAAGGTTTCTCCCCCAAATTTTGGGATAATTTTTTGGGGTTTTTTCCCTAAAATTTGGGGTGATTTTGGGGTTTCCTCTCACCTTCTGGGGCATCTTGCCCAACACCCACTCCAGCTCCAGGTTGACAGGGGTTGGGAGTCCCTGGTGAGATCCTCCCTCGGGCACTGGAGAGGCCAAGTCATCCACCAGCACGATCTGGGGGGAAAAAAACCCCAAAAATCAGCCCAAAATCAGCCCAAAATCAGCCCAAAACATTCACAGAATTATCCTAAAAATCAGCAGCAAAATATCTGAAAAACAAACCAAAAATCAGCCCAAAATCAGCCCAAAATCAAACCAAAATACCCCAAAATCAGCCTAAATCAACCCAAAAATATCCCAAAATCTGCCCAAAATCACCCCAAAATCTGCCCAAAATCATCCCAAACACTCTCAGAATTATCCTAAAAATCAGCACCAAAATATCCCAAAAACAAACCAAAAATCCCTGAAAATTGGCAGAAAAATCAGCCCAAAATCAGCCCAAAATCAGCCCAAAATCAACCCAAAATACTGACAGAATTATCCTAAAATCAGCAGCAAAATATCTGAATAACAAATCAAAAAACAGCCAAAAATCAGCCCAAAATCTGCCCAAAATCAACCCAAAACCAACCCAGAATTATCCTAAAAATCAGCAGCAAAATATTTTAAAAATAAACCAAAAAACAGCCCAAAATCAGCCCAAAATTAGCCCAAAATCAGCCCAAAACAAGCCCAAAACACTCTCAGAATTATCCTAAAAATCAGCAGCAAAATATCTGAATAACAAATCAAAAATCGCCAAAAATCAGCCCAAAATCAGCCCAAAATCAACCCAAAACCAACCCCAAATCAACCCAGAATTATCCTAAAAATCAGCAGCAAAATATTTGAAAAATAAACCAAAAAACAGCCAAAAATCAACCCAAAATCAGCAGCAAAATCTGCCCAAAATCACCCCAAAATCAGCCCAAAACACTCACAAAATTACCCTAAAAATCGACACCAAAGTCACCCCAAAATAACCCCAAAACCACCCCAAAATCAGCCCCAAACACTAGCAAAATTATCCAAAAAATCAGCACCAAAATACCCCAAAATCACACCAAAAATCAGGCCAAAATCAACCCAAAATCAGCCCAGAATTATCCTAAAAATCAGCACCAAGATGCCCCAAAAACATACCCAGGATCCCCTGAAAAAGTCACAAAATTGCCCGAAAAATCAGCCTCAAAAAACCCCAAAATCGCCACCAAAAAACCCCAAAACACCCACAAAATGACTGCAAAAATCAGCACCAAAATCACCCCAAAAACCACTCATGATCATCCCAAGAAACACTCAAAATCACCCCAAAAACACCCAGAAACACCCACAAAATTACTCTAAAAATCAGCACCAAAATCACCCCAAAAACATCCCAAAAAAACCCAAAAATCACCTGAAAATGACCTGAAAATCACCCCAAAAAACCCTGAAAATCAGCACGAAAATCAGCACAAAAATCAACCCAAAATCACCCCAAAACCACCCCAAAATTACCCTAAAAATCAGCCCAAAATACCCCAAAATCAGCGCCAAAATCCCACAAAATTACCACAAAAATCAACCCAAAATCAACCAAAACCACCCCAAAATCAGCCCCAAAAATCAGCCCCAAAATCAGCCCAAAATCAAACCAAAATCACCCCAAAATCAGCCCAAAATCAACCCCAAAATCAGCCCAAAATCAGCCAAAAATCAGCCGAAAATCAACCCAAAATCAACCCAAAACACTCACAGAATTATCCTAAAAATCAGCACCAAAATACCCGAAAAACAAACCAAAAAACAGCCAAAAATCAGCCCAAAATCAACCCAAAATCAACCCAAAATCAACCCCAAACACTCACAGAATTATCCTAAAAATCAGCCCAAAATCACCCCAAAATCCCTGAAAATCAGCCCAAAAATCAGCCCAAAATCAGCCCAAAATCAGCCCAAAATCAGCCCCAAACACTCACAGGATTATCCTAAAAATCAGCAGCAAAATACCCCAAAATTAGCCCAAAATCTGCCCAAAATCAATCCAAAATCAACCCAAAACACTCACAGAATTACCACAAAAATCAGCACCAAAATCACCCCAAAATCAACCCAAAAATCCCTGAAAATCGGCAGAAAAATCACCAAAAATCAGCCCAAAATCAACCTAAAATCAGCCCAAAATCAACACCAAAATCAGCCCAAAATCAACCCAAAATCAGCCCAAAATCAGCCCCAAACACTCACAGAGTTGCCACAAAAATCAGCACCAAAATCACCCAAAAATCACAGAAAATCGGCACAAAAATCAGCCAAAATCAGCCCAAAATCAACCCAAAACACTCACAGAATTGCCATAAAAATCAGCACCAAAATCAGCCCAAAATCAGCCCCAAATCAACCCAAAATCATCCCCAAACACTCACAAAATTATCAAAAAAATCGGCACAAAACCACCCCAAAAAACCCTGAAAATCAGCCCAAAATCAGCCCAAAACACTCACAGAATTATCCTAAAAATCAGCACCAAAATCACCCAAAAATCCCTGAAAATCAGCCCAAAAATCAGCCCAAAATCATCCCAAAATCAACCCAAAATCATCCCCAAACACTCACAGAATTACCACAAAAATCAGCACCAAAATACCCCAAAACAAACCAAAAATCAGCCCAAAATCAGCCCCAAATCAGCCCAAAATCAACCAAAAATCAACCAAAAATCAACCCCAAAATCATCCCAAAATTGGCCCAAAAGCACCCCAAAAATCAACCCAAAATCAACCCAAAATCATCCCCAAACACTCACAGAATTGCCACAAAAATCAGCACCAAAATCACCCAAAAACAAACCAAAAATCACCCCAAAAATCCACAAAATTACCACCAAAATCAGAACCAAAACAAAAATCACCCAAAAATCACTCACCAAAAACCCACAAAATCACCCCAAAATTACCCACAGAAAACACCCCAAAATCACCCCAAAAATCCCCACAAAAATAACCCAAAATCATCCCAAAACTCAGAACCAAAATAACCCAAAATCATCCCAAAAATAACCCAAAATCATCCCAAAAATCCCCACAAAAACCTACAAAATTACCCCAAAAATCAGAACCAATCTCCCTAAAATGACCCAAAATCACCTCCAGGATCCCAAAAATCCCCAAAAAACACCCAGAAAAATCACCCAGAGAGACCCAAAGCCACCCGAGGGATCCTCAGTGTCCCCAATGTCCCCATTAATGTCCCCAATGTCCCCAACTGTCGCCAACATCCCCAAATCCACAATGTCCCCAATGTCCCCAATGTCGCCAACATTCCCGATGTCCCCATTAATGTCCCCAAAGTCCCCAAATGTCCCCACTGTCCCAAAATCCCGTTTCCCCAATGTCCCCAATGTCCCCAATGTCCCCAATGATGTCCCCAATGTCCCCAATGTCCCCAATGTCCCCAATGTCCCCAACATCCCCAATGTCCCCAATGTCCCCAATGTCACCAACATCCCCAATGTCCCCAATGTCCCCAATGATGTCCCCAATGTCCCCAATGTCACCAACATCCCCAATGTCCCCAACATCCCCAACATCCCCAAATGTCCCCAATATCCCCAAATGTCCCCAGTGTCCCCAGTGTCCCCAATGTCCCCAACATCCCCACCATCCCCAATGTCCCCATTAATGTCCCCGCTGTCCCCAGGCTCTCACCTTGCCGTCCCCTGTCACTGTCCCCACCACACTCAGGGGACATCTCTCTCTCTCAGCCAGTCGCCTGAGCAGCGCCAGCGCCGCCGGCCGGACCAGCAGCGCGTTGGACTCCTGGTACTCTGCGCCCCACAGCTCCAGGACACTCAGCGTCGGGTCACCCAGCTGTCCCCAAATGTCACCAAGGTCACCAAAGGGTCACCAAGGCCATCATGGTCATTGGTGACAATGGGGGAGAAAAAGTATTGGGGTAAATGGGGACATTGGGGACACTGGGGACAAAGGACACTGCTGGTACTCTGCGCCCCACAGCTCCAGGACACTCAGCGTCGGGTCACCCAGCTGTCACCAGTGTCACCAAGGTCACCAAAGTGTCATCACAGCCATTGGTGATAATGGGGGAGAAAAGGCATTGGGGTAAATGGGGATTTGGGGACATTGGGGACACTGGGGACATTAGGGACACTGGGGACAAAGGACACTGCTGGTACTCTGCGCCCCACAGCTCCAGGACACTCAGCGTCGGGTCACCTAGCTGTCCCCAATGTCACCAAAGTGTCACCAATGTCACTGGAGCCATTGGTGATAATGGGGGAGAAAAGGCATTGGGGGACATTGGGGACACTGGGGACAAAGGACACTGCTGGCACTCTGCGCCCCACAGCTCCAGGACACTCAGCGTCGGGTCACCCAGCTGTCCCCAAATGTCACCAAGGTCACCAAAGGGTCATCACAGCCATTGGTGATAATGGGGGAGAAAAAGTATTGGGGTAAATGGGGACATTGGGGACACTGGGGACAAAGGACACTGCTGGTACTCTGCGCCCCACAGCTCCAGGACACTCAGCGTCGGGTCACCCAGCTGTCCCCAGTGTCACCAAAGTGTCACCAATG
>NW_028147431.1:1252510-1267510 GCF_008360975.1 Lichenostomus cassidix
AGGCGGAGGTGGAGGCGGAGGTGGAGGCGGAGGCGGAGGTGAGGTGGAGGTGGAGATGGAGATGGAGATGGAGATGGAGATGGAGATGGAGATGGAGATGGAGATGGAGATGAGGGAGAGGGAGATGGAGGTGGAGGTGGAGGTGGAGATGGAGATGAGATGGAGGTGGAGGTGGAGGTGGAGGTGGAGGTGGAGGTGGAGGTGGAGGTGGAGGTGGAGGTGGAGGTGGAGGTGGAGGTGGAGGTGGAGGTGGAGATGGAGATGAGATGGAGGTAGAGGTGGAGGTGGGGATGGAGATGGAGGTGGAGATGGAGGTGGAGATGGAGATGGAAGTGAGGATGGACAGTGGAGGTGGAGATGGAAATGGAAATGGAAATGGAGATGAGGGAGATGGAGGTGGAGGTGGAGATGGAGATAGAGATGGAGGTGGAAATGGAGATGGAGAACAGGAAGATGAAGAAGAAGAGGATGAAGATGAAGAGGATGGGCAGAAGAATAAAAAGAAGATGAAGATAATGACAAAGATGAAGATGAAGAAAAAATGAAGACAAAGAAAGTTGATGAAGACAAAGACGAAGATGAAAAAACACAATGAAGATTAAGAAGAAAAAAAAGACAAAGATGAAAACAGAAGAGGAGGAAGAGGAGAAAAGGAAGATGAAGAAGACAAAGATGAAGAAGAAGAAAAGGAAGACAAAGACGATGAAGATCACAAAGACAAAGAAGATGAAGATGACGAAGAAGAAAAAGAAGAAGAAGAGAATGAGGAAGACAAAGATATTGAAAAAGACAAAGACAAAAACAAAGATGAAGATAGACATGCAGAAGATGAAGAGGAAGATGAAAAAGACAAGATGAAGACAAGAAGAAGAAGACAAAGAAGATGAAGATGAAGAAGATGTAGAAGATGAAGATGAAGATGATGAAGAAGATGAAGATGAAGATGAAGATGAAGATGAAGATGAAAAAGACAAAGATGAAGATGGAAGAGGAGGAAGAGAAGGAAAGGAAGATGAAGAAGATGGAGAAGAAGAAGAAGAGGAAGACAAATATGAAGATGATGGAGAAGAAAAGATGAAGAAAAAGAAGATGATGATGATGATGATGAAGATGAAGAAGATCAAAAAGATCAAGAAGAAGAGGAAAATGAAAACAAAGATGAAGAAGAAGGAAATTAAGATGAAATTGAAGAAGAATAAAATTATGAAGAAAACTAAGACAATGAAGAAGATGATGAAGAAAAGAAAACAGAGAAGAAGAGATTGAAGAAGAAAACAATGAAGAAGAAGAAGAGAAGATGAAGAAGATAATGAAGAAGAAGATGGTGAAGAAGAAGAAGAAGAAGAATATGATGATGATGATGATGAAGATGAAGAGGAGGAGAAGAAGAAGAAGAAGATGAAGAAGAAAATTATGGAGAAAATTTTAAAGACAACTAGGATGATGAAGAAGATGATGAAGGAAAAAGAAGACAGAAAAAAAAGAGAAAGAAGAGGAAGAAGATGACAAAGAAGAAGATGAAGAAAACAACGATGAAGAAATCATCATCACCATCACCACCCTTCCCCATCCCCACCATCCCCGCTGTCCCCACTGTCCCCACTGTCCCCACTGTCCCCACTATCCCCACCATCCCCGCTGTCCCCGCTGTCCCCACTGTCCCCACTGTCCCCATTGTCCCCCCTGTCCCCACCGTCCCTACCTGTCCCCACTGTCCCCACTGTCCCCACTGTCCCTGCTGTCCCTGCTGTCCCCGCTGTCCCCACTGTCCCTGCTGTCCCCGCTGTCCCCACTGTCCCGGTAATCCCCACTGTCCACTGTCCCCACTGTCCCGCTGTCCGCTGTCCCCACTGTCCCCGCTGTCCCCACTGTCCCTCTGTCCCCACTACGTCATTATCACTGTCCCTCTGTCCCCGCTGTCCCCCCTGTCCCCACTGTCCCCCCTCTGTCCCACCGTCCCCCTGTCCTGTCCCATTGTCCCACATTGTCCCCACTGTCCCCACTGTCCCCACTGTCCACATTCTCCCCGTCCCCTGTCCACTGTCCCTCTGTCCCCACCGTCCCCCTGTCCCACCACTCTCCCCACTGTCCATCATCCCTGTCCCCTGTCCCCATTGTCCCCACTGTCCCTATGCCATCTCCCACTGTCCCGCTGTCCCCACTGTCCCAGCTGTCCCCACTGTCCCTGCTGTCCCCACTGTCCCCTGTCCCCACTGTCCCCATTGTCCCCACCGTCCCCACTGTCCCCGCTGTCCCCACTGTCCCCGCCGTCCCCACCATCCCCGCCATCCCCGCCATCCCCGCTGTCCCCACTGTCCCTGCTGTCCCCGCCGTCCCCGCTGTCCCCGCTGTCCCCTCAGCGGTACCTGGCGGCCGTGGTGACGGCCGGCTGCTGCACCGGGAAGATGTGACCTCCGCGCAGGTGCAGCCCCAGCCTGTCCCCCGGCAGGTACAGGTGAGTCCACTGCTTCCGCAGCCACAGCCGCGAGCCCTGAGTGACCAGAGTGACCAGAGTGACCAGAGTGACCAGAGGGAGCAGAGTGACCAGAGGGACCAGAGGGAGCAGAGTGACCAGAGTGACCAGAGGGAGCAGAGTGACCAGAGTGACCAGAGGGAGCAGAGGGAGCAGAGGGAGCAGAGTGACCAGAGGGACCAGAGGGAGCAGAGTGACCAGAGGGAGCAGAGTGACCAAAGGGACCAGAGTGACCAGAGGGAGCAGAGGGAGCAGAGGGAGCAGAGTGACCAGAGTGACCAGAGGGAGCAGAGGGAGCAGAGTGACCAAAGGGACCAGAGGGAGCAGAGGGACCAGAGTGACCAGAGTGACCAAAGGGACCAGAGGGACCAGAGTGACCAGAGGGAGCAGAGTGACCAGAGGGACCAGAGTGACCAGAGTGACCGGAGTGACCAGAGTGAGCAGAGGGACCAGAGTGACCGGAGTGACCGGAGTGACCGGAGTGACCAGAGGGAGCAGAATGACCAGAGGGACCAGAGGGATCAGAGAGATGAGAGTGACCAGAGGGACCAGAGGGAGCAGAGGGACCAGAGTGACCAGAGTGACCAGAGGGACCAGAGTGACCAGAGGGACCAGAGGGACCAGAGTGACCAATGGGAGTGGGGGAGGGGAAGGGAGGGGAGGAGGAGGAGAAGAGATGAAGAAGAAGACAATGAAGGAGATGAAGATGATGAAGATGAAGATGAAGATGAAGATGAAGATGAAGATGATGAAGAAGACAATAAGACAAAGATGAAGACAGAAGAGAAGGAAGATGAAGATGAAGATGAAGATGAAGATGAAGAGGAAGAGGAAGAGGAAGAGGAAGATGAAGATGATGAAGATGAAGATAGATGGAGAAGGAGAAGGAGAAGGAGATGAAGAAGATGAAGACAAAAAGACAAAGACGAAAACAGAAGGAAAAGAAGAAGACGAAGATGAAGATGAAGATGAAGATGAAGATGACAAAAAGACAAAGATGAAGACAAGACGAGGAAGAACAGGAAGATGAAGATGAAGATGAAGATGAAGATGATGAAGATGAAGGAGAAGGAGGAGGGGAAGGAGGGGAAGGAGGGGAAGGAGGAGAAGGAGGAGAAGGAGGAGGGGAAGGAGAAGATGAAGATGATGAAGAACACAAAAAGACAACAATGAAGACAGAAGAGGAGGAAGGGAAGAGGAGGAGTATGAAGAAGAGGAAGAGGATGAAGAAAATGAAGAAGAGAAAAAGACAAAGATGAAAACAGAAGAGGAGGAAGAGACAAAAAGGAAGATGAAGAAGAAGAAGATGAAGATGAAGATGAAGATGAAGAAAATGAAGATGAAGATGAAGATGAAGATGAAGATGAAGATGAAGAAGAAAACAATGTAGATGAAGATGAAAACAATGTAGATGAAGATGAAGACAAAGTTGAAGAAGAAAAAGATGAGGACAAAGAAGACAAGAAGAGGAAGATGATGGTGAAGGGGGACAGGAGGGGAAGGAGGAAGAGAAAGAGGAGGAAAAGAAAAACAGGAGGAGGAGGAGGAAAATGAGGAGGAAGAGGAGGAGGAGGGAGAGGAAGAAGAGAAGGAGGAGGAAGAAGAGGGAGAGGAGGAGGAGGAGGAAGAGGAGAAGGAGGAAGGGGAAGGGGAAGAGGAAGAGGAAGAGGAGAAAGAAGATGAAGAGGAGAAAGAAGAGGAAGACAAAAAGACAAAGATGAAGACAAGAGGAGGATGAGAAGAGGAGGAAGATGAAGATGAAGATGAAGAAGAAGAAGAAGAAGAAGAAGAAGATGATGACAAAAAACACAAACAAGAGGACAGAAGGAAGAAAAGAGGAGGAAGAGGAAGATGAAGACGAAGACAAAAGATGAAGATGATGAAGAAGATGTAGAAGATGAAGAGGAAGAAGATGAAGACAAAAAGACAAAGACAGAAGATGAAGAAAAGAGGAGGAAGAAAAAGAGAAAAGAGGAAGATGAACACAAAAGCAATGAAGAAGAAGAGGATGAAGAAGAAGAAGACAAAATGACACAGATGAAGATGAGAAGGAAGAAAAGAAGATGAAGATGAAGATGAAGATGAAGATGAAGATGAAGATGAAGATGAAGATGAAGATGAAGAAGAAGAAGAGAAAAAGACAAAGATGAAGACAGAATAGGAGGAAGAGGAGGAGGAAGAAGATGAAGACAGAAAAAGAGGAAGAGAGGAAGAGGAAGCCAAAGATGAAGAAGAAAACAACATAGATGAAGGTGAGAACAAAGTTGAAAAAGATGATAAAGAAGATGAGGAAGAAGAGGAAGATGATGATGAAGGGGGACAGGGAGGGGAAGGAGGAAGAGAAAGAGGAGGAAGAGGTGGAGGAAGAAAAAGAGCAGGAGGAGAAGGAGGAGGAAAACAGGAGGAGGAAAATGAGGAGGAAGAGGAGGAAGAGGAGGAGGAGGAGGAAGAGGAAGAAGAGGAGGAGGAGGAAGAGAAAGAAGAGAAGGAGGGAAAAGAGGAAGAGGAGGATCAGCAGAAACAGGAGGAAGAGGAGGAGGAAGAGGAGGAGGAAGAGGAAGAGGAAGAAGGAGGAAGGAGGAAGAGAAGGAAAAAGAGGAAGAGGAGAAGGAGGTTGTGGAGGAGGAAGAAGAGGAGGAAGGGAAGGAAGAAGAGGAGGAAGAAAAGGAGGAAGAGGAAGATTATCAGGAGGAGGAGGAAGGAGACAAAGAGGAAGAGGAGGAGCAGGACAGGAAAGAAGGGTGGAGGAGGAGGAGGATGAAGATGATGAGGAGGAAGAAGACAAGGAAGTGGAGGAGGAAGAACAGGAAGAGAAGGAGGAAAAGGAAGAAGAGGAAGAGGAAGAAGAGGAGAAGGAGGAGGAAGAGGGAAAAGAGGAGGAAGATGAAAAGGAGGAAGAGGAAGAGGAAGAGGAAGAGGAAGAGGAAAAAGGTCACTCATTGCTCTCTTTATTTATTCAGCATTTAAGTTTTTATCCATTTATTACTGAAATTGAGGAATTTTAATTTCCCCATTCAGGTTTAATGTGAATTAATTCCCTAAGGATCAGGTGGGAGAATCAGGAGGAGCAACGTCCACCTTGATCCTTCAAGGGCCACCTGGACCTCGGGAAATGACCAATGGGAACTGACCAATGGGAACTGACCAACCGCAGCTGGACATTGGGAACTGACCAACCTCAGCTGGACATTGGGAACTGACCAATGGGAACTGACCAACCCCAGCTGGACCTCGGGAACTGACCAGCTGGACATTGGGAACTGACCAACAGCTGGACATTGAGAACTGACCAACCCCAGCTGGACATTGGGAACTGACCACATCCACCTGGACCTCAGGAACTGACCAGCTGGACCTCGGGAACTGACCACACCCAGCTGGACCTTGGGAACTGACCACACCCAGCTAGACATTGGGAACTGACCAGCTGGACCTTGGGAACTGACCAGCTGGACATTGGGAACTGACCACACACAGCTGGACTTTAGGAACTGACCAACTGGACATTGGGAACTGACCAGCTGGACATTGGGAACTGACCAACCCCAGCTGGACATCAGGAACTGACCACACCCAGCTGGACATTGGGAACTGACCAATCCCAGCTGGACCTCAGGAACTGACCAACCCCAGCTGGACATTCAGACCCCAACACCAACTGGACATCTGGAATCTCCCAAACCTTGACCTGTGAACCTCCCAGCCCCACCTGGACATCCAGCCCCCTCCACATCTGGACATTTGGAACCTCCCAAATCTGGACCTTTGCACTCCCCCACACCATCTGGACATTTTTGGCCTCCTCCACACCCAACTGGACATTTGGACCTCCCCAACCACACCTGGACATTTGGACCTCCCACACCACCTGGACATTTGACCCTCCACAGTCACCTGGACATTTGGAATCTCCCAAACCTTGACCTGTGAACCTCCCAGCCCCACATGGACATTCAGAACCTCCACACCTGGGCAGGTGGAACTTCCCAAATCTGGACCTTTGGACTCCCTAACCCCACCTGGACATTTGGACCTCCACAGCCACCTGGACCTGTGAACCTCCCAGCCCCACCTGGACTTTCAGACCTCTCCACACCCACCTGGACATTTGGACACTCACAGCCTCAGCTGGACATTTGGAATCTTCCAAACCTGGACATTTGGACCTCTCCCACCCTAGCCTGGACATTCGGAACCTTCCTACCCCAACTGGACACTTGGAATCTCCCAAACCTTGACCAGTGAAGCTCCTCAGCCCCAGCTGGACATTCAGAACCTCCACACCTGGACAGGTGGAATGTCCACCCCAGCTGGACATTTGGACCTCCACAGCCATCTGGACATTTGGACTCCACCAACCCCAGCTGGACATTTGGACCATTCCCACCTGGACTTCTGGATCCCCCAACTCCACCTGGACATTTGGACTTCTCCCACTCTAACCTGGACATTTGGACCTCCAACCCCACCTGGACCTGTGAACCTCCCAGGCCCACCTGGACATTCAGACCCACAACCCAACCTGGACATTCAGAACCCCAACATGGACATTTGGACCTGCCCAACACCACCTGGACATTTGGAATCTCCCAGACCTTGACCTCTGGAGCTCCTCAGCCCCACCTGGACATTCAGAACCTCCACACTTGGACAGGTGGAACCTCCCAAATCTGGACATTTGGACCTCCACAGCCACCTGGACCTGTGAACCTCCCAGCCCCACCTGGACCTTCAGACCTCTCCACACCCAACTGGACATTTGGACACTCACAGCCCCAGCTGGACATTTGGAATCTTCCAAACCTGGACATTTGGACCTCTCCCACCCTAGCCTGGACATTTGTAACCTTCCTACCCCAACTGGACATTTGGATTCTCCCAAACCTTGACCAGTGAACCTCCTCAGCCCCATCTGGACATTCAGAACCTCCACACCTGGACAGGTGGAATGTCCACCCCCAGCTGGACATTTGGACCTCCACAGCCATCTGGACATTTGGACTCCACCAACCCCAGCTGGACATTTGGACCATTCCCACCTGGACTTCTGGATCCCCCAACTCCACCTGGACATTTGGACTTCTCCCACTCTAACCTGGACATTTGGACCTCCAACCCCACCTGGACCTGTGAACCTCCCAGGCCCACCTGGACATTCAGACCCACAACCCCACCTGGACATTCAGAGCCCCAACATGGACATTTGGACCTGCCCAACACCACCTGGACATTTGGAATCTCCCAAACCTTGACCTGTGAACCTCCCAGCCCCAGCTGGACATTCAGCATTTCCACACCTGGACAGGTGGAATCTCCACCCCCAGATGGGCATTTGGACACTCACAGCCCCTCCTGGACATTTGGATTCCCCCAAACCCACCTGGACATTCAGACCCTCACATTCACTGGACATTCAGTCCATTCCAACCCCAGCTGGACATTTGGACCATTCCCACCTGGACTTCTGGATCCCCCAACTCCACCTGGACAGTTGGACTTCTCCCACTCTAACCTGGACATTTGGACCTCCAACCCCACCTGGACCTGTGAACCTCCTCCATTCTAACCTGGACATTCAGAACTCTCCCACACCACCTGGACATTTGGACATCCACAGCCCCACCTGGACATTTGGAACCTCCCAGCCCCACATGGACATTCAGACCCACAACCCCACCTGGACATTCAGAGCCCCAACATGGACATTTGGACCTGCCCAACACCACCTGGACATTTGGAATCTCCCAGACCTTGACCTCTGGAGCTCCTCAGCCCCAGCTGGATATTCAGAACCTCCACACCTGGACAGGTGGAATCCCCACCCCCAGCTGGACATTTGACCCTCCACAGTCACCTGGACATTTGGAACTTCCCGCACCTCAACAGGTGGAATCCCCAGTCCCAGATGGACATTTGGACACTCACAGCCCCACCTGGACATTTGCAACTTCCCAAACCTGGACCTTTGGACTCCCCAACCCCACCTGGACATTTGGACCTCCACAGCCACCTGGACCTGTGAACCTCCCAGCCCCACCTGGACCTTCAGACCTCTCCACACCCACCTGGACATTTGGACACTCACAGCCCCAGCTGGACATTTGGAATCTTCCAAACGTGGACATTTGGACCTCTCCCACCCTGGCCTGGACATTTGGAACCTTCCTACCCCAACTGGACATTTGGAATCTCCCAAACCTTGACCAGTGAAGCTCCTCAGCCTCACCTGGACATTCAGACCTCTCCACACCTTGACAGGTGGGATCTCCACCCCCAGCTGGACATTTGGACACTCACAGCCCCTCCTGGACACTTGGAACGTCCCAAATCTGGACCTTTGGACTCTCCCAACCTCATCTGGACATTTGGATCTCTCAACACCACCTGGACATTCGGACCCTCAACACCCACCTGGACCTGTGAACCTCCCAGCCCCACCTGGACATTCAGAAACCCAACGCCACCTGGACATTCAGAACCCCAACACCACCTGGACATTTGGAACCTCCAACACCACCTGGACATGTGGAACCTCCTAAATTTGGACCAACGTGGACATCTGGACCTCTCCCACACCCACCAGGACAATCAGACCGTCCCACCACCCCCACCTGGACATTTGGACATCCCTGACCACACCAGGACCTGTGAACCTCCCAGCCCCACCTGGACATCCAGCCCCCTCCACATCTGGACATTTGGAACCTCCCAAATCTGGACCTTAGGACTCCCCCACACCATCTGGACATTTTTGGCCTCCTCCACACCCAACTGGACATTTGAACCTCCCCAACCACACCTGGACATTTAGACCTCCCACACCACCTGGACATTTGGAATCTCCCAAACCTTGACCTGTGAAGCTCCTCAGCCCCACCTGGACATTCAGAACCCCAACGTGGACATTTGGATCTCCCCAAGACCACCTGGACATTTGCAACTTCCCACAACTAGACTGTTGGACTCTCCCAGCCCAACCTGGACATTTGGACCTCCACACCCAACTGGACATTTGGACCTCCCCAGCCACACCTGGACCTTTGGACCTCTCATACCACCTGGACATTCGGTCTCCTCCAACCCCACCTGGACATTTGGACCTCAACCTCACCTGGACATTTGGACCTCAACCTCACCTGGACATTTGGACCTCAACCCCACCCAACTGGACATTTGGACCTCCCCAACCACACCTGGACATTCAGACCCCACCAGCCCCATGGTGGACATTCGACTTCTTCCCTACCCCAGCTGGCCATTTGGCCACTCCCACCCCAGCTGGCCATTCGACCCCAGCTGGCCATTCAGCCCCTCCCACCCCAGCTGGCCATTTGGCCACTCCCACCACTCCCAGCTGGCCATTCGGCCACTCCCACCCCAGCTGGCCATTTGGCCACTCCCACCCCAGCTGGCCATTGGGCCACTCCCACCACTCCCAGCTGGCCATTTGGCCACTCCCACCACTCCCAGCTGGCCATTTGGCCACTCCCACCACTCCCAGCTGGCCATTCGGCCACTCCCACCACTCCCAGCTGGCCATTCAGCCCCTCCCACCCCAGCTGGCCATTTGGCCACTCCCACCCCTCCCAGCTGGCCATTCGGCCACTCCCACCCCAGCTGGCCATTTGGCCACTCCCACCCCAGCTGGCCATTGGGCCACTCCCACCACTCCCAGCTGGCCATTTGGCCACTCCCACCACTCCCAGCTGGCCATTGGGCCCCTCCCACCCCAGCTGGCCATTCGGCCCCTCGCACCCCAGCTGGCCACTGGGCCACTCCCAGCTGGCCATTCGGCCACTCCCACCACTCCCAGCTGGCCATTTGGCCACTCCCACCACTCCCAGCTGGCCATTGGGCCCCTCCCACCCCAGCTGGCCACTGGGCCACTCCCAGCTGGCCATTCGGCCACTCCCACCACTCCCAGCTGGCCATTCGGCCACTCCCACCCCAGCTGGCCATTTGGCCACTCCCACCACTCCCAGCTGGCCATTCAGCCCCTCCCACCCCAGCTGGCCATTTGGCCCCTCCCACCCCAGCTGGCCATTTGGCCACTCCCACCCCCGCTGGCCATTTGGCCACTCCCACCACTCCCAGCTGGCCGTTTGGCCACTCCCACCCCAGCTGGCCATTTGGCCACTCCCACCACTCCCAGCTGGCCATTCATCCACTCCCACCCCAGCTGGCCATTCGGCCACTCCCACCACTCCCAGCTGGCCGTTTGGCCACTCCCACCACTCCCAGCTGGCCATTGGGCCACTCCCACCCCAGCTGGCCGTTCGGCCACTCCCACCCCAGCTGGCCATTCAGCCCCTCCCACCCCAGCTGGCCATTTGGCCACTCCCACCCCCGCTGGCCATTTGGCCACTCCCACCACTCCCAGCTGGCCATTCAGCCCCTCCCACCCCAGCTGGCCATTCGGCCACTCCGCACTCACCGTCTCATACTCGTACCAGACGGCGTCAGGAATGTAGGCCTGGATGACCTCCACGCCCTGGGGGAGGAGAAGAATTGTGGAATCATCACCTGGAGATCACCTGAGCTTCGACCTGGGGGGAAATCCCGGGAAAAACACCCGAAATTGCCCAAAATCCCCAAAATTCCAGCAGTGTTTTCCTGGTTTTTATTTTTATCTTTCCCAAAAAGAGGAGAATCAGCAAATCAAGGAAGTCGAAAATCCCAGAATTCAACCCAAAATTGCCCAAAATCACCAAAATTACAGCAGCATTTTGTCTATTTTTGGGGTTTTTATGCATCTCAAAAAGAGGAGAATCAGCAAATCAAGGAATCCCAAAATCCCAGAATTCAACCAAAAATTCCATGTTAGCCCCACCTCCTCCTCAGAGAGGGGAAATCCAGAAAAATCACCCAAAATTGCCCAAAATCGCCAAAATTCCAGCAGCATTTTGGCTAATTTTGGGGGTTTTTAATGCATTTCAAAAAGAGGAAAATCATCAAAATCAAGGAATCCCAAAATCCCAGAATTCAACCAAAAATTCCATGTTAGCTCCACCTCCTCCTCAGAGGGGGGAAATCGCAGAAAAATCACCCAAAATTGCCCAAAATCACCAAAATTCCATCAGTATTTTACCTAATCTTGGTGTTTTTTTAATGCATCCCAAAAAGAGGAAAATCCCAGGATTCAACCAAAAAAAAAAAAATCAAAATCACCAAAATTCCATCAGTATTTTGCTTATTTTGGGATTTTTATGAATCCCAAAAAGAGGAAAATCATCAAAATCAAGGAATCCTAAAATCCCAGAATTCAACCCAAATTTCCATGTTAGCCCCATCCCTTCCTCAGAGGGGGGAAAATCCAGAAAAATCACCCAAAATTGCCCAAAATCGCCAAAATTCCATCAGCATTTTGCCTACTTTTGGTGGTTTTTCTGCATCCCAAAAAGAGGAAAATCATCAATATCAAAAGAGTCGAAAATCCGAGAATTCAACCCAAAAGAACCACTCAAAATCACCAAAATTCCATCAGCATTTTGCCTAATTTTGGGTTTTTTTATGAATCCCCAAAAGAGGAAAATCATCAAAATCAAGGAAGTCAAAAATCCTAGAATTCAACCCAAAAAACCACTCAAAATCACCAAAATTCCATCAGTATTTTACCTATTTTGGGGGTTTTTTAATGCATTTCAAAAAGAGGAGAATCATCCAAATCAAAGAATCCCAAAATCCCAGAATTCAACCCAAATTTCCATGTTAGCTCCACCTCCTCCTCAGAGGGGGGAAAAGCCAGAAAAATCACCCAAAATTGCCCAAAATCCCCAAAATTCCAGCAGCATTTTGCCTAATTTTGGGGCTTTTTATCTTTCCCAAAAAGAGGAAAATCATCAAAATCAAGGAAGTCGAAAATCTGAGAATTCAACCCAAAAAACCACTCAAAATCACCAAAATTCCATCAGGATTTTGCCTATTTTGGGTTTTTTTTAATGCATTTCAAAAAGAGGAGAATCAGCAAATCAAGGAATCCAAAAATCCCAATTTTTTTGTTGTGATAAATCAGAGGAAAATTGAGTTAAAAATCAACATTTAAGGGGAAAAGAGAGATAAAGGAGAAAATTAAATTTTGGGAAAATTAATTTTAAAAAATTCGCCGTTAAAAATATATTAAGGAGGAAATAAATGCAGAATTGGGAAATTTAAATTTCCTTAAAAGGCAATTTGAGGAAAAAAATTAAATGTTAAAAATATGTTAAGTGACAAAAAGGAGAAGAAAATTTTAAACTGTTAAAGTTAATTATTATTCTGGAGCAGAAAATTCAGTAGAAAATAATTTAAGGAAAAACCAAATGTAGGAAAAAATAATTTAGGAAGAAAAAAGTTTTTTGAGGTATATTGAGAAAATGGAATTGAAAAAATATTTAGGAGTAATTAGGTGTATTAAAAAAGTGTATAAAATGTAATTATTAAATTAAATGTAAAAAATTTAATTAAATTTATAATTAAGTGTAACAAAAATAAGAGTATTTTTAATTGTGTTAAGTGAATAAAAATAAATCAAAGAAGAAATTATGTTCCAAAAAATGAGAATTTTAGGTGAAAATGAAGCTTAAAAAATAAGAATTCTAGCAGAAAATTAAGCTTAAAAAATGAGAATTCTAGGAAAAAAATTAAATTTAGGAAATTATAATTCAGGGAGAAATTTATACTAAAGAAAATTGTATATAAATGGGACAATTTTTTTTTTCTTTTCCAGCTTTAAAAATCAATCCTCCCCAAATCAGGGGGGAATTAAATTTAAATTAAATTGAATAAAATCACGATTTTCGGCCAAATAACGACATCACCACCAGACGAAAATTGGGTGAAAACTCCAATTATTGATGGAATAAAGAACGAATAATCAGAATAAAGGATGAATAATCCAAATTTTGGGGTTTTTTTGGGGAAATTCCACCTACAGGCTCCAGCACAGGGGTGATGAGCAGCCCTGGACCCCACAGGAACTGAGTGTCCACGTCCCACGTGGCCTCCTCGGCGTAAAACCTGCGGCGATTAATTGGGTTAATTAATTCCTAATTAATGACGTGTTAATTGGCGCTAATTAGGGCAGTTCTAAGGCATCTCGGATGTCTACAGTGGCGTCGCGTCCCAGGGTTGGTTTGGGCGGAGGGAATTTAGGGAGTTGATGTCGTGGTAATTAATTATGCAAATGAGTTGGGGTGTGGCTGGTTAGCCTTGAAATGGCCACGCCCACACGGTCACGCCCACCTGGCCACGCCCACCTGTGGGGGTTCCAGGGAGGGATTTGGCCTCATTTTTTTGGGGTGAACTGGGCAGGTTGAGGTCAAAGTCAAGGGCAGGATTAAGATGTGAATCACAAAATCGAAGTCAAAAATCAAGATCCAAATCAAGATCGAGATTAAGATCTAAATCACAAGATCCAAATCAAGATCAAGATTCAGATCTGAAGCACAAAATCCAAGTCAAGATGAAGATCCAAGTCAGGATCCAAGTAAAGATCCAAATGAAGATGAAAATCCACCTCAAGATCAAAATCCAAGTCAAGATCAAGATCAAAGATCAAAATCCAAATCCAAGATCAAGATCCAGATCCAAAATCCAAGATCAAGATCCAAATCAAGATCGAGATTAAGATCTAAATCACAAAATCAAAGTCAAGATCAAAATCCAAGTCAGAAAGTCCAGATCAAGATCCAGGTGAAGATCCAAGTCAGGATCCAAATCAAGATGAAAATCCAAGTCAAGATGAAAATCCAAATCAAGATCAAGGTCCAAGTCAAGATCCAAATCAAGATCAAGGTTCAGATCTGAAGCACAAAATCCAAGTCAAGATGAAGATCCAAGTAAAGATCCAAGTAAAGATCCAAGTCAAGATGAAAATCCACCTCAAGATCAAAATCCAAGTCAAGATCAAGCTCCAGATCAAAGATCAAAATCCAAATCCAAGATCAAGATCCAGATCCAAGTCAAGATCCAAGTCGAGATCCAAATCAAGATTGAGATTAAGATCTAAATCACAAAATCGAAGTCAAGATCAAAATCCAAATCAAGATCCAGATCCAAGTCAAGATCCAAGTCACAAATCCAGATCATGATCAAAAATCCAGATCCAAAATCAAGATCCAAATCAAGATCCACATCCAAGATCAAGATCCACATCCAAGATCAAGATCAAGATCAAGATCAAGATTAAAAGCCAAATCAAGATCAAATTTAAGGTCAAGATCAAGGTCCAATTTGAAATCAGGATTAAGATCAAAGTCAATATCAAGATCCAAGCCAGGATCAAAATCCAAGTGAAAATCAAGACCCAAGTCAAGCTCAAGATCAAAGTCCAAACCAAGACCAAGGTCCAAAATTAGGATCAAGATCCAAGCAAAAATCAAGATCCAAGTCAAGATCCAGATCTTAGTCAAGATCCAAATCAAGATCCAAGTCAAGATGCAGATCCAAGTCAACGTCAAGGTCAAGAGCCAAAGTGATGATCCAAAAGCAAGTCAAGACCAAGGGCAGTGTGAAGGTCCAGAGCCATTGCCAGGAGGGAGGGAGGGAGG
>NW_028147431.1:1272510-1289333 GCF_008360975.1 Lichenostomus cassidix
GAAATTGAAAATTGAAATTGAAATTAAAAATTAAAATTGAAATTGAAATTGAAATTAAAAAATTGAAATTGAAATTGAAATTTAAAATTGAAATTGAAATTGAAATTGAAATTAAAATCGAAATTAAAATTAAAATTGAAATTAAAAATTAAAATTGAAATTGAAATTGAAATTAAAATTGAAATTGAAATTGAAATTAAAATTGAAATTGAAATTAAAAATTGAAATTGAAAATTAAAATTGAAATTTAAAATTAAAATTGAAATAAAAAATTAAAATTGAAATTGAAATTTAAAATTAAAATTGAAATTAAAAATTAAAATTGAAATTGAAATTAAAATTGAAAATTAAAATTGAAATTGAAATTGAAATTGAAATTAAAATTGAAATTGAAATTGAAATTGAAATTGAAATTTAAAATTGAAATTGAAATTGAAAATTGAAATTGAAATTAAAAATTAAAATTGAAATTGAAATTGAAATTAAAATTGAAATTAAAAATAAAAATTGAAATTGAAATTAAAAATTAAAATTGAAATTAAAAACAAAATTAAAATTGAAATTAAAAATTGAAATTGAAATTGAAATTGAAATTAAAAAATTAAAATTGAAATTGAAATTGAAATTGAAATTGAAAAATTGAAAATTAAAATTGAAATAAAAAATTAAAATTGAAATTGAAATTGAAATTGAAATTGAAATTAAAATTAAAATTAAAATTAAAAATTGAAATTAAAATTGAAATTGAAAATTAAAATTGAAATTGAAATTAAAATTGACATTAAAATTAAAATTAAAATTAAAAATTAAAATTGAAATTAAAAATTAAAATTAAAAATTGAAATTGAAAATTAAAAATAAAATTAATATTGATATTGATATTGAAATTGAAAGTAATATTGAAATTGAAATTGAAATTGAAATTAAAATTAAAATTGAAATTGAAAATTAAAAATAAAATTAATATTGATATTAATATTGAAATTGAAAGTAAAATTGAAACTGAAGTTAAAAATTTAAATTGAAATTAAAATTAAAATTAAAATTGACATTAAAATTAAAATTAATATTGATGTTATTGAAATTGAAAGTCAAATTGAAATTGAAATTGAAATTAAAAATTAAAATTGAAATTAAAATTAAAATTGAAATTAATATTGATATTAATATTAATATTCATATTGAAATTAAAATTGAAATTGAAATTGCAAATTGAAATTAAAGTCAAAATTAAAACTAAAACCGAAATTGAAGTTGAAATTGAAATTGAAATTACAGTTTGAATTTGAAACTGGCGTCGAAATAATCATTAAATTCTGGATTTTCCCATTTTCCCCATTTTTTCACCCATTTCCCACTAACCCCTAAATTTGGGATTTTCCCATTTTCCCCATTTTCCCCCAATTTTTCAATAATCACTAAATTCGGGATTTTCCCATTTTCCCTGTTTTTCCCCCCATTTCCCAACAACCCCTAAATCTGTAATTTTCCTGGTTTTCCCATTTTTCCCCCCATTTCTCAATAACCAATAAATTTGGAATTTTCCCATTTTTCCCCATTTCCCAATAACCACTAAATCCCTTATTTTCCCATTTTCCCCATTTTTTCCCCCATTTATCAATAATCATCAAATTCCGGATTTTCCCCTTTTTTCCCCTATTTCCCAATAATCCCTAAATTCTGGATTTTCCCATTTTTTCCCCATTTTCCAATAACCACCAAATCCTTCATTTTCCCTTTTTTTTTCTGTTTTTTTGCCCCATTTCCCGATAACCATGAAATTTGGAATTTTCCCATTTTCTCCATTTTTTCACCCCATTTCCCACCAACCCCAAATCCCAAATTTTCCCATTTTCCCCATTTTTCCCCCATTTCCCAATAACCATTAAATCTGTAATTTTCCCATTTTCCCCATTTTTTCCCCCATTTCCCAACAACCCCCAAATCCCTAATTTTCTCGTTTTCCCCAAATCCTAGATTTTCCCATTTTTGCCGTTTTTCCCCCATTTCCCAATAACCATTATCTTTGGAATTTTCCCATTTTCCCCCCATTTTCCCAATAATCACCAAATCCCAAATTTTCCCATTTTCCCCATTTTTCCCCCCATTTCCCACCAACCCCAAACCCCGAATTTTCCCATTTTCTCCATTTTTCCCCCATTTCCCAATAACCATTAAATTTGTATTCTCCGTTTCCCCATTTTCCCCCAGATTTTCCACCAACCCCAACCCAAATTTTCCCATTTTCCCCATTTTTTCCCCAGATTTTCCCACCAACCCCAAATCTGAATTTTCCCATTCCATTTTTCCCCCATTTCCCTAACCCCAAATCCCAGATTTTCCCATTTCCCCATTTCCCAAAATCCCAAATCCCGAATTTTCGATTTTCCCATTTTCCTTTCTCAATAACCATTAAATCCTAGATTTTCCCATTTTCCCCATTTTCCCCCCATTTCCCACCAACCCCCGAATCCCTAATTTTCTCATTTTCCCCAAATCCTAGATTTTCCCATTTTCTCCATTTTTCCCCCATTTCCCAATAACCATTAAATCTGTAATTTTCCCCATTTTTCCCCATTTTTCCCCCATTTCCCACCAACCCCCAAATCCCAGATTTTCCCATTTTTCCCCCATTTCCCAAAAATTCCAAATCCCGAATTTTCCCATTTTTCCCGTTTTTCCCCCATTTCCCAACAATCCCCAAACCCCAGATTTTCCCATTTTTCCTGTTTTTCCCCCATTTCCCAATAACCACAAAATCCCTTATTTTCCCATTTTCCCCATTTTTTCCCCCATTTTTCAAAAATCATTAAATCCCAGATTTTCCCCTTTTTTTCCCTATTTCCCAATAATTCCTAAATTCTGGATTTTCCCATTTTCCCCATTTTTTCCCCCATTTTTCAATAATCATTAAATTCCAGATTTCCCCATTTTTCCCCCCATTTCTCAATAACCAATAAATTTGGAATTTTCTCATTTTTTCCCCATTTCCCAATAACCACTAAATCCCAGATTTTCCCATTTTCACCATTTTCCCCCCCATTTTTCAATAATCATCAAATCCCAGATTTTCTCCTTTTTTTCCCTATTTCCCAATAATTCCTAAATTCCGGATTTTCCCATTTTCTCCCCATTTCCCACTAACCCTAAATCCCAGATTTTCCTGTTTTTTTCTCCCCATTTCCCAATAACCATTAAATCTGTAATTTTCCCATTTTCCCCATTTTTTCCCCCATTTCCCAATAACAATTAAATTAGTAATTTTCCCATTTTCCCCATTTTTTCCCCATTTCCCACCAACCCCAAACCCCGAATTTTCCCATTTTCCCCATTTTCCCCATTTCCCACAACGCCCAAATCCCAAATTTTCTAATTTTCCCCAAATCCCAGATTTTCCCATTTTCCCCATTTTCCCCCCATTTTTGAAAAACCATTAAATTTGTAATTTTCCCATTTTCCCCATTTTTCCCATTTCCCAACAACCATTAAATCTGTAATTTTCCCATTTTCCCCATTTTCCCCCATTTCCCACCAATTCCCAAATCCTGGATTTTCCCATTTTCTCCATTTTTCCCACCAACCCCAAACACCAAATTTTCCCATTTTTCCCCCATTTCCCAACAACCCTTAAATTTCTAATTTCCCCCATTTTTCCCCCATTTCCCACCAACCCCAAATCCCAAATTTTCCCATTTTCCCCATTTTCCCCATTTCCCACCAAGCCCGAATTTTCCCATTTTCTCCATTTTTCCCCCATTTCCCAATAACCACTAAATTTCTAATTTTCCCCATTTTCCCCCATTTCCCCCAAACCCCGAATTTTCCCGTTTTCCCGTTTTTTTCCCCCGTTTTCTCACGTAGGGGATCCCGAAGAGGCCGAACTCCAGCATGGCGGGGATGGCCGAGCGCAGGTGACCCCAGGTGGCCGCGGTGTCCCCAAGCCAGTGACCGGCCAGCCGGCCCGAGCCGGCGAAGGTCGAGCGAGTGACCAGCAGGCTGCGGCGGCCGGGGAAGAGCTGGGAGAGAGCGCTGGGAATTGGGGGAAAAACGGGGAGAATTGGGAAAAAATGGGGAAAAATTGGATTAAATTGGGAGAAAATAGGAGAAAAATGGGAAAAAATTAGATGAAATTGGGAGAAAATGGGAGAAAGTGGGAGAAAATGGAAACTGTGGCGGCTGGAGAAGAGCTGGGACAGAGCGCTGGGAATTGGGGGGAAAACGGGGGAAAACGGGAAAAATGGGGAAAAATTAGAATAAAATTGAGAGAAAATGGGAAAAAATTAGATAAAATTGGGAGAAAATGGGAGAAAATGAGATAAAATGGGAGAAAATGGGAGAAAATGGGAGAAAATGGGAAACTGTGGCAGAGGGGAAGAGCTGGGAGAGAGAGCTGGGAAAATGGGGAAAAACAGGGAGAATTGGGAAAAAATGGGAAAAAATTAGATGAAATTGGGAGAAAATGGGAGAAATTGGGAGAAAATGGGAAAAAATTAGATGAAAATTGGGATAAAGTGGGATAAAAATGACCAAAAAATGGGATAAAATGGGAAACTGTGGTAGAGGGGAAGAGCTGGGAGAGAGAGCTGGGAATTGGGGAAAAAACAGGGGAAATTGGGAAAAAATGAGAAAAATGGGGGAAAAAATGACCAAAAAATGGGATAAAGTGAGAAAAAAATGGGGAAAAATGGGAAAAAATGACCAAAAAATGGGATATTCCAGCGGCTGGGGAAGAGCTGGGAGAGAGTGCTGGGAATTAGGGAAAAAACAGGGGAAATTGGGAAAAATGGGAAAAAATGGGAAAAAATTAGATGAAATTGGGAGAAAATGGGAGAAAATTGGGGAAAAATTAGATAGAATTGGGAGAAAATGGGATAAAATGACCAAAAAATGGGATAAAATGGGAAACTGTGGTGAAGGGGGAAAGAGCTGGGAGAGAGCGCTGGGAATTGGGGAGAAAATGGGGGAAAACGGGAAAAAATGGGAAAAAATGGGAAAAAATTAGATGAAATTGGGAAAAAATGGGAAAAAATTAGATGAAATTGGGAGAAAATGGGAGAAAATGGGAGAAAGTGGGAGAAAGTGGGAGAAAATGGAAACTGCGGCGGCCGGGGAAGAGCTGGGAGAGAGCGCTGGGAATTGGGGAGAAAATGGGGAGAATTGGGAAAAATGGGGAAAAATTGGATTAAATTGGGAGAAAATGGGAGAAAAATCGGAAAAAATGGGAAAAAATGAGATTAAATTGGGAGAAAATTGGGATAAAATGGGAGAAAATGGGAGAAAATGACCAAAAAATGGGATAAAATGGGAAACTGTGGTGAAGGGGGAAAGAGTTGGGAGAGAGAGCTGGGAATTGAGGAAAAACAGGGGAAAATGGGAAAAAATGAGAAAAATGGGGGAAAAAATGACCAAAAAATGGGATAAAGTGAGAAAAATTGGGAAAAATTGGGAGAAAAATGGGAGAAAAATGGGAAACTGTGGCAGCTGGGGAAGAGCTGGGAGAGAGAGCTGGGAAAATGGGGGAAAAACAGGGGAAATTGGGAAAAAAATGGGAAAAACTTAGATTAAATTGGGAGAAAATGGGAGAAAAATGGGGAAAAATTAGATAGAATTGGGAGAAAATGGGAGAAAATGGGAGAAAATGACCAAAAAATGGGATAAAATGGGAAACTGTGGTTAAGGGGGAAAGAGCTGGGAGAGAGAGCTGGGAATTGGGGAAAAAACGGGGGAAAACGGGAAAAATGGGGAAAAAATGGGAAAAAATGAGATTAAATTGGGAAAAAATGGGAAAAAATTAGATGAAATTGGGAGAAAATGGGAGAAAATGGGAGAAAGTGGGAGAAAGTGGGAGAAAATGGAAACTGCGGCAGAGGGGAAGAGCTGGGAGAGAGAGCTGGGAAAATGGGGAAAAAACGGGAAAATGGGAAAAAAATAGGAAAAAATGAGATTAAATTGGGAGAAAATTGGGAAAAAATGGGAGAAAATGGGAGAAAATGGGAGAAAATGGGAGAAAATGGGAAACTGCAGTGGAGGGGAAAGAGCTGGGAGAGAGCTGGGAATTGGGGAGAAAACGGGGGAAAACGGGAAAAATGGGAAAAAATGGGAAAAAATGAGATTAAATTGGGAGAAAATGGGAGAAAAATGGGAAAAAATGGGGGGAAATGGGATAAAGTGAGATAAAATGAGATAAAATGGGAGAAAATAACAAAAAAATGGGAGAAAATGGGAGAAAATGAGAGAAAATGACCAAAAAATGGGATAAAATGGGAAACTGTGGCAGAGGGGAAGAGCTGGGAGAGAGCTGGGAAAATGGGGAAAATTGGGGAAATTTGGAAAAATGGGGAAAAACAGGGGAAATTGGGAAAAATAGGGGGAAAATGGGGAAAAAATTAGATAGAAATTGGGAGAAAATGGGAGAAAATGACCAAGAAATGGGATAAAATGGGAAACTGTGGCAGAGGGGAAGAGCTGGGAGAGAGAGCTGGGAATTGGGGAAAAAATGGGGGAAATTTGGAAAAATAGGGGGAAAATGGGGAAAAAATAGATGAAATTGGGAGAAAATGGGAGAAAATGAGATAAAATGGGAGAAAATGGGAGAAAAATGGGATAAAATGGGGGAAAAAAGGGAGAAAACAGGAAAAATGGGAAAAAATTAGATGAAATTGGGAGAAAATGGGAGAAAATGAGAAAAAGTGGGATAAAGTGAAATAAAATGAGGAAAAAATGGGAGAAAATGGGATAAAATGGGAAACTGTGGCAGAGGGGAAGAGCTGGGAGAGAGAGCTGGGAATTGGGGGAAAAACAGGGGAAAATGGGAAAAAATGGGAAAAAATTGGATTAAATTGGGAAAAAATGGGAAAAAATTAGATAGAATTGGGAGAAAATGGGAGAAAAATGGGATAAAATGGGAGAAAATGACAAAAAAATGGGATAAAATGAGATTAAATTGGGAGAAAATGGGAGAAAAAAGGGAAAAATTAGATGAAAATGGGAGAAAATGACCAAAAATTGGGAGAAAATGGGAAACTGTGATGGAGGGGAAAGAGCTGGGAGAGAGCTGGAAAATGGGGGAAAAATGGGGGAAAAATGGGGGAAATTGGGAAAAAATGGGGAAAAATCAGATAAGATTAATTAATTAATTAATTAATTTAGGAGAAAATGGGAGAAAATGACCCAAAAATGGGATAAAATGGGAAACTGTGGCAGAGGGGAAGAGCTGGGAGAGAGAGCTGGGAAAATGGGGAAAAAACAGGGGAAATTGGGAAAAATAGGGGAAAAATTAGATGAAATTGGGAGAAAATGGGAGAAAATGAGATAAAATGGGAGAAAATGTGAGAAAAATGGGATAAAATGGGGGAAAATGGGAGAAAACGGGAAAAATGGGAAAAAATTAGATGAAATTGGGAGAAAATGGGAGAAAATGAGAAAAAGTGGGATAAAGTGAAATAAAATGAGGAAAAAATGGGAGAAAAATGGGAGAAAAAAGGGAAATTGCAGCGGCTGGGGAAGAGCTGGGAGAGAGAGCTGGGAAAATGGGGAAAAAACAGGGGAAATTGGGAAAAAATGGGGAAAAATTAGATGAAATTAGGAGAAAATGGGAGAAAATGTGAAAAAATTAGATAAAATTGGGAGAAAATGGGAGAAAATGACCAAAAAATGGGATAAAATGGGAAACTGTGGTGAAGGGGGAAAGAGCTGGGAGAGAGCGCTGGGAATTGGGGAAAAAACGGGGGAAAATGGGAAAAATGGGGAAAAATTGGATTAAATTGGGAGAAAATGGGAGAAAAATGGGAAAAAATTAGATAGAATTGGGAGAAAATGGGAGAAAATGACCAAAAAATGGGATAAAATGGGAAACTGTGGCAGAGGGGAAGAGCTGGGAGAGAGAGCGGGGAAAATGGGGAAAAACAGGGAGAATTGGGAAAAAATGGGAAAAAATTAGATGAAATTGGGAGAAAATGGGAGAAAATGGGAGAAAGTGGGAGAAAAATAGATAGAATTGGGAGAAAATGGGAGAAAATGGGAGAAAATGGGAGAAAATGGGAGAAAAGGACCAAAAAATTGGATAAAATGGGAAACTGCTGCAGCTGGGGAAGAGCTGGAAAAATGGGGAAAAAATGGGAGAAAACGGGAAAATGGGAAAAAATTAGATTAAATTGGGAGAAAATGGAAGAAAATGACAAAAAAATGGGAGAAAATCACCAAAAAATGGGATAAAATGGGAAACTGTGGCAGAGGGGAAGAGCTGGGAGAGAGCTGGGAATTGGGGGAAAAACAGGGGGAAATTGGGAAAAAATTAGATAAAATTGGGAGAAAATGGGAGAAAATAACAAAAAAATGGGATAAAATGGGAAACTGCAGCAATTGGGGAAGAGCTGGGAGAGAGGGCTGGGAAAATGGGGAAAAAGTGGGGGAAAATGGGAAAAAATGGGGAAAAATTAGATGAAATTGGGAGAAAATGGGAGAAAATGAGAAAAATTGGGATAAAGTGGAATAAAATGAGGAAAAAATGGGAGAAAATGGGAGAAAATGGGAGAAAATGGGGGAAAATGGGAGAAAAATGGGAGAAAATGGGAAACTGTGGCAGAGGGGAAGAGCTGGGAGAGAGCTGGGAAAATGGGGGAAAAACGGGAAATTGGGAAAAAATGGGAAAAAATGAGATTAAATTGGGAGAAAATGGGAGAAAATGTGAAAAAATTAGATAAAATTGGGAGAAAATGGGAGAAAATTACCAAAAAATGGGATAAAATGGGAAACTGTGGTGAAGGGGGAAAGAGTTGGGAGAGAGAGCTGGGAATTGGGGAAAAAATGGGAGAAAACGGGAAAAATGGGGAAAAAATGGGAAAAAATTAGATTAAATTGGGAGAAAAATGGGAGAAAATGGGAGAAAAATGGGAGAAAATGGGAAAAAATGGGAAAAAATTAGATGAAATTGGGAGAAAATGAGAAAAAAGTGGGTAAAGTGAGAAAAAAATGGGAGAAAATGGGAGAAAACAGGATAAAATGGGAGAAGAAAAAAAGGAGAAAAAATGGGATAAAGTGAAATAAAATGAGAAAATATGGGGTAAAATGGACAAAATGGGATAAAATGGGAAAAAACGAGGGAAAGTGGGATAAATGGGATAAAAATGGGATGAAAATGGGAAAAATAGGATAAAGTGAGAAAAAAATTGAGAAAAATGGGACAAAGTGAGAAAAAAAAGACAAGTAAATGGGATAAAGTAGGAGAAAGTGGGAGAAAATGGGAGAAAATGGGAGAAAATGGGTGAAATGGGTTGAAATGAGGAAAAATGAAATTATAGGAAATGTTCTAAAAATGGGATAAAACGAGAGAAACGAAAATGGGATAAAATGAGGAAAATGAGGAAAAAATGGAATAAAGTGAGACAAAATGGGGTAAAGTGGGATAAAATGTTGTAAAATCAGGAAAGATGGGATAAAGTAAGATAAAATGGGATAAAATGAGAAAAAAAAAGAGAAAAAACTGGGATAAAGTGAGATAAAATGGGAGAAAATGACCAAAAAATTGGATAAAATGGAAAACTGGGGCGGTCTGGGAAGAGCTGGGGAAATGGGGAAAAATGGGGAAAATTGGGAAAAATGGGAAAAAATGAGAAAAAATGGGATAAAATGAAATAAAAATAGGAAAAAATGAGATAAAATGAGAAAAAAAAGGGATAAAATGGGATAAAATGGGATTAAGTGAGAAAAAAGGGGAGAAAATGAGGTAAAATGAGAAAAAAATGGGAAAATGGGAAAAAATGGGATAAGGGGGAGAAAATAGGATGAAATGGGATAAAATGAGATGAAAAAGATGAAAAAATGGGAAAAAATGAGATGAAAATGGGATAAAATGGGATGAAATGAGAAAAAAAATGGGGTAAAATGGGATCAAATTAGGTAAAAATGGGATAAATTCAGGGAAGATGAGATAAACGAGATAAATGAGAAAAAATGGGATAAAATCAGGAAAAATGGGATGAAATGGGATAAAATGGGATAAAATGGTATAAAATGGGATAAAATGGGATAAAATGAGATCAAATGGGATCAAATGAGGAAAAATGGAAGAGAAAAGAGAAGAGAAATTAAAATAAAAGAAAAATCAAACTAAATTAATATAAATTAAACGAAGGGAAGGGAAGTGACTAAAGGGTTAATGGATTGAGGGATTTTGGGAATTTGGGATTTTGGGAATTTGGGATTTTGGGAATTCTGGGATTTTGGGAATTTGGGATTTTGGGAATTTGGGATTTTGGGATTTTGGGATTTAAGGATTTCGGGAAGGCGGTCAGACATTTCCAGGGGAGAAAATTCCCAGAATTCCCAGAATTCCTGGAATTCCCAGAACTCCCTTAACTCCTGAAAATTCCCAGAATTCCCAGAATTCCTGAAACTCCCAGAATTCCCAGAACTCCTTTAACTCCTAAAAATTCCCAGAATTCACAGAATTCCCAGAATTCCTAGACCTCCCAGAATTCCCAGGAATAGTTCCCATAACTCCCAGAATGAATTCCCAGAATTCCCAGAATGAATTCCCAGAATTCCCAAAATTCCCAGAAATCCCATTTTTCCCCAAAATTCCCAGTTTTTTCCCAATTTCCCAATGGCTGCTCTCAGCCAAACTCCAATAACTCCCAGAATTCCACTTTTTTCCCAGAATTCCCTGGAGTTTTATCCCAGAATTCCCTGTTTATCCCCAGAATTCCGAGGTTTTTTTCAGAATTCTGGTTTTTTCCCATTAACTCCCAGAACTCCCGGAATTCCCAAAATTCCCAGAATTCCCAGAGTTCCCTGTTTTTCCCCATTCCCAGATGGCAGCGCTGAGCCGAACTCCCAGAATTCCCTGTTTTTTTCCCAGAATTCCCTGTTCCTCCCCATTCCCAGAACTCCCAGAATTCCAATGATTCCCAAGAATAACCCCCAGAACTCCCAGAATTTATTCCCAGAACTCTCAGAATTCCCAGAATGAACTCCCAGCATTCCCAGAACTCCCAGCATTCCCAGAATTCCCATATCTTCCAGACCTCATATAATTCCCAGAACTCCTGGAACTCCCAAAATTCCCAGGAATAGTTCCCAGGACTCCAAGAATTCCCGGAAGTCTCAGAATTCTCAAAATTCCCAGAACTCCCAGAACTCCCATAATTCCTATAACTCCCAGAATGAATTCCCAGAATGAATTCCCAGAACTCCCAGAATTCCCATAATTCCCATAACTCCCAGAATGAATTCCTAGAACTCCCATAATTCTCAGAACTCTCAGAACTCCCAGAATTCCCAGAATGTATTCCCACAATTCCCAGACCTCCTATAATTCTCAGAACTCCTGGCACACCCAGAACTCCCAAAATTCCCAGGAATAGTTCCCAGAACTCCATGAATTCCCAGAACTCCCAGAACTCCCATAATTCCTATAACTCCCAGAATGAATTCCCAGAATGAATTCCCTGAACTCCCAGAATTCCTGAAACTCCCAGAATTCCCAGAATTCCCAGACCTTCCAGAATTCCCAGGAATAGTTCCCAAAACTCCCAGAATTTCCAGAACTCTCAGAATTTCCGGAACCACCATAATTCCCGTAACTCCCAGAATCCCCAGGATGAATCCCCAGGAATAATTCCCACAATTCCCATAATTCCCATAATTCCCATAATTCCCACAATTCCCAAAATTCCCAGAATTCCCAAAATTCCCAAAATCCCACCTTTTCCAAGAATTCCGACAGACTGTCAAACACAACACCCCCAGAACCCCAGAATTCCCAAAATTCCCAGAACTCCCAAAATTCCCAAAATTCCCAGAATTCCCATAATTCCCATAATTCCCAAAATTCCCAGAATTCCCACAATCCCCACCTGTGGCTAGCAGCAGCCATGGAATGTCCGTACAGACTGTGGGTGTCAGAGTGACGTCATACAACTCCCAGAACCCCATAACTCCCAGAATGAACTCCCAGAATTCCCAAAATTCCCAGGAATAATTCCCAGGATGAACTCCCAGAATTCCCAAAATTCCCAGGAATAATTCCCAGGATGAACTCCCAGAATTCCCAAAATTCCCAGGAATAATTCCCAGGATGAACTCCCAGAATTCCCGGAATGTATTCCCAGAACTCCCGGAACTCCCAGCATTCCCAGAATGAATTCCCAGGAACAATTCCCATAATTCCCATAACTCCCAGAATTCCCATAATTCCCAAAATTCCCGGAATTCCCACAATTCCCATCTTCGGCTAGCAGCAGCCATGGAATGTCCGTACAGACTGTGGGTGTCATAGTGACGTCATACAACTCCCAGAACTCCCAGAATTAATTCCCAGAATGAATTCCCAGGAATAATTCCCATAATTCTCACAATTCCCAAAATTCCCAAAACAATTCCCAAAATTCCCACCTGCGGCTAGCAGCAGCCATGGAATGTCCGTACAGACTGTGGGTGTCAGACTGACGTCATACACCTCCCAGAACCCCAGAATTCCCATAATTCCCAGGATGAATCCCCAGAAATAATTCCCAGAATTCCCAAAATTCCCAGAATTCCCATAATCCCACCTGCGGCTAGCAGCAGCCATGGAGTGTCCGTACAGACTGTGGGTGTCAGACTGACGTCATACACCTCCCAGAACCCCATAACTCCCAGAATTAATTCCCAGGAACAATTCCCACAATTCCCAAAATTCCCAGGATGAATTCCCAGGAATAATTCCCAGAATGAACTCCCAGAATTCCCGGAACGTATTCCCAGAACTCCCAGAACTCCTATAATTCTCAGAACTCCCGGAACTCCCAGAACTCCCAGAATTCCCAGAATGAATTCCCAGGAACAATTCCCAGAATTCCCAGAATTCCCAGAATTCCCACAATTCCCAAAATTCCCAAAATAATTCCCAGAATTCCTCCCCACCTGTGGCTAGCAGCAGCCATGGCGTGTCCGTACAGACTGTGGGTGTCACAGTGACGTCATACAACTCCCAGAACCCCCAAAATTCCCAGAATTAATTCCCAGAATGAATTCCCACAATTCCCAGAATTCCCAAAATTCCCAGGATGAATTCCCAGGAATAATTCCCAGAATGAACTCCCAGAATTCCCGGAATGTATTCCCAGAACTCCCAGAACTCCTATAATTCTCATAACTCCCGGAACTCCCAGAACTCCCAGCATTCCCAGAATGAATTCCCAGGAATAATTCCCATAATTCTCACAATTCCCAAAATTCCCAAAATTCCCAGAATTCCTCCCCACCTTTGGCTGGCCATGGCCATGGCGTGTCCGTACAGACTGTGGGTGTCGGAGTGACGTCATACACCTCCCAGAATCCCCAAAATCCCCAGAATTAATTCCCAGAATGAATTCCCATAACTCCCAGAATTCCCAAAATTCCCAAAATTCCCAGAATTCCCACAATCCCCACCTTTGGCTAGCAGCAGCCATGGAATGTCCGTACAGACTGTGGGTGTCATAGTGACGTCATACACCTCCCAGAACCCCAAAATTCCCAAGAACAATTCCCAGAATTCCCAAAATTCCCAAAATTCCCAAAATTCCCAAAATTCCCGGAATTCCCAAAATCCCCACCTGCGGCTGGCCATGGCCATGGAATGCCCGTACAGACTGTGGGTGTCGTAGCTCCGTCCCCAGGCCTGCCGAGCATCCGGACACAGCGAGCTCTGGAACAGCAGCCGCTCCGCCAGCCCTGCGGCACCGCGGGAAATATGCTAATGAGATGCTAATGAGCTGGCGTCTGATTGGTGCAACATCGGTTATATGGGTGATTTATTGTTATTGTTATTTTTCTTATTATTGTTATTGTTATTATAATTATCATAATTTTAATATGTAATTTTAAATATAGAATTACGTAAGGTTAGCTGTAATTATGTATGTAATTTAATTAATGTAATTAATAGGGAATTAATGATGTAATTAGTATGTGATTTAAATTTACAGTTATATATAAAGTGAGATATGATTATTTATTATTGTTGTTGTTGTTGTAATCATTTTAATGCATCGCTTATCGTAATTTTAATATATAATTTTAAATATAGAATTACGTAAGATTAGCTGTAATTATGTATGTAATTTAATGAATGTAATTAATAGGGAATTAATGATGTAATTAGTATGTGATTTAAAATATACAGTTATATATAAAGTGAGATATGATTATTTATTATTATTGTTGTTGTAATCATTTTAATGTATTGCTTAAAATACAATCATATATGAGATTATGTAGAATTCCATGTTATTATTAAAGTAAACGTAAAATAATAATAAACGCAAACCTGAAAATAAAAATAAAAATAAATATAAAAATAAAAATAGAAATAGAAATAAAATAAAAATAGAAATAAAAAAATAAAAATAAAATAAAATAGAAATAAAAAATAAAATAAAAAATAGAAATAAAAATAAAAATAAAATAAAAATAGAAATAGAAATAAAAATAAAAATAAATAAAATAAAAATAGAAATAAAAATAAAAATAAAAATAAAAATAAAAATAAAAAAAAAATAAAAAAAAAATAAAATAAAAATAAAAAAAAAAATTAAAAAAAATAAAAATAAAAATTAAAATAAAATAAAATAAAAATAAAATAAAAAAAAAATAAAAATAGAAATAAAAATAAAATAAAAATAAAAATAGAAATAAAAATAAAATAAAATAGAAATAATAGAAATAAAAAATAAAATAAAAATAAAAATAAAATAAAAATAAAATAAAATAGAAATAAAAATAAAAATAAAAATAAAAATAAAAATAAAATAAAAATAGAAATAAAAAATAAAAAATAAAAATAAAAATAAAAATAAAATAAAAATAGAAATAAAAATAAAAATAAAATAAAAATAGAAATAAAAATAAAAATAAAATAAATAAAAATAAAAATAAAAATAAAAAATAAAATAAAAAATAAAATAAAATGAAAATAAATAAAAATAGAAATAAAAATAAAAATAAAAATAAAAATAAAAAATAAATAAAAATAAAAAAAAAAAATAAAAATAAAATAAAAATAAAAATAAAAATAAAAATAAAAATAAAAATAAAAATAAAAATAAATAAAAATAAATGAAAATGAATAAAACTACAAATAAATAAATGAATTTCTCTCACGGGGTGTGTAAGGAGGGAAGTTCCAGCAGTTCTCAGCACAGCCTCGGGCAGAGCCTGGGACGGAGCTGCTCACCTCGTTCATGTCCTGACAAACCAAAATTCACAAATTTATATTAAAACTAACATTTCCATAGTTTATTAGTTGAATATTTGAATATTTCATTATTTTATTGGATTATTATTTTATATTTGGATATTTAATGGATATTTCAGCCCAATTGCAATCGAGTTTTAAGGTGAATTTGGGAATTTAAATGAAATTATTAATGAGTTAAAGTGTTGAGGAAATGTTGGTGATAATTTTCAATTATTCAAAAATAGTAATTACAGTAATAGTAATAATAATAAAAATAATAAATTTATATTATTTATCGTATTTTATTTTATAGAACAATTTTTAGTTATTAGTCAAAATAGCAATTCTGCTAATAATGATAGATGTACATTATTTGTTTTATTTTATATAATAAAGAATATTTTATTCATTATAAGTAATGAATAAGAGTAATAATGAATTTTTATTCGTTATAAATTTATAGTGGATTATAAATTTATCTACTATTTAATATAATTTATGTATGCAAAATGATGTGTTATATAATTAATATAATGTCAAATGCATTGATATTGATTATATTAACAATATTAATGATATTAACTATATTAATTTTACTAATTATAATGATTATAATAATTATATTAAGTATATTAATTATAGTAATGATAGTAACTATATTAATGTATTAACTATATTAATTATATTAATTATATTAGTTATATTAATTATATTTATTATATTAACTATATTAACTATATTGATTATGTTAATTATATTAAGTATATTAATTATATTAATTATATTAATTATATACACACAATTATATTAACCATATTAACTACATTATTTATATAAATTATATTAATTACATTAACTACATTAATTATATTAAGTTCATTAATTATATTAACCATATTAACTACATTATTTATATTAATTATATTAATTACATTAACTACATTAATTATATTAATTATATCAGTATATAACTGATACGAAATTTCAATAATTACATTATGATTATATATTTCTAATATAATCAACAAGATGGATTATTTATTATATAAGATAAAATATGATAACAAACTATAAATTTAGGTAAAACTCATTAAAATATTTATGTATAAATGCTAATAAATAATATAACATTAATAAATAATTATTGGTCTTTTTTTATATATATTAATCAAATATTGTCTAATAATATCTATAAATATATCTATAAATAATGTTTAATTTCAGGAACATTAATAGAATTGTATTTTATTAATGTCAATTAATATTATTAACGTCGAAATTACTATTTGTCATTATACAAAGTTCTATATTACTATTAATTCCTATGATAATAATTAATATAAATATTCATATTAATGTGGAAATACTAATAACTATTATACCAAAATTAAATAGTTATTGGTATATTATTTATATATAAAAATAAAGTATTTTATAATAATATCTATAAATAGATCTATAAATAGATCTATAAATAATGTTTAATTTCAGGAACATTCACATAATTGTATTTTATTAATGACAATTAATATTAATGTCGAAATTACTATTTGTCATTATACAAAGTTCTATATTACTATTAATTCCTGTGATAATAATTAATATAAATATTCATATTCATGAT
>NW_028147431.1:1289831-1331845 GCF_008360975.1 Lichenostomus cassidix
TCCCTAATAATATAAAATAATAAATAAATACAGAAATGTTCTTTTAAATTATTCCCTAATAATGTAAAATAATAAAGAAATACAGAAATATTCTTATTAATTATTCCCTAATAATATAAAATAATAAATAAATACAGAAATGTTCTTATTCATTATTCCCTAATAATATAAAATAACAAATAAATAAATATAGAAATATTTTTGTTGATTAATTCCCAATAATATAAAATAATAAATAAATATAGAAATATTCTAACTAATTAATCCCGAATAATATAAAATATTAAATAAATAAATATAGAAATATTCTTATTAATTAATCCCTAATAATATAAAATAATAAATAAGTACAGAAATGTTCTTATTAATTATTCCCTAATAATATAAAATATTAAATAAATAAATAAATAATAAATACAGAAATATTCTTATTAATTATTCCCTAATAATATAAAAAAACTAAATAGAGAAATATTCTTATTAATTATTCCCTAATGATATAAAATAATAAATAAATACAGAAATGTTCTTTTTAATTATTCCCTAATAATGTAAAATACTAAATAAATGGAGAAATATTCTAATTAATTATTCCCTAATAATATAAATAATAAATAAGTAAATACAGAAATATTTTTATTAATTAATCCCTAATAATATAAAATAATAAATAAATAGAGAAATGTTCTTTTTAATTATTCCCTAATAATATAAAATATTAAATAAATAAATACAGAAATATTCTAACTAATTAATCCCCAAGAAAATAAAATATTAAATAGATGAATGGAGAAATATTCTTATTAATTAATCCCTAATAATATAAAATAATAAATAAATAAATACAGAAATATTCTTATTAATTATTCCCTAATAATATAAAATAATAAATAAATAAATACAGAAATATTCTTATTAATTATTCCCTAATAATATAAAATAATAAATAAATACAGAAATATTTTTATTGATTATTCCCTAATAATATAAAATAATAAATAAATTCAGAAATGTTCTTATTAATTATTCCCTAATAATATATAATAATAAAAGAAATAAATATTTTTAATAAAATATATAAAAATATATAAATATATAAATATATAAATATATAATATATAAATGTATAAAATATGAAATACAAATATACAAAAATATAAAAATATAAAAATATAAATATATAAATATATAAATACATAAAATATAAAATATAAATATATAAATACATAAAATATAAATTTATAAATATATAAAGCTATAAATATATAAATATATAAACATATAAAAATATAAAAATATAAAAATATAAAAATATAAAAATATATAAATATATAAATATATAAATATATAAATATATAAATATATAAATATAAATATATAAATATGAACAAATTATACAATAATTACAATTTATTCCATACATATTCTGATATATTATATTATAAAATAAACAATTCTAAACGACTTCATGACAAACGAATTCCAAATTTAGCTCCAAATTTGATTTACAAAACTTTTTCATCTCCAAACTTTCCCCTTTAAACTTCAACTCACGAAATTTTATATTTCTGAACTTTGATTTCTAAATTTGATTAATAAAATTTTATATTTCTGAACTTTGATTTCTAAATTTGATCCATAAAATTTTATATTTCTGAACTTTGATTTCTAAATTTCATCCATAAAATTTTATATTTCTGAACTTTGATTTCTAAATTTGATTAATAAAATTTTATCATCTCTGAACTTTGATTTCTAAATTTCATCCATAAAATTTTATATCTCTGAACTTTGATTGATAAATTTGATTAATAAAATTTTATATCTCTGAACTTTGATTTCTAAATTTGATTAATAAAATTTTATATTTCTGAACTTTGATTTCTAAATTTGATTAATAAAATTTTATATTTCTGAACTTTGATTGATAAATTTTTGATCCATAAAATTTTATATCTCTGAACTTTGATTTCTAAATTTCATCCATAAAATTTTATATCTCTCAACTTTGATTTATGGATTTGATTAATAAAATTTTATATTTCTGAACTTTGATTTCTAAATTTTTGATCCATAAAATTTTACATATCTGAACTTTGATTTCTAAATTTTCTCTCTAAACTTTCATCTCCAAACTTGGATTTATAATTTTTTTTTTCATCTTTTTAAACTTTTAAACTTTTTTTTTCTTTAAATCTTTAATCTTTTTTTTTTTAATCTTTAAACTTTGATTTATTATTTTTTTAATCTCCAGACTTGGATTTACAAACTTTTATCTCTGAACTTTGATTTATAGAATTTTCTTGCTGAACTTTGATTTATTATTTTTTATCTCTAAACTTTGATTTAGAAATTTTTATTTCCTTTTTCTCCTCCTTTTCCCCTCCCAGGGCAAATTCCATGAAATTTGGTTTTTTTCTCCCATAAAATTTATTGGTTTTAATCAACAATTATAAAATTTATTGGTTTTGTCAACAACTTGGCCAACCTCAGACCTGAAATTCCCAAAAATTCCCAAAATTTCCCTGAAAATTCCCTGAAAAAATTCCCTGAAAATTCCCTGAAAATTCCCTGAAAAAATTCCCTGAAAATTCCCTGAAAATTCCAAAAAATTCCTTGAAAATTCCCCAAAAATTCCCTGAAAATTCCCCCCCAAAATCCCTGGAAATTCCCAAAAAAATTCTCCAAAAATCCCCAAAAATTCCCAAAAAATTCCCAAAGAATTCCCTGAAAATTAAAAAAAAATCCCTGAAATTCCCTGAAAATTCCCTCAAAAATTCCCTGAAAATTCCATGAAAATTCAAAAAAAATTCCCTGAAAATTCCCAAAAAATTCCCTGAGAATTCCCTGAAAATTCAAAAAAAATTCCAAAAACTTCCCTGAAAATTCCCCAAGAAATTCCCAAAAATTCCCTGAAAATTCCCCCCAAAATTCCCTAAAAATTCCCCAAAAAATTCCCAAAAAAATTCCCTGAAATTCCTAGAAAATTCCCACAAAAATCCCAAAACATCCCAAAAAATTCCCTGAAAATTCTGCAAAAATTCCCTGAAAATTCCACAAAAATTCCCTGAAAATTCCACAAAAATTCCACAAAAATTCCCTGAAAATTCCATGAAAATTCAAAAAAAAATTCCCAAAAACTTCCCTGAAAATTCCCCAAGAAATTCCCAAAAATTCCCTGAAAATTCCCCCCAAAATTCCCTAAAAATTCCCCAAAAAATTCCCAAAAAAATTCCCTGAAATTCCCTGAAAATTCCCAAAAAATTCCCAAAAAATTCCCCCAAAAATTCCCTAAAAATTCAAAAAAAAAAAATCCCTGAAATTCCCTGAAAATTCCCAAAATCCCAAAAACATTCCAAAAAAATTATGAAAATTCCCAAATTCTGAAAATTAAAAAAATTCCCTGAAAATTCCCCAAAAATTCCCCAAAAATTCCCTGAAATTCCCTGAAAATTCCCAAAAATTTCCTGAAAATTCCCTGAAAATTCCCCCCAAAAATCCCTGGAAATTCAAAAAAAATTCCCTGAAATTCCCTGAAAATTCAAAAAAAAATTCCCCGAAAATTCCCCAAAAAATTCCCAGAAAATTCCCTGAAATTCCCTAAAATTCCCTCAATTCTCAGCCCTGAAATTCCCTGAAAATTAAAAAAAATCCCAAAATGTTCCCTGAAATTCCCTGAAATTCCCTGAAAATTCCCTGAAAATTCCCCCAAAAAATTCCCAAAAAATTCCTAAAAAATTCCCTGAAATTCCCTCAACTGTCAGCCCAGAAAATTCCTGAAATTCCCTGAAATTTTAAAAAAATTCCCTGAAATTCCTTCAATTCCCAAATCTGAAATTCCCTGAAATTCCCTGAAAATTCCACAAAAATTCCCTGAAATTCCTTGAAAATTCCCTGAAATTCCCTCAATTCTGAGCCCTGAAATTCCCTGAAAATTCAAAAAAATTCCCAAAAAATTCCCCAAAAATTCCCCAAAAATTTCGCCAAAAATTCCCAAAAAATTCCCCAAAAATTCCCTAAAATTCCCTCAATTCTCAGCCCTGAAATTCCCTGAAAATTAAAAAAAATTCCCAAAAAATTCCCTGAAATTCCCTGAAATTCCCTCAATTCCCAGACCTGAAATTGCCTGAAATTTTAATCCTAAAATAATTATTTCTTATTTATATATTTATATTCTATATATATATAATAAATCTAAATATTCTATATTTTCTATATTTTCTATATTTCTATATTTTCTACATGATTTTCTATATTTTCCATATTTTCTATATTTTCTATATTTCTATATTTTCTATATTTCTCTATTATTTTCTATATTTTCTATATTTTCTATATTTTCTACATTATTTTCTATATTTTCTATATTTTCTACATTTTCTACATTTTCTATATTTTCTATATTATTTTCTATATTTTCTCTATTTTTACCCAAAATCCCCATTTTTCTCCCCAGAATCTTTGCCATCTCCACACCTCCTGCTGGGGATTTTTCCCAATATCTATAATATTTATAATTTTTAACCAAAATCCCCATTTTTCTCCCCAGAATCTCTGCCATCTCCGCGGCTGCTGCTGGGGATTTTTGTTCATTTCTATTTTTATTTCAATTTTTACCCAAAATCCCCATTTTTCCCCCCAGTTTCAGTGCCGTCTCCACAGCTGCTGCTGGGGATTTTTCCCAATTTCTATATTTTCTATATTTTCTATATTATTTTCTATATTTTCTATATTTTCCAAATTTCTATATTTTCTATATTTTTACCCAAAATCCCGGTTTTTCCCCCCAGTTTCAGTGCCAGCTGCGCGGCTGCTGCTGGCGATTTTTGTTCATTTTTATATTTTCTATTTTTTTTCCCAAAATCTCCATTTTTCTCCCCAGAATCAATTCCATCTCCGCGGCTGCTGCTGCGGATTATTCCCAATTTCTCTAATTTCTATAATTTTTAACCAAAATCCCCATTTTTCCCCTCAGAATCTTTGCCAGCTCCGCGGCTGCTGCTGAGGATTTTTGTTAAATTTTACATTTTTAACCAAAATCTCCATTTTTCTCCCCAGTTTCAGTGCCAGCTCCGCGGCTGCTGCTGGGGATTTTTGTTAATTTCTATTTTTATTTCAATTTTTACCCAAAATCCCCGTTTTTCCCTCCAGAATCTCTGCCATCTCCGCGGCTGCTGCTGGGGATTTTTCCCAATTTCTATATTTTCTATATTTTCTATATTATTTTCTATATTTTCTATATTTTCTGTATTTTCTATATTTTCTATATTTTCTATATTTTCTATATTATTTTCTATATTTTCTATATTTTCTATATTTTTTTCCAAAATCCCCGTTTTTCACCCCAGAACCTTTGCCAGCTCTGCGGCTGCTGCTGGGGATTTTTGTTAAATTTTATAATTTTTCCCAAAATCTCCATTTTTCCCCCCAGAACCTTTGCCGTCTCCGCGGCTGCTGCTGGGGATTTTTGCTGATTTTTATATTATTTATAATTTTTACCCAAAATCCCCATTTTTCTCCCCAGAATCTTTGCCGTCTCCGTGGCTGCTGCTGGCGATTTTCCCAATATTTCCATTTTTACCCAAAATCCCCATTTTTCTCCCCAGAATCTTTGCCATCTCCGCGGCTGCTGCTGGGGATTTTTGTTAAATTTTCCATTTTTACCCAAAATCCCCATTTTTCTCCCCAGACTCAATTCCATCTCCACACCTCCTGATGGGGATTTTTCCATATTTCTATATTTTCTATATTTTCTATATTTTCTATATTTTCTATATTATTTTCTATATTTTCTATATTTTGTATATTTTCCCAATTTCTATATTTTCTATATTTTTTCCCAAAATCCCCATTTTTCTCCCCAGTTTCAGTGCCAGCTCCACACCTCCTGCTGGGGATTTTTCCCAATATCTATATTTTTTATAATTTTTTCCCAAAATCCCCATTTTTCTCCCCAGAACCTTTGCCATCTCCACACCTCCTGCTGGGGATTTTCCCCAATATCTATATTATTTATAATTTTTAACCAAAATCCCCATTTTTCTCCCCAGAATCTTTGCCATCTCCACGGCTGCTGCTGGGCATTTTTCCCAATTTCTATATTTTCTATATTTTCTATATTTTCTATATTTTCTATATTTTCTATATTTTCCAAATTTCTATATTTTCTATATTTTTACCCAAAATCTCCATTTTTCTCCCAGACTCAATTCCATCTCCACACCTCCTGCTGGGGATTTTTCCTGATTTCACTCTGTATTTCCCAATATTTCAATTTTTACCCAAAATCCCCATTTTTCCCCCCAGTTTCAGTGCCAGCTCCGCGGCTGCTGCTGGGGATTTTTGTTAAATTTTACATTTTTACCCAAAATCCCCATTTTTCCCCCCAGACTCAATTCCATCTCCACACCTCCTGCTGGGGATTTTTCTCAGTTTTTATATTTTTTACATTTTTACCCAAAATCCCCATTTTTCCCCCCAGAATCTCTGCCAGCTCCGTGGCTGCTGCTGGCGATTTTTGTTAATTTCTATATTTTCTATATTTTCTATATTTTCTATATTATTTTCTATATTTTCTATATTTTCCCAATTTCTATATTTTCTATATTTTTTCCCAAAATCCCCATTTTTCCCCCCAGAACCTCTGCCATCTCCACGGCTGCTGCTGGGGATTTTTCCCGATTTTTATATTATTTCAATTTTTACCCAAAATCTCCATTTTTCTCCCCAGAATTTCTGCCAGCTCTGCGGCTGCTGCTGGCGACTTTTGTTAATTTCTATTTTTATTTCAATTTTTAACCAAAATCTCCATTTTTCTCCCCAGTTTCAGTGCCAGCTCCACACCTCCTGCTGGGGATTTTTCCCAATATCTATATTTTTTATAATTTTTAACCAAAATCCCCATTTTTCCCCCCAGAACCTCTGCCAGCTCCGTGGCTGCTGCTGGGGATTTTTGTTCATTTCAATATTTTTTATAATTTTTACCCAAAATCTCCATTTTTCTCCCCAGAATCTCTGCCGTCTCCTTGGCTGCTGCTGGGGATTTTTGCTGATTTTTATATTATTTATAATTTTAACCAAAATCTCCATTTTTCTCCCCAGAATCTTTGCCATCTCCGCGGCTGCTGCTGGGGATTTTTGTTAATTTCTATTTTTATTTCAATTTTTACCCAAAATCTCAATTTTTCTCCCCAGAATCTCTGCCAGCTCCGCGGCTGCTGCTGGCGATTTTTGTTAATTCCTATTTTTATTTCAATTTTTACCTAAAATCCCCATTTTTCACCCCAGACTCAATTCCATCTCCACACCTCCTGCTGGGGATTTTTCCCAATTTTTATATTATTTCAATTTTTACCCAAAATCCCCATTTTTCTCCCCAGTTTCAGTGCCAGCTCCTTGGCTGCTGCTGGCGATTTTTCCCAATATCTATATTTTCTATATTTTCTATATTTTCTATATTTTCTATATTATTTTCTATATTTTCTGTATTTTCCAAATTTCTATATTTTCTATATTTTTAACCAAAATCCCCATTTTTCTCCCCAGACTCAATTCCATCTCCACACCTCCTGCTGGGGATTTTTCCCAATATCTATATTTTTTACATTTTTACCCAAAATCTCCATTTTTCTCCCCAGAATCTTTGCTGTCTCCGCGGCTGCTGCTGGGGATTTTTGTTCATTTCAATATTTTTTATAATTTTTAACCAAAATCCCCATTTTTCACCCCAGACTCAATTCCATCTCCGTGGCTGCTGCTGGGGATTTTTGTTAATTTTTATATTATTTACATTTTTTCTCAAAATCCCCATTTTTCTCCCCAGAATCTTTGCCAGCTCCGCAGCTGCTGCTGGCGATTTTTGCTGATTTCACTCTGTATTTCCCAATATTTCAATTTTTACCCAAAATCTCCATTTTTCCCCCCAGACTCAATTCCATCTCCGCGGCTGCTGCTGGGGATTTTTCCCAATATCCATATTTTTTACATTTTTAACCAAAATCCCCATTTTTCTCCCCAGAATCTCTGCCAGCTCTGCGGCTGCTGCTGGGGATTTTTGTTAAATTTTACATTTTTAACCAAAATCCCCATTTTTCTCCCCAGAATCTTTGCCATCTCCACAGCTGCTGTTGTGTGTATTTTCCAATAGTCATATTTTTACCCAAAATCTCCATTTTTCCCCCCAGTTTCAGTGCCATCTCCACACCTCCTGCTGGGGATTTTTGCTAATTTCTATTTTTATTTCAATTTTTACCCAAAATCCCCATTTTTCCCCCCAGACTCAATTCCATCTCCACGGCTGCTGCTGGGGATTTTTCCTGATTTCACTCTGTATTTCCCAATATTTCAATTTTTAACCAAAATCCCCATTTTTCACCCCAGTTTCAGTGCCAGCTCCGCAGCTGCTGCTGGGGATTTTTGTTAAATTTTACATTTTTAACCAAAATCCCGGTTTTTCTCCCCAGTTTCAGTGCCATCTCCGCGGCTGCTGCTGGGCTCCTCTCTCCCATGTCTCCCAGCCTTGGTGCTTCTTTGGGGATCAACATGGATATCGAGTGCTGGAGAAAAGGAGAAACTCAGATGGTGAGAGGAAAATTATATTTTATTTTTATTTTTTTTTTTTTTCTTTTATTTTTATTTTTGTTTTTATTTTTATTTTTATTTTTATTTTTATTTTTATTTGTATTTTTATTTTGACTTTTATTTTTTATTTTTATTTTTATTTTTATTTTTATTTTTATTTTTATTTTTATTTTTATTTTTATTTTTATTTTTCTGTTATTTTGGTTTGTTTTATTTTGTTCCATTCTATTCTATTCTAGAATTTTCTATTCTATTCTATTTTATTCCATTCTATTCTTCGAGTGCAGGGAGAGAGGAGAACCAACACTGGTGAGGAGAAATTTAATATTTTTGGTTTTATTTTTATTTTTATTTGTATTTTTATTTTTATTTTTATTTTGGTTTATTTTATTTTGTTTTGTTCTATTCTATTCTATTCTATTCTATAATTTTCTATTATTTTCCATTCTATTCCATTCTTCGAGTGCAGGGCAGGGAGAGAAAAATCAACACCAGTGGGGATAAAATTAATTAATTTATTTTTATTTTATTTTATTTTTATTTTATTTTATTTTATTTATTTGATCTATTTGATTTGATTTGATATTTTAATTTCCTTTATTTCATTTTAATTTGATTTAATTTAATTTTATTTCATTAGTTTCCTTTCATTTTACTTCACTTTATTTTGTTTTATTTTTTGTTTTCTTTTTAAATTTTTATTATGATATGTATTTTTATATATAATATTATGTGTATTATTATAAAAATTAAATTTTACTTTAATTCAATTGAATTGAATTTCATTTCATTCCACTTTGTTTCATTTTATTTTCTTTCATTTAGTTTCATTTAATTTTCTTCCATTTTGTTTTGTTTCATTTCATTTTCATTTCCTCTATTCTGTTCTATTCTATTCCATTCTATTCTAATTTTTAAATTTCATTTAATTTCATTTTGTTTTACTTGTGTAATTTAATTTCATCTCATTTCTTTTAATTTAATTTAATTTCTTTTAGTATGCTTTATTTTATTTTATTTTATTATTTTATTTATTTTATTTTATTTTATTCTATTTAATTTCATTTCACTTTGCTTTATTTTATTTTCCTTTATTTCATTAAATTTAATTTTGTTTTACTTTGCTCTATTCAATTTGATTCAAATAACAAAACATAAAATAATATCGAATAAAAGACAGAAAAAAGAGAAAAAACTAATAAAATAGAAAAAATAAAATTAAAATATTAAATAAAATAAATAAAATAAAATAGATAAAATAAAATAGTATCGAATAAAATAAAATGAAAAAAAGAGAAAAAAATCTAATAAAATAAATAGAAAAATGAAATAAAATTAAAAATAAAATATAATAAAAATAAAATAAATAAAATAAATCTAATAAAATAAATAGAAAAAATAAAATAAAATTAAAAATAAAATATAATAAATAAAATCTAATAAATAAATAGAAAAGATAAAATAAAATTTTAAAATAAAATAAAATAAAATAAAATAAAATAAAATAAAAATCTAATAAAATAAATAGAAAAATGAAATAAAATAAAAAATAAAAATAAAATAAAATAAAATAAAAATAAAATAAAAAAAATCTAATAAAATAAATAGAAAAATGAAATTAAAAAAAAATAAAATAAAATAAAATAAAATAAATAAAATAAAAATCTAATAAAATAAATAGAAAAAATGAAATTAAAAAAAAAGTAAAATAAATAAAATAAAACTCTAATAAAATAAATGAAAAAATGAAATAAAATTAAAAATAAAAATAAAAAAATAAATAAAATAAAAAATCTAATAAAATAAATAGAAAAAATAAAATAAGTTTTAAAATAAAATAATATAAAATAAATAAAATAAAAATCTAATAAAATAAATAGAAAAAATGAAATAAAATTAAATAAAAATATAATAAAATAAAATAAATAAAAAATAAAAATCTAATAAAATAAATAGAAAATAATAAAATAAAATAAAAAAAAATAAATAAAATAAAAAAAAATAAAATAAAATAAAATAAAATAAAATAAAATAATAAAATAAAATAAAATAAAATAAAATGACATAAAATGACATCAAATAAATTAACCCTTGCAGGTGTGGAGGTTTCCCTGCAGCGCCTCCCCTCCCCCTCCCTGCTCAGCTCCGACATTTCCCCAGTGAAGCTCCAAGTGCAGCTCCAGAGCGCTGAGAGACTGCGGCTGACGGTCAGACTGGGGGGAAAATACGGAATTTGGGAAAAAATCATGAATTTGGGAAAAATGGCAAATTTTGGGAAAAAATCCTGAATTTGGGAACATTCTGTGTTTGGGGGAAAAAATCCGGAATTCGGGAAAAATAATGAATTTGGGAAAAAATCCTGAATTGGGGAAAAATCTGGAATTTGGGAAAAAATCCTCAATTGGGGAAAAATAATGAATTTGGGAAAAATCCTCAATTGGGGAAAAAATCCACAATTTGGGAAAAAATCCTCAATTGGGGAAAAATGGCAAATTTTGGGAAAAAATCCTGAATTTGGGAACATTCTGAGTTTGGGGGAAAAAACCCGGAATTCGGGAAAATATAATGAATTTGGGAAAAAATCCTGAAAATCCTGAGTTTGGGAAAAAATCCTGAATTTGGGAAAAAATCCTCAATTGGGGAAAAATCCTCAATTGGGGAAAAATAATGAATTTGGGAAAAAATCCTCACTTGGGGAAAAAATCCTCAATTTGGGAACATTCTGAGTTTGGGGGAAAAAATCATGAATTTGGGAAAAAATAATGAATTGGTAAAAATAATGAATTGGGAAAAATCCTGAATTTTGGGGAAAAATCCTGAATTTGAGGGAAAATCTTGAATTGGGGAAAAAATACTGAATTTGGGGAAAAATAATGAATTGGGGAAAAAATCCTCAATTGGGGAAAAATCCTGAATTGGGGAAAAAAATCCTGAATTTGGGAAAAAATCCTGAAAATCCTGAGTTTGGGAAAAAATCATGAATTTGGGGAAAAATCCTGAATTTGGGAAAAAATCCTGAATTTGGGGAAAAATCCTGAATTTGGGAAAAAATCCTGAAAATCCTGAGTTTGGCGGAAAAATCCTCAATTTGGGAACATTCTGAGTTTGGGGGAAAAAATCCTGAATTTGGGAAAAATCATCAATTTGGGAAAAAATAATGAATTTGGGAAAAATCCTGAATTTGGGAAAAATAATGATTTGGGGAAAAATCCTGAATTTGGGAAAAATCCAGAATTTGGGAAAAAAATCCGGAATTTGGGAAAAATCCTCAACTGGGGAAAAAATCCTGAACTGGGGAAAAATATGGAATTTGGGAAAAAATCCTCAATTGGGGAAAAATCTTCAATTGGGGAAAAATATGGAATTGGGGAAAAAATCCTCAATTGGGGAAAAATGGCAGATTTTGGGAAAAAATCATGAATTTGGGAACATTCTGAGTTTGGGGGAAAAAATCCGGAATTGGGGAAAAATCCTGAATTGGGGAAAAATCCAGAATTTGGGAAAAATAATGAATTGGGGAAAAATCCTGAATTGGGGAAAAATCCTGAATTTCAGAAAAAATCCCGAATTGGGAAAACATCCTGAATTGGGGAAAAATCCGGAATTTGGGGAAAAAATCCGGAATTTGGGAAAAATCCTCAACTGGGGAAAAAATCCTGAACTGGGGAAAAATATGGAATTTGGGAAAAAATCCTCAATTGGGGAAAAAATCCTCAATTGGGGAAAAATATGGAATTGGGGAAAAAATCCTCAGTTGGGGAAAAATGGCAGATTTTGGGAAAAAATCATGAATTTGGGAACATTCTGAGTTTGGGGGAAAAAACCTGGAATTGGGGAAAAATCCTGAATTGGGGAAAAATCCTGAATTGGGGAAAAATCCTGAATTTGGGAAAAATAATGAATTGGGGAAAAAATCCTGAATTTGGGAAAAATCCTGAAAATCCTGAGTTTGGCGGAAAAATCCTGAATTTGGGAACATTCTGAGTTTGGGGGAAAAAATCCGGAATTCGGGAAAATATAATGAATTTGGGAAAAAATCATGAATTTTGGAAAAATCCTGAATTTGGGAAAAATATGGAATTGGGGAAAAATATGGAATTGGGGAAAAATATGGAATTGGGGAAAAAATCCTCAACTGGGGAAAAATCCTAAATTTGGGAAAAAATCCGGAATTTGGGGAAAAATCCTGAATTGGGGAAAAAATCCGGAATTTTGGGAAAAATCCAGAATTTGGGGTTTGGGGGAGTTCAGGTTTTGGGTGGAGAAATGTGGGATTTGGGTTGAGCTTTGGGTTGTTTCCTTTCCTTTTCCCCTTTATTTTCCTTTTTACAATTTCCTTTCCTTTCTTCCATTTCCCTTTTCAAATTTTCCCTTTTTTCCCCTTTTTTCCCTTTTCCCATTTCCCTTTATTTCCCTTTATTCCCATTTTTCCATTTCCCATTTCCCATTTCCCTTTTTTCCCTTTTATTCCCATTTTTCCATTTCCCTTTTCCCATTCCCCCTTTATTTCCCATTTCCCTTTTCCCATTTCCCCTTTATTTCCCTTATTCCCATTTTTCCCTTTTTTCCTTTTCCCATTTTTCCCCTTTATTCCCATTTTTCCCATTTCCCTTTTCCCATTTATTTCCCTTTTTCCCATTTTTCCATTTCCCTTTTCCCATTTCCCTTATTTCCCTTTTTTCCCATTTTTCCCTTTTTTCCTTTTCCCATTTTTTCCCTTTATTCTCATTTTTCCACTTCCCATTTTCCTTTTCCCTTTTTTTCCCTTTATTCCCATTTTTCCATTTCCCTTTTCCCATTTCCCTTTTTTCCTTTTTTCCCATTTTTCCCTTTTTTCCTTTTCCCATTTTCCCCCTTTTTTCCTTTTTTCCATTTCCCTTTTCCCATTTCCCCTTTATTTCCCTTTATTCCCATTTTTCCCTTTTTTCCTTTTCCCATTTTTTCCCTTTATTCCCATTTTTCCATTTCCCCTTTATTATTTAACTTAATTTATTTCATAAAATTTATTTAATAAAATTCTCAATTCCCAATTCCCAAAATCCCATTTTCCCCATTTTTCCCGTTATTTCTCCCGCAGTTTCTCGACCCCAAATCTCGCCGTTTCGAGGTTCCGGATTCCCACCTTCGGTCATTTGCTGCTCCTGCAGCTTCTGAGCCAAAATATCGACTGAAAATCCTGGAGAATCCCTTTGGGCTCCAAGTCAGCCGAGTCAGCAGCGGGACACTGCTGTGAGACAAAATCCCCAAAAATGCAGTTTTTGTGCCTTTTTGGGAGGTTTTGGGTGGTTTTGGGCATTTTTTGGTCTTTTTTTGGATTTTTTTGGGTGTTTTTTGGGTGGTTTTTTTGCATTTTTGGGTGTTTTTTGGGTGTTTTTTAGGCATTTTTGGGGTGTTTTTTGGATTTTTTTGGGCATTTTTTAAGGTTTTTTGGGTGTTTTTTGGGCATTTTTTGGGTGTTTTTTTGGATTTTTTTTGGCATTTTTTAGGTGTTTTTGGGTGTTTTTCGGGCATTTTTTGGGTGTTTTTTGGATTTTTTGGGCATTTTTTTAGGTGTTTTTTGGGTGTTTTTTTGGATTTTTTTGGGCATTTTTTGGGTGGTTTTTGGGCATTTTTGGGTGGTTTTTGGGTATTTTTTTGGCATTTTTAGGGTGTTTTTTGGTGGTTTTTTTGACATTTCTTGGGGTGTTTTTTGGGCGTTTTTGGGCATTTTTTGGCATTTTTGGGGCATTTTTTAGTGGTTTTTGGGTAATTTTTTAGTGGTTTTTTTTACTTTTTTGGCTTCTTTTGATCCAAGTCAGCCGAGTCAGCAGCGGGACAGTGCTGGGAGCCAAAATCCCTGCTTTTCACCCCAAAATCTGCCGCGGGGTTTGGACCCAAAACCACCCCAAAAATGCCCCAAAAAAGACCCGAAAAATGCCCCAAAAATGCCCAAAAAACGCCCCAAAAAATGCCAAAACCACCCAAAAAAACACCCCAAAAAGGCCAAAATACCACCCAAAAACGCCCAAAATGCCCCAAAAAATACCCAAAAATGCCCAAAAACACCCAGAAAAACAACAAAAAAGCCCCAAAAAAGCCCAAAAACCACCAACAAACGCCAAAAAACACCAGAAAAATTCCCAAAAACGCCCCAAAAAACGCCCCAAAAACATGAAAGAAAAGCCCCAAAAATGCCAAAAAATGCCCAAAACCGCCCAAAACACATCCAGAAACACCGAAAACCGCCAAAACCACCCCAAAAACATGACAGAAAAGCCCCCAAAATGCCCAAAAAATGCCCAAAATGCAGAACAACCCTCATAAAAAACCCAAAAGAGCCCAAAAACTACCAAAAACGCCCAAAACCGCCCCAAAACCTGCCAAAACCACCCCAAAAAACACCCCAAAAATGCCCAAAAAGCACCCAAAACGGCCCCAAAAACGCCCGAAAAGACGCCAAAACCATCCCAAAAACATGACAGAAAAGCCAAAAAATGCCCAAAAATGCCCAAAATGCAAAAAAAAACCCCATAAAACACCCCAAAACTGCCCCAAAAACCACCAAAACCACCTCAAAAACATGAGAGAAAATGCCCGAAAATGCCCAAAAATGCCCAAAAATGCCCAAAAACCCTCATAAAACACCCCAAAAAAGCCCAAAAACCACCAAAAAACGCCCCAAAACCACCAGAAAAACGCCCAAAAAATGCCCCAAAAAACGCCGAAACCACCCCAAAAACATGAAAGAAAAGCCCCAAAAATACCCAAAAAGCAAAAAAACCCTCATAAAACAACCCAAAAAATCCCAAAATTTGCTGAAAATCCCCAAATTTCCCGAAAATCCCAAAATTCTCATTTTCCCTCCCCAAATTCCCATTTCTCCCCCAAAAATCCCAAAATTCCCTCAGAAATCAACACCCCAAAATCCAAAAAAATCCCCCAAAAATTCCCATTTTTCTCCCCAAAATTCCCATTTTTTTGCCAGATTTGACACCCAAAAAACCCCCAAAAAATCCAAAAATTCCCATTTTCCCCCAAAATATGACTCCCAAAAATTCCAAAAAAATACTAAAAACCCCAAAATTCCCATTTTTCTCTCCAAAATTCCCATTTTTCCCTCCAAAATCCCAAAATTCCCCCGCAAATCAACATCCAAAAAAATCCCAAAAAATCCCAAAATTCCCATAAAATCCCAAAATTCCCATTTTCCCTTCAGATTTGACACCCAAAAATCCCCAAAAAATCCCAAAATTCCCATTATTTTTCCCCAAAAAATCCCCAAAATTCCCATTTTCCCCCCAAAATATGACTCCCAGAAATTCCCCACAAATCCTAAAAACCCCAAAATTCCCATTTTTCCCTCCAAAATTCCCATTTCTCTCCCAAAAATTCCCATTTTTCCTTCAAAATTCGACACCAAAAAATCCCAAAAAATCCCCAAATTCCCATAAAATCCCAAAATTTCCCATTTCCCCTTCAGATTCGACACCCAAAAATCAAAAACCCCCAAAATTCCCATTATTTTCCCCCAAAAAAATCCCAAAATTCCCATTTTCCCCCCAAAATTCGACATCGAAAAACCCTAAAAAATCCCAAAATTCCCATTTTTCCCCCAAAATCCCAAAATTCCCCCAGAAATCAACACCCAAAAATCCCAAAAAATCCCCAAATGCCCATTTTCCCCCCAAAATGTGACACTCAAAAATCAACCAAAAACCCCAAAATTCCCATTTTTCTCTTCAAAATTCCCATTTTCCTCCCAAAATTCGACACCAAAAAACCCCCAAAAAATCCCAAAATTCCCATTTTTCCCCCAAATCCCAAAATTCCCATTTTCCCTCTCAGATTCAACACCCAAAAATCCCAAAAATAAAACCAAAAATCCCAAAATTCCCATTTTCCCCCTCAGATTCGACTCCCAAAAATCCCAAAAAATCACAAAAATCCCAAAATTCCCATTTTTCCTCCCCAAAATTTCCCAATAAATTCCCATTTTTTCCCAAAATCCCGTTTTTCCCCAGGCTGGACTCGTCCCTGGCCCCGCTGGTGTTTTCGGATCAATTCCTGCAGATCTCCATCCGGATTCCCAAAAACTCCAACCTGTTTGGTTTTGGGGAACATTTCCACGGAAAGTTCCGGAAGGATTTCCGATGGACAGACTGGCCGATGTTCAGCCGGAGAGGCGCCGGGGAGGCTGTGAGAGAGGGGAAATTTGGGAAATTTGGGGAAATTTGGGGAAAATTTGGGACATTTGGGGAAATTTGGGATCTGAAATTTGGAGATTTTGGGGGATTTGGGAAGAATTTGGGGGGAATTTTGGGGATTTTGGGAAAAATTTGGATCCAAAATTTGGGGATTTTGGGAAAATTTGGGGAATTTGGGAAAATTTGGGGAAATTTGGATCCAAAATTTGGGAAAATTTGGGGATTTGAAATTTGAAGGGGAAATTTGGGGATTACTAATTTGGGAAATTTGGGTTGTTGAGGTGGGGAATTTGGGACATTTGGGGAAAATTGGGATCAAAATTTAGGAAAATTTGGGGATTTGGGGAAATTGGGGGGAATTTTGAGATTTTGGGGGAATTTGGGAAAATTTGGGGATTTAGGGAATTTGGGAAAATTTGGGGAAATTTCGGAAAAATTTGGGAAAAATTGCGAAATTTGGGATAAAATTTGGGGAAATTTGGGGGATTTGGGAAAAATTTGGATCCAAAATTTGGGGATTTTGGGAAAAATTTGGATCCAAAATTTGGGGATTTTGGGAAAAATTTGGGGAATTTGGGGAGAATTTGGGGAGAATTTGGGGATTTGGGGAATTTGGGAAAATTTGGGGAAATTTGGGATCCAAAATTTGGGAAAAATTTGGGAAAATTGCGAAATTTGGGATCCAAAATTTGGGGCATTTGGGGGATTTGGGGAAAAATTTGGATCCAAAATTTGGGAAAATTTGGGGGATTTGGGAAAAATTGGGATCCAAAATTTGGGGATTTTGGGAAAATTTGGGGAATTTGGGGGTTTTGGGAAAATTTGGGGAATTTGGGGAGAATTTGGGGAGAATTTGGGGAGAATTTGGGGAAATTTGGGAAAAACTGGGAAAAATTGGGAAAAATTGGGAAATTTGAGATCTGAAATTTGAGGATTTTGGGAATTTGGGAGAATTTGGGGAAATTTGGGGGAAATCGGAGATTTGGAGGAAATTTGGGATCCAATATTCGGGGAAATTTGGGAAAATTTGGGAAAATCTGGGATCAGAAATTTGGGAAAATTTGGGGAAATTTGGGGAAAATTTGGGGAAATTTGGGATCTGAAATTGGGGAAATCTGGGAGAATTTGGGGAAATTTGGGACATTTGGGGAAAAATTGGGATCCAAAATTTGGGAAAATTTGGGGGATTTGGGAAGAATTTGGATCAAAATTTGGGGATTTTGGGAAAATTTGGATCCAAAATTTAGGGGATTTTGGGAAAATTTGGGGTGGGGGTTTTGGGAGAAATTTGGGGGATTTGGGGAGGTGGATTTTTGGAAAATTTGGGATAATTTGGATCCAAAATTTGGGGGTTTTGGGAAATTTTGGGGATTTGGGGAAATTTTGGGAAATTTCGGAAAAACTGGGAAAAATTGGGAAATTTGGGAAAATCTGGGATCTGAAATTTGGGAAAATTTGGGGATTTTGGGAAAATTTGGGGAAATTTGGGATCCGAAAGAAATTTGGGAAAATTTGAGATCTGAAATTTGGGGAATTTGGGGGTTTTGGGGTTTTGTGAAATTGGGTGGAATATTGGGGGTTTTTTGGGAAAATTTGGGGATTTTGGAAAAATTGGGATCCAAAATTTGGGGAAAATTTGGGGAAAATTTGGGGAAAATTTGGGGGATTTGGGATCTGGAATTTGGGGAAATTTGAGAAAATTCGGGAAAATTTGGGAAAATTGGGATCCAAAATTTGGGAAAATTTGGGGAGAATTTGGGGATTTTGGGAAAATTTGGGGAAATTTGGGATCCAAAATTTGGGAAAAATTTGGGGAAAATTGCGAAATTTGGGATCCAAAATTTGGGAAAATTTGGGGCATTTGGGAAAAATTTGGATCCAAAATTTAGGGATTTTGGGAAAATTTGGGGAATTTAGGGGATTTGGGGGGAATTTGGGGAATTTGTGGATTTTGGGAAAATTTGGGGAAATTTGGGATCTGAAATTTGGGGATTTTGGGAAATTTTTGGGGGTTGGGAAAATTTGGGATTTGAAATTTGGGAAAAATTTGGAAAAATTGGGGGAATTTGGGGAAATTTGGGGGTTTTGGGAAAATTTGGGGAAAATTTGGGGAAATTTGAGATCTGAAATTTGGGAAAATTGGGGAATTTGGGGAGTTTGGGGAAATTTGGAGATTTTTGCAACATTTGGGAAAATTTGGGTATTTTGGGATCTGAAATTTGGGAAAATTTGGGGAGTTTGGGAAAAATTGAGGAATCTCTTAAAATTTGGGGATTTGGGAAAATTTGGGAAAATTTGGGATTTGGGAAAATTTGTGAAATTGGGCGGAATATTTGGGTTTTTTTGAAAATTTGGGAAAATTTGGGATCCAAAATTTGGGAAAATTAGGGGGTTTTGGGAAAATTTGGGGAAATTTGGGACATTTGGGAGTTTTGGGAAAAATTGGGGAATTTGGGGAAATTTGGGAAAATTCGGGGATTTTGAGAAAATTTGGGAAAAATTGGGAAAATTTGGGGCTTTTGGGAAAATTTGGGGAAATTTTGGGGAATTTGGGGAAAATCTGGGATTCGGAATTTGGGGATTTTGGGACCTGAAATTTGGGGAAATCTGAGATCCAAAATTTAGGAAAATTTGAGGATTTTTGGAAAATTTGGAAAAAATTGGGAAAATTTGGGGGTTTTGGGAAAATCTGGGAAAATTTGGAAGTTTTGGGGAAATTTGGGGAAATTTGGAGGTTTTGGGGAAATTTGGGGAATTAGGGAAAATTTGGGATTTGGGGATTTTGGGATCTGAAAATTGGGAAAATCTGGGATTTTGGGGAAATTTGGGGAAATTTGGGGAAATTTGGGATCCGAAATTTGGGAAAAATTTGGTAAAAATTTGGGAAAAATTGGGAAATTTGGGATCCAAAAGTTGGGAAAAATTTGGGAAAATTTGGGAAAATTGGGATCTGAAATTTGGGAAAATTCAGGGAATTTGGGAAAATTTGGGGAATTTGGGGAATTTGGGAAAATCTGGGATGTGAAATTTGGGGGAATTTGGGGGTTTTAGGAAAATCTGGGGAGTTTGGGATCCAAAATTTGGGAAAATTCAGGGATTTTGGGGAAATTTGGGGAAATTTGGGGAAATTTGGGAAAATTTGGGGAAATTTGGGAAAAATTGGGAAAAATTGGGGATTTGGGAAAATTTGGGATCCAAAATTTGGGAAAATCTGGGAAAATCTTGGATCTGAAATTTGGGAAATTTTGAGGAATTTGGGAAAATTTGGGATCTGAAATTTGGGAAAATTTGGGATCCAGAATTTGGGGATTTTGGGAAAATTTGGGAAACTTTAGGATCTGAAATTTGGGAGAATTTGGGAAAATTTGAGATCTGAAATTTGGGAAATTTTGGGATTTGGGGTTTTGGTTGAACGTGACAAAAATATGGGATTTTGGGGGAATTATTTTGGGGTTTTTTGGGAATTTTTGGAATTTTTGGGTGTCGAATCTCGGGGGGAAAATGGGAATTTTGGGATTTTTGGGATTTTTGGGATTTTTGGGTGTTGAATTTTGGGCGGAAAAATGGGAATTTTGGAATTTTTGGATGTTGAGTTTTGGGGGAAAATGGGATTTTTGGGATTTTTTGGGATTTTTGGGTGTCAAATCTGGGGGAAAATGGGAATTTTGGGAGGAAAAATGGGAATTTTTGGGATTTTTGGGTGAAATTCCTGTTGGGTTTTTGGGGAAATTTTGGGATTTGGTGGATTTGGGATTTTTGGAGATTTTTAGGAAATGAAATTTTTCCCATTTTTTCCCCAGAAAAACGAGAATCTCTCCGGAGTTCATCCTTTTTTCCTGGTTTTGGAAGGAAATTCCGGAAATTCCTTCGGAGTTTTCCTGCTGAACAGCAACGCCATGGGTGAGGAAAATCAGGGAAATTCGGAAAAATCCTGAAAATCAACATTTTTGGCTGAAAAAAAAAGAAAAAAACCCCAAAAATCAACATTTTTAACCAAAAAAAGAGCAAAAAATAGCCTGAAAATTAACATTTTTAGCTTAATAAAACCAGAAAAATCAACATTTTTAGCTAAAAAAAGGCCAAAAATTGCCTGAAAATCCACATTTTTAGCTTTAAAAAAACCTGAAAAATCAACATTTTTAATTTAAAATCTCCCAAAATAAATAAACATTTTTTGTTTAAAAAAACTCAAAAATTGCCAGAAAAATCAACATTTTTAACCAGAAAAAGAGCAAAAAGTAGCATAAAAATCAGAATTTTTAGCTAAAAAAGAGCCAAAAAATAGCCTGAAAATCAACATTTTTAACTGAAAAAAAGCCAAAAATAAATCAACATTTTTAGCTAAAAAAAGAGACAAAAATTATCTGAAAATCCACATTTTTAGCTAAAAAAAAGCCAAAAAATAACCTGAAAAATCAACATTTTGAGCTAAAAAAGGACAAAAATAAATCAACATTTTTAGCTAAAAAAAACCAAAAGAAAATAGTTTGAAAATCAACATTTTTAGCAAAAAATCCCCAAAATAAATCAACATTTTTAGCTAAAAAAGCACCAAAAATTGCCTGAAAAAATCAACATTTTTAGCCAAAAAAAGAGACAAAAATTGCCTGAAAATCAACATTTTTAACCAAAAAAAAGAGCAAAAAATAGCCTAAAAATCAGAATTTTTAGCTAAAAAAAAGCCAAAAAATTGCCTGAAAATCAACATTTTTAACTGAAAAAAAGCCAAAAATAAATCAACATTTTGAGCTAAAAAAGAGACAAAAATTGCCTGAAAATCAACATTTTTAGCTTTAAAAACTGAAAAATCAACATTTTTAACTCAAAAGAAAGAGACAAAAATAGCCTGAAAAATCAACATTTTAACAAAAAAGCCCAAAATAAATCAACATTTTTAGTTAAAAAAACACCCAAAAATTGCCTGAAAATCAATATTTTGAGCTAAAAAAAGGTGAAAAATCAACATTTTTAGCTTAAAAATTGCCAAAAATTGCCTGAAAAAATCAACATTTTGAGCTAAAAAAAGAGACAAAAATTGCCTGAAAAATCAACATTTTTAACCAAAAAAAGAGAAAAAAAATAGCCTAAAAATCAGAATTTTTAGCTAAAAAAAGAGTAAAAAATTACCTGAAAAATCAACATTTTTAAATTTAAAAAAAGCCAAAAATATATAAACATTTTTAGCTAAAAAGGCGACAAAAATTATTTGAAAATCAACAATTTTAGCTAAAAAAAAGCCAAAAAATAACCTGAAAAATCAGCATTTTGAGCTAAAAAAGGACAAAAATAAATCAACATTTTTAGCTAAAAAAAAACCCAAAAGAAAATAGTTTAAAAATCACCATTCTTAGCCAAAAAAAACCCCAAAATAAATCAACATTTTTAGTTAAAAAAAAAAACCCAAATAGGCTGAAAATCAACATTTTTTTAGCTAAAAAATGGTGAAAAATCAACATTTTTAGCTTAAAAATTGCCAAAAATTGCCTGAAAAAATCAACATTTTTAGCTTTAGAAAAACCTGAAAAATCAACATTTTGAGCTAAAAAAAGAGCCAAAAATTGCCTGAAAATCAACATTTTTAACTAAAAAAAAGCCAAAAAATAACCTGAAAAATCAGCATTTTGAGCTAAAAAAGGACAAAAATAAATCAACATTTTGAGCTAAAAAACCCCAAAATAATATCGTTTGAAAATCACCATTTTTAGCCAAAAATTGCCTGAAAAAATCAGCATTTTTAACTTAAAAAATAGACAAAAATTGCCTGAAAATCAACATTTTTAGCTAAAAAACCCCAAAATAAATCAACATTTTTAGTTTTTAAAAAAACCCAAAAATTGCCTGAAAATCAACATTTTGAGCTAAAAAAAAGGTGAAAAATCAACATTTTTAGCTTAAAAATTGCCAAAAATTGCCTGAAAAATCAACATTTTTAATCAAAAAAAGAGCAAAAAATAGCCTAAAAATCGGAATTTTTAGCTAAAAACAGGACAAAAAATTGCCTGAAAAATCAACATTTTTAAATTAAAAAAAGCCAAAAATAAATCAACATTTTTAGGTTAAAAAAAAAGCCAAAAATTGCCTCAAAAATCAACATTTTTAATTTAAAATCCCCAAAATAAATTAACATCTTTAGTTAAAAAAAAAAACCAAAATAAGCTGAAAATCAACATTTTTTTAGCTAAAAAAAGGTGAAAAATCAACATTTTTAGCTTAAAAATTGCCAAAAATTGCCTGAAAAAATCAACATTTTGAGCTAAAAAAAGAGACAAAAATTGCCTGAAAAATCAACATTTTTAACCAAAAAAAGAGAAAAAAAATAGCCTAAAAATCAGAATTTTTAGCTAAAAAAAGAGTAAAAAATTACCTGAAAAATCAACATTTTTAAATTTAAAAAAAGCCAAAAATATATAAACATTTTTAGCTAAAAAGGCGACAAAAATTATTTGAAAATCAACATTTTTAGCTAAAAAAAAGCCAAAAAATAACCTGAAAAATCAGCATTTTGAGCTAAAAAAGGACAAAAATAAATCAACATTTTTAGCTAAAAAAAAACCCAAAAGAAAATAGTTTAAAATCACCATTCTTAAAAAAAACCCCAAAATAAATCAACATTTTTAGTTAAAAAAAAACCCAAAATAGGCTGAAAATCAACATTTTTTTAGCTAAAAAAAGGTGAAAAATCAACATTTTTAGCTTAAAAATTGCCAAAAATTGCCTGAAAAATCAACATTTTTAGCTAAAAAAAGAGACAAAAATTGCCTGAAAAATGACATTTTTTGCTTAAAAAAACCCCAAAATCAACATTTTTAACCAAAAAAGGAGCAAAAAAATAGCCTGAAAATTGGAATTTTTAGCTTAAAAAAAAGCCTGAAAAATCAGCATTTTGAGCTAAAAAAGGACAAAAATAAATCAACATTTTGAGCTAAAAAACCCAAAATAATATACTTTGAAAATCTCCATTTTTAGCCAAAAATTGCCTGAAAAAATCAACATTTTTAGCTGAAAAAATAGACAAAAATTGCCTGAAAAATGACATTTTTTGCTTAAAAAACCCCAAAAATTAACATTTTTTTACCCAAAAAAATCCCCAAAAAATCCCCAAAAATCCCCAAATCCCAAAATGTCAGAAATTTGGCTAATTTTGGGTGATTTTTCCCAATTTTTCCCATTTTTCCAGAGGTTTCCCTCAGCCCAGCTCCTGCAGTCACTTTCTGCACAATTTCATTGAATTCATTTCATTCAGTGAGAATTCAACCAAAATCAACATTTTGAGCTTAAAAAAAATCCAAAAAAATTGCCTGAAAATCAGAATTTTTGGCTTTAAAAAAAAAAGAAAAAAAACCCAAAAATCAACATTTTTAACAAAAAAAAGAGACAAAAAATAGGCTGAAAATTGACATTTTTAGCTTAAAAAAAAACCTGAAAAATCAGCATTTTGAGCTAAAAAACCCAAAAGAAAATAGTTTGAAAATCAACATTTTTAGCAAAAAATCCCCAAAATAAATCAACATTTTTAGCTAAAAAAAAGCCAAAAATTGCCTGAAAAATCAACATTTTTAACTAATAAAAAATTCAAAAATTGCCTGAAAAAATCAACATTTTTATCTACCAAAAGAGACAAAAATTGCCTGAAAAATCAACATTTTAACCAAAAATCCCCAAAATAAATAAACATTTTTAGTTTAAAAAAAACCCAAAAATTGCCTGAAAAAATCAACATTTTGAGCTAAACAAAAAAAGCCAAAATAACCTGAAAATCACCATTTTTAGCAAAACAAAACCCCAAAATAAATCAATATTTTTAGCTAAAAAAAAGGACAAAAATTGCCTGAAAAATGACATTTTTCGCTTAAAAAAACCCCAAAAATCAACATTTTTTACCCAAAAAAACTCCCCAAAAATTGCCTGAAAATCAATATTTTGAGCTAAAAAAAAGGTGAAAAATCAACATTTTTAGCTAAAAAATTGCCAAAAATTGGCTGAAAAAATCAACATTTTTAGCTAAAAAAAGAGACAAAAATTGCCTGAAAATCAACATTTTTAGCTTAAAAAAACCCCAAAAATCAACATTTTTTACCCAAAAAAATCCCCAAAAATTGCCTGAAAAATCAACATTTTGAGCTAAAATAAAGGTGAAAAATCAACATTTTTAGCTTAAAAATTGCCTGAAAAATCAGCATTTTGAGCTAAAAAAAAGCCAAAAAAACCTGAAAATCACCATTTTTAGCTAAAAAATCCCCAAATAAATTTTTAACATTTTTAGTTTATCAAAATCAACATTTTTAGTTTAAAAAAACACCCAAAATTGCCTGAAAAATCAACATTTTTAGCTAAAAAAATTGCCAAAAATTGCTCAAAAAATGACATTTTTCGCTTAAAAAAACCCCAAAAATCAACATTTTTTGCTAAAAAAAACCCTTGAAAATCAACATTTTAACCAAAAAAAAGAGGAAAAAAAAAGCCTAAAAATTGGAATTTTTACCTTAAAAAATCCCTGAAAAATCAGCATTTTTAGCCAAAAAAACCCCAAAAATCCACATTTTTACCCAAAAAAATCCCCAAAAAATCCCCAAAAATCCCCAAATCCCAAAATGTCAGAAATTTGGCTAATTTTGGGTGATTTTTCCCAATTTTTCCCATTTTTCCAGAGGTTTCCCTCAGCCCAGCTCCTGCAGTCACTTTCTGCACAATTTCATTGAATTCATTTCATTCAGTGAGAATTCAACCAAAATCAACATTTTGAGCTAAAAAAAAATCCAAAAAAATTGCCTGAAAATCAGAATTTTTGGCTTAAAAAAAAAAAAGAAAAAAACCCCAAAAATCAACATTTTTAACCAAAAAAAGAGAGTAAAAAATACCTTAAAAATTGGAATTTTTAGCTTAAAAAACCCTGAAAAATCAGCATTTTGAGCTAAAAAAGGACAAAAATAAACCAACATTTTTAGCTAAAAAAACCCAAAATAAATCAACATTTTTAGCTAAAAAAAAGCCAAAAATTGCCTGAAAAATCAACTTTTTTAGCTAAAAAAATAGACAAAAATTGCCTGAAAAAATCAACATTTTTAACCAAAAAAAGAGCAAAAAATAGCCTAAAAATCAGAATTTTTAGCTAAAAAAAGAGACAAAAATAACCTGAAAAATGACATTTTTGGCTTTAAAAAAACCCCAAAAATCAACATTTTTAGCCAAAAAAAGAGCAAAAAAAAAGCCTAGAAATCAACATTTTTAGCTTTAGAAAAACCTGAAAAATCAACATTTTTAGCTAAAAAAAGAGACAAAAATTACCTGAAAATCAACATTTTAAATGAAAAAAAGCCAAAAATAAATCAACATTTTTAGTTAAAAAAACCAACAGAAAATAGTTTGAAAATCACCATTTTTAGCCAAAAATTACCTGAAAAAATTAACATTTTTAGCTTAAAAAAGCCAAAAATTGCCTGAAAAATGACATTTTTCGCTTAAAAAAACCCCAAAATCAACATTTTACCCAAAAATCCCCAAAATCCCCAAAAATCCCCAATCCTGTCAGAAATTTACAATTTGGGTGATTTTCCCCAATTTTTCCCATTTTTCCAGAGGTTTCCCTCAGCCCAGCTCCTGCAGTCACTTTCACAATTTCATTGAATTCATTTCATTCAGTGAGAATTCAACCAAAATCAACATTTTGAGCTAAAAATCCAAAAATGCCTGAAAATCAGAATTTTGGCTAAAAAAACAAAGAAAAAAACCCAAAATCAACATTTTAACCAAAAGAGAGTAAAAATACCTTAAAAATTTTTAGCTTAAAAAGCCTGAAAATCAACATTTTGAGCTAAAAAAGCACAAAATAAATCAACATTTTTAGCTAAAAAAACCAAAAGAAAATAGTTTGAAAATCACCATTTTTAGCCAAAAATTGCCTGAAAAAATTAACATTTTTAGCTTAAAAAAAAGCCAAAAATTACCTGAAAATCAACATTTTTAAATGAAAAAAGCCAAAAATAAATCAACATTTTTAGCTAAAAAAAGAGACAAAAATTATCTGAAAATCCTCATTTTTAGCTAAAAAAATGCCAAAAAATAACCTGAAAAATCAACATTTTGAGCTAAAAAAGGACAAAAATAAATCAACATTTTTAGCTAAAAAAACCAACAGAAAATAGTTTGAAAATCACCATTCTTAGCCAAAAAAAACCCCAAAATAAATCAACATTTTTAGTAAAAAACCCAAAATTGCCTGAAAATCAACATTTTTTTAGCTAAAAAAAGGTGAAAAATCAACATTTTTAGCTTAAAAAATAGACAAAAATAACCTGAAAAATCAACATTTTAACCAAAAAACCCCAAAATAAATCAACATTTTTAGTTAAAAACACCCAAAATTGCCTGAAAAATCAACATTTTTAGCTAAAAAAATTGCCAAAAATTGCCCGAAAAATGACATTTTTCGCTTAAAAAAACCCCAAAAATCAACATTTTTTGCTAAAAAAAACTTGAAAATCAACATTTTAACCAAAAAAAAGAGGAAAAAAAAAGCCTAAAAATTGGCATTTTTAGCTTAAAAAACCCTGAAAAATCAGCATTTTTAGCCGAAAAAACCCCAAAAATCAACATTTTTTACCCCAAAAAAATCCCCAAAAATCCCCAAAAACCCCCAAAATCCCAAAATTTCGGAAATTTGGCTAATTTTGGGTGATTTTTCCCAATTTTTCCCATTTTTCCAGAGGTTTCCCTCAGCCCAGCTCCTGCAGTCACTTTCTGCACAATTTCATTGAATTCATTTCATTCAGTGAGAATTCAACCAAAATCAACATTTTGAGCTTAAAAAAAAATCCAAAAAAATTGCCTGAAAATCTGAATTTTTGGGTTTAAAAAAAACCAAGAAAAAAACCCCAAAAATCAACATTTTTAACCAAAAAAAAAGAGTAAAAAATACCTTAAAAATTGGCATTTTTAGCTTAAAAAAACCTGAAAAATCAGCATTTTGAGCTCAAAAATCCCCAAAATAAATCAACATTTTGAGCTAAAAACACCCAAAATATTGTAGTTTGAAAATCACCATTTTTAGCCAAAAATTACCTGAAAAAATTAACATTTTTAGCTAAAAAAAGCCAAAAATTGCCTGAAAAATGACATTTTTCGCTTAAAAAAACCCCAAAAATCAACATTTTTTTACCCAAAAAAATCCCCAAAAATCCCCAAAAATCCCCAAATCCCAAAATGTCAGAAATTTGGCTAATTTTGGGTGATTTTTCCCAATTTTTCCCATTTTTCCAGAGGTTTCCCTCAGCCCAGCTCCTGCAGTCACTTTCTGCACAATTTCATTGAATTCATTTCATTCAGTGAGAATTCAACCAAAATCAACATTTTGAGCTTAAAAAAAAATCCAAAAAAATTGCCTGAAAATCAGAATTTTTGGCTTAAAAAAAAAAAAGAAAAAAACCCCAAAAATCAACATTTTTAACCAAAAAAAAGAGCAAAAAATACCTTAAAAATTGGAATTTTTAGCTTAAAAAAAGCCTGAAAAATCAACATTTTGAGCTAAAAAAGGACAAAAATAAATCAACATTTTTAGCTAAAAAACCCCAAAATAATATAGTTTGAAAATCACCATTTTTAGCTAAAAATTGCCTGAAAAAATCAACATTTTTAGCTGAAAAAAGAGACAAAAAAAGCCAGAAAATCAACATTTTTAGCTAAAAAACCCCCAAAATTGCCTGAAAAATCAATATTTTTAGCTAAAAAAAGGTGAAAAATCAACATTTTTAGCTTAAAAAAGCCAAAATAAATCAACATTTTTAGCTAAAAAAACCCCAAAGAAAATAGTTTGAAAATCACCATTTTTAGCTTAAAAACCCAAAAATAAATCAACATTTTTAGCTAAAAAAAGCCAAAAATTGCCTGAAAAATCAACATTTTTAACTAATAAAAAATCAAAAATTGCCTGAAAAAATCAGCATTTTGAGCTAAAAAAAAGCCAAAAATTGCCTGAAAATCAACATTTTTAGCTAAAAAAAGAGACAAAAAAAGCCTGAAAAAAATCAACATTTTAACCAAAAATCCCCAAAATAAATCAACATTTTTAGTTAAAAAAACCCCAAAATAGGCTGAAAATCAACATTTTTTTAGCTAAAAAAAGGTGAAAAATCAACATTTTTAGCTAAAAAAAGGTCAAAAATTGGCTGAAAAAATCAACATTTTTAGCTAAAAAAAGAGACAAAAATTGCCTGAAAAATGACATTTTTTGCTTAAAAAAACCCCAAAATCAACATTTTTAACCAAAAAAGGAGCAAAAAAATAGCCTGAAAATTGGAATTTTTAGCTTAAAAAAAAGCCTGAAAAATCAGCATTTTGAGCTAAAGAAGGACAAAAATAAATCAACATTTTGAGCTAAAAAACCCAAAATAATATACTTTGAAAATCTCCATTTTTAGCCAAAAATTACCTGAAAAAATCAACATTTTTAGTTTAAAAAATAGACACAAATTGCTCAAAAAATGACATTTTTTGCCCAAAAAAACCCCAAAAATCCACATTTTTTTACGCAAAAAAATCCCCAAAAATCCCCAAATCCCAAAATTTCAGAAATGTGGCTAATTTTGGGTGATTTTTCCCAATTTTTCCCATTTTTCAGAGGTTTCCCTCAGCCCAGCTCCTGCAGTCACTTTCAGGACAATTGGAGGAATTTTGGATTTTTACGTTTTTTTGGGAGAAACTCCTGAGCAGGTTGTGCAGCAATACTGCCAGGTGGGATTTTGGGGGGAAAAACGGGAATTTTGGGAATTTTTGGGAATTTTGGGGTGAAATTTGGGAATTTTGGGATTAAATCGGGGAATTTTTGGGGCAAAATAAGGGAATTTTGGGGTGAAATTGGGAGATTTTGGGGGAAATTCCTGGTTTTTTTGGGGGTAAAATTGGGGAATTTTGGGGTGAATTTGGGGGATTTTGGGAATTTTTGGGAATTCTGGGGGGTTTGGGGTGGAATTGGGGATTTTTGGGATGAAATTGGGGAATTTTGAGGTGAATTCTGGGGATTTTGGGGTGAAATTGGGGAATTTTCGGGGTGAAATCTGGGAATATTTTGGGATGAAATTGGGGAATTTTAGGATTAAATTTTGGAATTTTTGGGGTGAAATTGGGGAATTTTGGGGTCAAATTGGGGAATTTTGAGGCAAAATCTGGGAAATTTTGGGGTGAAATGTGGGAATATTTTGGGATGAAATTGGGGAATTTTGGGATTAAATTTTGGAATTTTGGGGTGAAATTTGGGAATTTTTGGGGTGAAATCTGGGAATTTTGGCGTGAAATTTGGAAATTTTGGAGAAAATTTGGGAGATTTTGGGATTTTTAGGAATTCCAGGTGGTTTTGGGTGGAATTCCTGGATTTTTGGGGTGAAATCAGAGATTTTTTTTTTGTTAAATCGGTGAAATTTTGGGTGAAATTGGGGAATTTTGGGGTGAAATTGGGGAATTTTTGGGGTGAAATTGGGGAATTTTTGGGGTGAATTCCAGGAATTTTGGGATTTTTGGGAATACCAGGTGGGTTTGGGTGGAATTCCTGGGTTTTTGGGGTGAATTCGTGGAATTTTTGGGGTGAATTCTGGGAATTTTGGGGCAAAATCAGTGAAATTTTGGGGTCAAATTGGGGAATTTTTGGGGTCAAATTTTGGAATTTTTGGGGTGAAATCTGGGAATATTTTGGGATTCAATTGGGGAATTTTGGGATTAAATTTGGGAATTTTTGGGGTGAAATTGAGGAATTTTGGGGTTAATTCCTGGGATTTTGGGGATTTTTTGAATTCCAAGTGGTTTGGGGTGGAATTGGGGATTTTTGGGATGAATTTTGGGAATTTTTGGGATGAATTTGGGGAATTTTTGGGGTGAATTTGGGGGGATTTGGGGGTGAAATTGGGGAATTTTGGGATGAAATCAGATAATTTTGGGGTGGAATTTGGGAATTTTGAGGAAAATTCGGGGGATTTTGGGATTTTGGGAATTCTGTGTGGTTTGGGGTGGAATTCCTGGATTTTTGGGATGTGACCTTCTGGATTTGGGGTGAAATCTGGGAATTTTGGGGTCAAATTTGGGAATTTTGGGGGAAAGTCAGAGAATTCTGGGAGGAAATTGGGAAATTTTGGAGAAAATTCGGGGGATTTTGGGATTTTTGGGAATTCCAGGTGGTTTTGGGTTGAATTCCTGGATTTTTGGGATGCAGCATTTCGGATTTGGGGTGAAATTGGGGAATTCTGGGGAGAAATCAGAGAATTTTGGGAATTTTGGGGTGAATTCCAGGGATTTTGGGGTGAAATTTGGGAATTTTGGGGTTAATTCTGGGAATTTTTGGGGTGACATTCAGGGATTTTGGGTGAAATCAGTGAAATTTTGGGGTGAAATTGAGGAATTTTGGGGAGAATTCTGGGGGTGTTGGGGTTATTTCTGGGTTTTTTGGGATGAAATCTGGGAATTTTGGGGTGAAATCATAGAATTTTTGGGGTGAAATTGGGGAATTTTGGGGTGAAATCAGGGAATTTTGGGAATGTGAAGAGTTTTTGGTTTGAGTTCCCAATTTATCCTCTAACTCCTCCCAGATTTGGGGTGAATTTTGGGGATTTCAGGACTCTGAGGGTTGAAATCTGAATTGTTGAATTTTGAATTTTGAAATTTTGAATTCTGAATTCTGAATTTTTGAATTTTTGAATTTTTGAATTTTCGAATTTTCGAATTTTTGAATTTTCGAATTTTTCAATCTTTGAATTTTTGAATTCTGAATTTTGAAATTTTGAATTTTCGAATTTTCGAATTTTGAATTTTAAATTTTGAACTTTTGAATTTTCGAATTTTTAAATTTTTGAATTTAAATTCGAATTTTTGAATTTTGAATTTTGAATTCTGAATTTTAATTTTTGAATTTTTGAATTTTGAATTTTTGAATTTGAATTTTGAATTTTTCAATCTTAATTTTTGAATTCTGAATTCTGAATTTTTGAATTTTTGAATTTTTGAATTTTCGAATTTTTCGAATTTTTGAATTTTGAATCTTTGAATTTTGAATTCTGAATTCTGAATTTTCAATTTTTGAATTTTTGAATTTTTCGAATTTTGAATTTTCGAATTTTCGAATTTTTGAATTTTTGAATTTTTGAATTTTTGAATTTTCGAATTTTTGAATTTTCGAATTTTTGAATTTTCGAATTTTTGAATTTTTGAATTTTTGAATTTTTGAATTTTCGAATTTTTGAATTTTTGAATTTTCGAATTTTTCAATCTTTGAATTTTTGAATTCTGAATTCTGAATTTTTGAATTTTTGAATTTTTGAATTTTCGAATTTTCGAATTTTTGAATTTTTGAATCTTTGAATTTTTGAATTCTGAATTCTGAATTTTCGAATTTTTGAATTTTTGAATTTTCGAATTTTTGAATTTTCGAATTTTCGAATTTTTGAATTTTTGAATTTTCAAATTTTTGAATTTTCGAATTTTTGAATTTTTGAATTTTCAATTTTTCAATCTTTGAATTTTTGAATTCTGAATTTTTGAATTTTGAATTTTCGAATTTTTGAATTTTCGAATTTTCGAATTTTTGAATTTTTGAATTTTTGAATTCTGAATTCTGAATTTTTGAATTCTGAATTCTGAATTTTTGAATTTTTGAATTTTCGAATTTTTGAATTTTTGAATTTTTGAATTTTTGAATTTTCGAATTTTTCAATCTTTGAACTTTTGAATTCTGAATTTTTGAATTCTGAATTTTGGGTTGAATTGGCAGTTTAACTCGTCCCAGATTTGGGATAAATTCCGCGAATTTCGTGTCTCTGAGGAGCGAAATTCCGAATATTGGATTTATCCCGAATTTTGGGTTGAATTCCCAGTTTATTGGACTCCCAGCTCTGCCCTCCTACTGGTCGTTGGGATTTCAGGTGGGAAAAGAAGGAATTCAGTCCTTGCAGGAGATGAAGGAAGTTGTGGAGAGAAACAGAAATATTGGAATTCCTTATGTGAGTAAAATATTAATTAAAAATATTTTAAAAATTAATTTTTTAATTTTAAATTGGTTTTAATGCAAAAATATGATTTTATACTATTTTATATTATATTATTGTTATATTAAATTATTATATTTATAATACAGAATTCCTTATGTAGTGAAATATTAATTAAAAATAAATGTAAAATATTTTTAAATTAATTTTTATTTTTAAATTAGTTTTAATGAGATAATAGAATTTTATACTGTGAGTAAAATACAATTTAAAACAGTTTTAAAATACTAAATAAATTAATTTTATGAATTTTAAATTGTTTTTAATGCAATAATATAATGTTATATTATATTATCATATTAAATTATTATATTTATAATGCATAATTCTCTACGTGAGTGAAATTCAATTAAAAATAAATATTTAATGTTTTAAAAATTAATTTTTAATTTTAAATTGGTTTTAATGAGATAATAGAATTTTATAATATTTATATTATATTAATATTATATTAAATTATTATGTTTATAATACATAATTCTCTATGTGAGTGAAATTAATTAAAAATAAATGTAAAATAGTAAAAATTAATTTTTTAATTTAATTTTTTAATGCAAAAATATATTGTTATATTGTTGTATATTATATTATTATATAAAATAATTATATTTATAGTACATCATTCCCCATGTGAGTGAAATTAATTAATAATCAATAGAAAATATTTTGAAATTTAATTTTTAATTCAATTTTTAAATGTGATAATATAATTTTATACTGTTATATATTATATTATTATAGAAAATAATTCTATTTATTATACATAATTCCCTATGTGAGCCAAATTTTCCCAAATTCCCACTTTTTTCCCAGGAATTTCCAACCAAATTTTCCCAAAATTCCCATGGAAACCAAAATAAAAATTCCAAATTTTCCCAAAATCCCATTTTTCCAGGAATTTCTCTCCATGGAAACCAAAATTAAAAATTCCAAAGTTTCCCCAAATTCCATGGGAACCAAAATTTTTAAAAATTCCAAATTTTCCCAAAATCTCATTTTTCCAGGAATTTCCCTCCACGGAAACCAAAATTTAAAATTCCAAATTTTCCCAAAATTCCCATTTTTTTTCTAGGATTTTCCTCCCAAATTTTCCCAAAATTCCCACTTTTTTCCCAGAAATTTCCCCCCAAACTTTCCCAAATATTCAGTTTTCCCAAAATTCAATTTTTTCTGGGAATTTCCCCTCTAGGACATAGAAAATAAATAAATGAAAAAACCCCAAATTTTCCCAAATTCCCACTTTTTCCCAGGAATTTCCACCCAAATTTTCCCCAAATTCCCATGGAAACTGAAATAAAAAATCCAAATTTTCCCAAAATCCCATTTTTTTGGGGAATTTTTTCCAGAACATCCAATACACCACCTTGGACTCCATGGAATCCAAAATAAAAAAATTCCAAATTTTCCCAAATTCCCACTTTTCTCCTGGAATTTCCCAGCATGGAAACCATGGAAACCAAAATGAAAAATTCCAAATTTTCCCAAAATTCCATTTTTTCCGGGAATTTCCCACCACAATCTCCATGGAAACCAAAATTAAAAATTCCAAATTTTCCCAAATCACGAAAACTTAAATAAAAAATTCCAAATTTTCCCAAAATCCCACTTTTTTCCCTATAATTTCCACCCAAATTAATTCCCACTTTTCCCCAGGAATTTTCAATTCCAAATTTTCCCAAAATCCCACTTTTTCCATATTTTTTTCCAGGACATCCACCTGGCCACCCGCGACTGCTGGGAGAATCGCAAAGATTTCACTTTCGACCAACTGAGATTCGCCGACCTCCCGAAATTCCGGGAATTCCTCAACTCCGCCGAGCAGAAACTCCTCATCGTCCTGGTCAGTCAATTCCCTTTTCCCAAAATTCCTGGAATTTGGGGGATTTTTGGGGAATTTTTTTTGGATTTTTCCCGAATTTTGGGGATTTTTCCCAAATTTTGGGGAATTTTTCCTAAATTTTGGGGAATTTTGGGTAATTTTTCCCAAATTCTGGGGATTTTTGGGAAATTTTGGGGAATTTTTGGGGAATTTTTGGGGAATTTTTGGGGAATTTTTTCAAATTTTGGGGAATTTTTCCCGAATTTTGGGGATTTTTCCCAAATTTTGGGGAATTTTTCCCGAATTTTGGGGAATTTGAGGGGATTTTGGGGGATTTTGGGGAATTTTTTTTGAATTTTGGGCAATTTTTCCCGAATTTTGGGGAATTCTTGGGGATTTTTGGAGAATTTTGGGGGATTTTTTTGAATTTTGGGGAATTTTTCCCGAATTTTTGGGGAATTTTGGGGATTTTTTGGGGGATTTTTTGGGAATTTTTGGGGAATTTTGGGGAATTTTGGGGGATTTTTCCCGAAATTCCGGGAATTCCTCAACTCCTCCGAGCAGAAACTCCTCATCGTCCTGGTCAGCGAATTCCCTTTTCCCAGATTTCCCGCAATTTGGGGAATTTTCCCCGAATTTTGGGGGATTTTGGGGGATTTTGGGGGAAATTTTCCCGAATTTTGGGGAATTTTTTGGGATTTTTGGGGAATTTTTTTGGAATTTTGGGGAATTTTTCCCGAATTTTGGGGAATTTTTCCTGAATTTTGGGGAATTTTTCCCGAAATTCCGGGAATTCCTCAACTCCTCCGAGCAGAAACTCCTCATCGTCCTGGTCAGTGAATTCCCCTTTCCCAAAATTCCCGGAATTTGGGGAATTTTGGGGAATTTTTTGGTGATTTTTCCCGAATTTTGGGGAATTTTGGGGAATTTTTCCTGAATTTTTGGGGATTTTTGGGGAATTTTTCCTGAATTTTGGGGAATTTTTGGGGAATTTTGGGGATTTTTGGGGGATTTTTGGGGGATTTTTGGGGGATTTTTGGGGAATTTTGGGGGATTTTTGGGGGATTTTTCCTAATTTTGGGGAATTTGGGGGATTTTTTGGGGATTTTGGGGAATTTTTCCCGAATTTTGGCAATTTTTGGGGAATTTTGGGAATTTTGGGGAATTTTGGAGAATTTTTTTTTAATTTTGGGGAATTTTTGGGAATTTTTGGGGAATTTTTTGGGATTTTTGGGGATTTTTGGGGAATTTTCCCCGAATTTTTTGGGAATTTTGGGATTTTTGGGGAATTTTGGGGATTTTTTGGGAATTTTGGGGATTTTTGGGGGATTTTTGGGGAATTTTGGGGAATTTTGGGGGATTTTTGGGGAATTTTGGGGAATTTTTGGGAATTTTTCCCGAATTTTGGGGAATTTTTGGGAATTTTTTGGGAATTTTTGCGAAATTTTGGGGAAATTTTGGGGAATTTAGGGGAATTTTTTGGGAATTTTGGGAAATTTTTCCCGATTTTTGGGGAATTTTTCCCGAAATTCCGGGAATTCCTCAACTCCTCCAAGCAGAAACTCCTCATCGTCCTGGTCAGTGAATCTCCTTTTCCCAAAATTCCCGGAATTTGGGAAATTTGGGGATTTTTGGGGAATTTTGGGGAATTTTCCCGAATTTTGGGGATTTTTGGGGAATTTTCCCCGAATTTTGGGGGATTTTGGGGAATTTTTGGGAATTTTTCCCGAATTTTGGGGAATTTTTTGGGAATTTTTCCCAAATTTTGGGGGATTTTTCCCGAATTTGGGGAATTTTTGGGGAATTTTTGGGGAATTTTTGGGCAATTTTTGGGGAATTTTGGGGAATTTTTGGGCAATTTTGGGGAATTTTGGCATTTCCAGGACGCGGCGATCAGCACGGAGCTTTTCCCCTTTTCCCGAATCTCCCAGAATTTGGGGAATTTTGGGAATTTTGGGGAATTTTTGGGCAATTTTTGGGGAATTTTTGGGCAATTTTTGGGCAATTTTTGGGCAATTTTTTGGGAATTTTTTTGGAATTTTTGGCATTTCCAGGACGCGGCGATCAGCACGGAGCTTTTCCCCTTTTCCCGAACCTCCCGGAATTTGGGGAATTTTTGGGGAATTTTAGGGCAATTTTTTGGGGATTTTTTGGGGAATTTTTGGGGAATTTTTGGGGAATTTTTTGGGAATTTTTGGGCAATTTTTGGGCAATTTTTGGGCAATTTTTGGGTAATTTTTCCCAAATTTCGGCATTTTCAGGACGCGGCGATCAGCACAGAGCTTTTCCCCTTTTCCCAGATTTCCCAGAATTTTGGGGAATTTTGGGAATTTTGGGGAATTTTTGGGGAATTTTTGGGGAATTTTTTGGGCAATTTTTGGGGAATTTTTGGGGAATTTTTGTGGAATTTTTGGGCAATTTTTGGGCAATTTTTGGGCAATTTTTTGGGAATTTTTGGGCAATTTTTCCCAAATTTCGGTATTCCAGGACGCGGCGATCAGCACGGAGCTTTTCCCCTTTTCCCGAATCTCCCGGAATTTGCGGATTTTTTGGGGAATTTTTGGGGAACTTTTGGGGAATTTTTGGGAATTTTTGGGCAATTTTTGGGCAATTTTTGGGGAATTTTTGGGCAATTTTTCCCGAATTTTTGGGGAATTTTGGCATTTTCAGGACGCGGCGATCAGCACAGAGCTTTTCCCCTTTTCCCAGATTTCCCGAATCTCTCGGAATTTGGGGAATTTTGGGCAATTTTTGGGCAATTTTTGGGTAATTTTTCCCAAATTTCGGTATTTCCAGGACGCCGCAATCAGCACTGAGCTTTTCCCCTTTTCCCAGATTTCCCAGAATTTGAGGAATTTTTGGGGAATTTTGGGGAATTTTTGGGGAATTTTTGGGGAATTTTTTGGGAATTCTTGGGGAATTTTTGAGCAATTTTTCCCGAATTTTTGGGGAATTTTGGGGTTTTCAGGACGCGGCGATCAGCACGGAGCTTTTCCCCTTTTCCCAGATCTCCCGGAATCTGGGGAATTTTTTGGAATTTTGGGGAATTTTTGGGGAATTTTTGAGCAATTTTTCCCGAATTTTTTGGGAATTTTGGGGATTTCAGGACGCGGCGATCAGCACGGAGCTTTTCCCCTTTTCCCGAATTTTCCGGAATTTGAGGAATTTTTGGGGAATTTTTGGGGAATTTTTGGGCAATTTTGGGGAATTTTGGGGAATTTTTGGGGAATTTTTGGGGAATTTTTGGGGAATTTTTGGGGAATTTTTGGGGAATTTTGGGGAATTTTTCCCAATTTTGGCATTTCCAGGACGCCGCAATCAGCACTGAGCTTTTCCCCTTTTCCCAAATCTCCCGGAATTTGGAGAATTTTGGGGAATTTTGGGGGAATTTTTGGGGAATTTTTGGGGAATTTTTGGGGAATTTTTGGGCAATTTTTGGGCAATTTTTGGGCAATTTTTGGGCAATTTTGGGCAATTTTTGGGCAATTTTTGGCATTTCCAGGACGCGGCAATCAGCACCGAGCTTTTCCCCTTTTCCCCAATCTCCCAGAATTTGGGGATTTTTTTTAAATTTTGGGGAATTTTTGGGGAATTTTTGGGGAATTTTTGGGGAATTTTTGGGGAATTTTTGGGGAATTTTTGGGAAATTTTTTGGGAATTTTTGGCAATTTTTGGGGAATTTTTTGGCAATTTTTGGGAATTTTGGTATTTCCAGGACGCCGCGATCAGCACCGAGCTTTTCCCCTTTTCCCAGATTTCCCGACTCTCCCGGAATTTGGGGAATTTTTGGGGAATTTTTGGGGAATTTTTGGGCAATTTTTTTGGGAATTTTTGGGGAATTTTTGGGCAATTTTTTGGGAATTTTTGGGCAATTTTTCCCAAATTTCGGTATTCCAGGACGTGGCGATCAGCGCGGAGCTTTTCCCCTTTTCCCGAATCTCCCGGAATTTGGGGAATTTTGTGGAATTTTGGGGAAATTTTGGGGAATTTTTGGGCAATTTTTGGGGAATTTTTGGGGAATTTTTGGGGAATTTTTGTGGAATTTTTGGGGAATTTTTGGGGAATTTTTGGGCAATTTTTGGGCAATTTTTTGGGAATTTTTGGGCAATTTTTGGGGAATTTTTTGGAATATTTCCCGAATTTTGGCATTTCCAGGACGCAGTGATCAGCGCGGAGCTTTTCCCCTTTTCCCGAATCTCCCGGAATTTGGGGAATTTTGGGGAATTTTTGGGGAATTTTTGGGGAATTTTTGTGGAATTTTTCTGGAATTTTTGTGGAATTTTTGGGCAATTTTTGGGGAATTTTTGGGCAATTTTTGGGCAATTTTTCCCAAATTTCGGTATTTCCAGGACGCGGCGATCAGCGTGGAGCTTTTCCCCTTTTCCCGAATCTCCCGGAATTTGGGGATTTTTTTTGAATTTTGGGGAATTTTTGGGGAATTTTTGGGGAATTTTGGGGAATTTTTCCCAAATTTTGGTATTTCCAGGACGCGGCGATCAGCGCAGAGCTTTTCCCCTTTTCCCGAATCTCCCAGAATTTGGGGAATTTTTGGGGAATTTTTGGGGAATTTTTTGGAAATTTTTGGGGAATTTTTGGGCAATTTTTGGGCAATTTTTCCCAAATTTTGGCATTTTCAGGACGCGGCGATCAGCGCGGAGCTTTTCCCCTTTTCCCCAATCTCCCAGAATTTGGGGATTTTTTTGGATTTTTGGGGAATTTTTGGGGAATTTTTGGGCAATTTTTTGGGCAATTTTTGGGCAATTTTTGGGCAATTTTTGGGCAATTTTTGGGGAATTTTGGTGGAATTTTTGGGCAATTTTTGGGCAATTTTTGGTATTCCAGGACGCGGCGATCAGCACGGAGCTTTTCCCCTTTTCCCAGATCTCCCGGAATTTGAGGAATTTTTGGGGAATTTTTGGGAATTTTTGGGCAATTTTTGGGGAATTTTTGGGGAATTTTTGGGCAATTTTTGGGCAATTTTTGGGCAATTTTTCCCAAATTTTGGGGGTTCCAGGACGCGGCGATCAGCACGGAGCTTTTCCCCTTTTCCCGAACCTCCCGGAATTTGGGGATTTTTCCCGAATTTTGGGAATTTTTGGGGAATTTTTGGGCAATTTTTTTGGGAATTTTTGGGGAACTTTTGGGGAATTTTTGGGCAATTTTTTGGAGAATTTTTGGGGAATTTTTGGGCAATTTTTGGGCAATTTTTGGGTAATTTTTGGCATTTCCAGGACGCTGCGATCAGCACGGAGCCAATGGCCGACGGGAAACCTTACCGGAGCTACCAGAGGGGGCAGCAGAGAGCAGCCTGGGTTAATGAGTCTGATGGCGTCACGCCGCTAATTGGCGAGGTAATTAGCTAATTAGTGGCTCCGAATTAATGATTGACACCTCCAGACTCTAAGCGGGGAGGTAATTAGTTAATTAATGGTGTCTGATGTTAATTAATGACGTCAGGAGTAGGAAGAGGGAGAGGTAATTAGTAGCCCCTGATGGTAATTGGGGAGGTAATTAGCTAATTAGTGGCTCCTGTTGCTAATTAATAGCCCCTGGTGGTAATTGGAGCAGGAATTAATTAATTAACGAGCCCTGATGTTAATTGGAGAGGGAATTCGTTAATCAATTGGCGCTAATTAGTGAAGTAATTATCCAATTAATGGCCTCTGGTGTTAATTGGGGAGGGGGAGGGAGAGGTAATTAGTGATCCCTGCTGGTAATTGGGGAGGTAATTAGCTAATTAGTGACTCCGAATTAATGATTAACACCCCCAGACTCTGACTGGGGAGGTAATTAGCTAATTAATGGTCTCTGATGTTAATTGGGGAGGGAATTAATAGGCACGGATGGTCATTAATGAGATAATTAGTTAATTAATGGGCCCAGGTGCTAATTGGTGAGGTAATGAGCTAATTAGTGGCGCTAATTACCAGGCCCTGATGCTAACTGGCGAGGTAATTAGTTAATTAATGTCCTCTGCTGTTAATTGCAGAGGGGATGAATAGCCCTGATGGTAATTAGAGAGGGAAATCATTAATTAATAACCCTTGATGGTAATTGGGGAGGTAATTAGCTAATTAATGGCTCCTGGTGGTAATTAATGGGCCTGGATGGTAATTGGGGAGGTAATTAGCTAATTAATGGCTCCTGGTGGTAATTAATAGCTCCCGACTCTAATTGGGGAGGTAATTAGTTAATTAATGGCCTCTGATGGTAATTAGAGAGGGAAATCATTAATTAATTACCTCTGATGGTGATTAGAGAGGGAAATAATGAATGAATGAATGAATTAATTAATAGGCCCAGATTTTAATCGGAGAGGAAATTAGCTAATTAATGGCTCCAGGTGCTAATTAATGGGCCCTGATGGTAATAGGGGAGGTAATTAGCTAATTAATGGCTCCAGGTGCTAATTAATGGGCCCTGATGGTAATAGGGGAGGTAATTAGCTAATTAATGGCTCCAGGTGCTAATTAATGGGCCCTGATGGTAATTGGGGAGGTAATTAGTTAATTAATGGTGTCTGGTGTTAATTGGAGAGGGTTGGAGTTCGGATTAGGGTTAGGGGTTAATTGCCCTGATGCTAATTGGCGAGGTAATTAGCTAATTAATGACCTCTGGTGTTAATTGGGGAGGTAATTAATTCATTAATGGGCCCTGATGGTGATTGGGGAGGTAATTAGCTAATTAATGGTGTCTGATGTTAATTAATGACGTCAGGAGTAGGAAGAGGGAGAGGTAATTAGTAGCCCCTGATGGTAATTGGGGAGCTAATTAGCTAATTAGTGGCTCCTGTTGCTAATTAATAGCCCCTGGTGGTAATTGGAGCGGGAATTAATTAATTAACGACCCCTGATGTTAATTGGAGAGGGAATTCGTTAATCAGTCGGTGTTAATTAGTGAAGTAATTATCCAATTAATGGCCTCTGGTGTTAATTGGGGAGGGAGAGGTAATTAGTGATCCCTGCTGGTAATTGGGGAGGTAATTAGCTAATTAGTGGCTCCTAATTAACGATTAACACCCCCAGACTCTAACCGGGGAGGTAATTAGTTAATTAATGGTCTCTGATGTTAATTGGGGAGGGAATTAATAGGCGCGGATGGTAATTAATGAGATAATTAGTTAATTAATGGGCCCAGGCGCTAATTGGTGAGGTAACGAGCTAATTAGTGGCGCTAATTACCAGGCCCTGATGCTAACTGGGGAGGTAATTAGTTAATTAATGTCCTCTGCTGTTAATTACAGAGGGGATGAATAGCCCTGATGGTAATTAGAGAGGGAAATCATTAATTAATAACCCTTGATGGTAATTGGGGAGGTAATTAGCTAATTAATGGCTCCTGGTGGTAATTAATAGCTCCCGACTCTAATTGGGGAGGTAATTAGTTAATTAATGGCATCTGATGGTAATTAGA
>NW_028147431.1:1332340-1382340 GCF_008360975.1 Lichenostomus cassidix
AAACACCCCAAAAAACGCCCCAAAAACGCCCCAAAAAACGCCCCAAAACCACCTCAAAAACATGACAGAAAAGCCCCAAAAATGCCCAAAAAATGCCCAAAATGCAGAACAACCCTCATAAAAAACCCAAAAGAGCCCAAAAAACACCAAAAACCCCCAAAAAACGCCCAGAAGGCCCCAAAAACTGCCAAAACCACCCCAAAAAACACCCAAAAATGCCCAAAAAACACCCAACACCGCCCCAAAAACGCCCCAAAAGACGCCAAAACCATCCCAAAAACATGACAGAAAAGCCCAAAAATGCCCAAAAATGCCCAAAATGCAAAAAAAACCCCATAAAACACCCCAAAAATGCCCAAAAACCAGCAAAAAATGCCCAAAAAACACCCAAAACTGCCCCAAAACCCACCAAAATCACCTCAAAAACATGAGAGAAAATGCCCAAAAATGCCCAAAAATGCCCAAAAACCCCAAAAAACACCCCAAAAACACCCCAAAAAAGCCCCAAAAAACGCCCCAAAAATGCCCAAAAACACCCAAAAATGCCCCAAAACGCCCCAAAAAATGCCAAAACCACCCCAAAAACGCCCCAAAAATGCCCCAAAATGCCCAAAAAATGCCCAAAAACACCAGAAAAACGCCCAAAACGCCCCAAAAAACGCCAAAACCACCCAAAAACGCCCCAAAAATGCAAAAAAATGCCAAAAACACCAGAAAAACTCTCATAAAACACCCCAAAAAAGCCCAAAAACCACCAAAAAACGCCCCAAAACCACCAGAAAAACGCCCAAAAAATGCCCCAAAAACCGCCAAAACCACCCCAAAAACATGAAAGAAAAGCCCCAAAAATCCCAAAAAACGCCCAAAAAGCAAAAAAACTCTCATAAAACACCCCAAAGAAGCCCAAAATCCGCCAAAAACGCCTAAAATGCCCCAAAAAACGCCAAAACCGCCCTAAAAACATGTAAGAAATGCCCCAAAAATGCCAAAAAACGCCCAAAACACACCCAAAAACGCCCCAAAACGCCCCAAAAAACGCCAAACACACCCAAAAACATGAAAAAAGCCCCAAAAATGCCCAAAACCACCAGAAAAACGCCCAAAAATGCCCCAAAAAACGCCCAAAACCACCCCAAAAACACGAAAGAAAAGCCCCAAAAATGCCAAAAAATGCCCAAAACCGCCAGGAAAAACACCAGAAAAATGCCCCAAAAACGCCCAACAAACGCCCAAAACGCCCCAAAAAACGCCCCCAAAAACGCCCAAAACGCCCCAAAACCACCCCAAAAACATGAAAGAAAAGCCCCAAAAATGCCCAAAAAGCAAAAAAACCCTCATAAAACAACCCCAAAAAGCCCAAAACCCACCAAAAAACGCCCAAAACACACCCAAAAATGCCCCAAAACACCCCAAAAAACGCCAAAATCACCCCAAAAACATGAAAGAAAAGCCCCAAAAATGCCCCAAAAATGCCCCAAAAATGCCCCAAAAATGCCCAAAAAATGCCCAAAAACCACCAAAAAACGCCCAAAAAACACCAGGAAAATGCCCCAAAAACACCCCCAAAAACGCCAAAACCAACCCAAAAACATGACAGAAAAGCCCCAAAAATGCCAAAAAATGCCCCAAAAATACCCAAAACCGCCCAAAAAACGCCCAAAAAAGCCCCAAAAATGCCAAGAAAACCCAGAAAAATGCCCAAAAATGCCCCAAAACCACCCCAAAAACATGAAAGAAAAGCCCTGAAAATGCCCAAAAATGCCCAAAAATGCCCAAAAAGCAAAAAAACCCTCATAAAACACCCCAAAAAATCCCAAAATTTGCTGAAAATCCCCAAATTTCCCGAAAATCCCCAAATTCCCTTTTTCCTCCCAAAATTCCCATTTCCCCAACAAAAATCCCAAATTTCCCCAGAAATCAACACCCAAAAATCCAAAAAAATCCCCAAATTCCCATTTTTCTCCCAAAAATCCCAAAATCTCCAATTTTTCCCCCCAAAAATCCCAAAATTCCCCCAGAAATCAACACCCCAAAATCCAAAAAAATCCCCCAAAAATTCCCATTTTTCTCCCCAAAATTCCCATTTTTTTGCCAGATTTGACACCCAAAAATCACCCCAAAAAAAACCCAAATTCCCATTTTCCCCCAAAATATGACTCCCAAAAATTCCAAAAAAATACTAAAAATCCCCAAAATTCCCATTTTTCCACCCAAAATTGCCCCAGAAATCAACACCCAAAAATCCCCAAAAAATTCCCCCAAAAATTCCCACTTTTCTTCCCAAAATTCCCATTTTACCCCCAGACTCAACACCCCAAAAATCCCCAAAAATCCCAAAATTCCCATTTTTCCTCCAAAATTCCATTTCCTCCCCAAAAATCCCAAAATTCACCCAGAAATCAACACCCAAAAATCCCCAAAAAATTCCCATATTTCTCCAAAAAATTCCGATTTTTGCCCCAAAATTCGTCACCAAAAATCCCAAAAAATCCCAAAATCCCCATTTTTTCCCCCAAAATCCCGTTTTTCCCCAGCCTGGACTCGTCCCTGGCCCCGCTGGTGTTTTCGGATCAATTCCTGCAGATTTCCATCCGGATTCCCAAAAACTCCAACCAACCCAAAAATCCCAAAATTCCCCCAGAAATCAACACCCAAAAAATCCCAAAATTCCCATTTTTCCCCAAATTCAACACCCAAAAATCCCAAAAATCCCATTTTCCCTCCAGATTCGACACCCAAAAATCACCCGAAAAATCCCCAAAATCCCCATTTTCCCCCCAAAATTCGACATCGAAAAACCCTAAAAAATCCTAAAATTCCCATTTTTTCCCCCCAAAAATCCCAAAATTCCCATTTTCCCCCAAAATATGACTCCCAAAAATTCCCCAAAAATACTAAATATCCCAAAATTCCCATTTTTCCCTCCAAAATTCCCATTTCTCTCCCAAAACTTCCCATTTCCCCCCAGATGCGACACCCAAAAACCTCAATATTCCCATTTTTTCCCCCAAAAAATCCCAAAATTCCCCCAGAAATCAACACCCAAAAATCCCAAAAAATACCCAAATTCCCATTTTTCCCCAAAAATCCCCAAATTCCTATTTCCCCCCCAAATTTGACAGCCAAAAATCCCATTTTTCCCCCAAAAATTCCCTTTTTCCCCCCAAAATTCGACTTCGAAAAACCCTAAAAAATCCCAAAATCCCCATTTTTCCCCCAAAAAATCCCATTTTTCCCCAAATCCCGTTTCCCCCCAGCCTGGACTCGTCCCTGGCCCCGCTGGTGTTTTCGGATCAATTCCTGCAGATTTCCATCCGGATTCCCAAAAACTCCAACCTGTTTGGTTTCGGGGAACATTTCCACGGAAAGTTCCGGAAGGATTTCCGATGGACAGACTGGCCCATGTACAGCCGGAGAGGCGCCGGGGAGGCTGTGAGATTTGGGAAATTTGGGGAATTTGGGGAATTTGGGGAAAATTGGGGAATTTGGGACATTTGGGGAAAAATTGGGATCCAAAATTTGGGAAAATTTGGGGGATTTAGGGGAATTTGGGGGGAATTTTGGGGAATTTGGGAAAAATTTGGGGAAATTTGGGATCTGAAATTTGGAGATTTTGGGGAAAATTTTGGGATTTTGGGATCTGAAATTTGGGGAAAATTGGGGAAATTTGGGGAATTTGGGGAAAATTGGGGAAAATTGGGGGATTTTGGGGGGATTTGGGGAAATTTGGGATTCAGGATTTGGGAAAATCTGAGAAAATCTGAGATCTGAAATTTGGGAAAATTCAGGGATTTGGGGAAAATTTGGGAAAATTGGGATCCAAAATTTGGGGATTTTGCAAGAATTTGGGGGTTTTGGAAAAATTTGGGGAAATTTGGGATCCAAAATTTGGGAAAATTTGGGGAATTTGGGAAGAATTTGGATCCAAAATTTGGGGATTTTGGGAAAATTTGGGGAATTTGGGGAGAATTTGGGGAGAATTTGGGGAGAATTTGGGGATTTGGGGAAAATTGGGGGATTTTGGGGGATTTGGGGAAATTTGGGATCTGAAATTTGGAGAATTTGGGGAATTTGGGAAAAATTTGGATCCAAAATTTGGGGATTTTAGGAAAAATTTGGATCCAAAATTTGGGGATTTTGGGAAAATTTGGGGAATTTGGGGAGAATTTGGGGAATTTGGGGAAATTTGGGATCCAAAATTTGGGAAAAGTTTGGGAAGAATTGCGAAATTTGGGATCCAAAATTTGGGAAAATTTGGGGGATTTGGGAAGAATTTGGATCCAAAATTTGGGGATTTTGGGAAAATTTGGGGAATTTGGGGGTTTTGGGAAAATTTGGGGAATTTGGGGAGAATTTGGGGAGAATTTGGGGAGAATTTGGATCCAAAATTTGGGGATTTTGGGAAAAATTTGGGGAATTTGGGGAGAATTTGGGGATTTGGGGAATTTGGGGAAATTTGGAAAATTTGGAATCCAAAATTTGGGGGGAAATTTGGGGGTTTTGAGAAAATTTGGGGAAAATTTGAAGATTTTGGGAAAATTTGGGGAATTTGGGGAAAATTTGGGGAATTTGGGGAAAATTGAGGAATCTCTTAAAATTTGGGGATTTGGGAAAATTTGGGATCTTAAATTCGGAGAATTTGGGGAAATTTGGGGAAATTTGGGGAATTTTTGGGGGTTTTGGGATCTGAAATTGGGGATTTGGGGAAAATTTGGGGAAATTTCGGATTTGGGATCCGAAATTTGGGGAAATTTGGGGATTTTGGGGAAAATTTGGGAAAATTGGGGGATTTTGGGGGATTTGGGGAAATTTGGGATCTGAAATTTGGAGAATTTGGGGAAATTTGGGGAAATTTGGGGAAATTTGGGGAAATTTGGGGATTTGGGGAGAATTTGGGACATTTTGGGAAAAATTTGGATCCAAAATTTGGGGATTTTGGGAGAATTTGGGATCCAAAATTTGGGGATTTTGGGGGAATTTGGGGGAATTTGGGGAGAATTTGGGGATTTAGGGAATTTGGGGAGAATTTGGGGATTTAGGGAATTTGGGAAAATTTGGGGAAATTTCGGAAAAATTTGGGAAAAATTGCGAAATTTGGGATCCAAAATTTGGGAAAATTTGGGGGATTTGGGAAAAATTTGGATCCAAAATTTGGGGATTTTGGGAAAATTTGGGGAATTTGGGGAGAATTTGGGGAATTTGGGGAAATTTGGGGGATCTTGGGGGATTTGGGGAAATTTGGGATCTGAAATTTGGAGAATTTGGGGAAATTTGGGGAAAATTGGGGAAATTTGGGGAATTTTTGGGGGTTTTGGGATCTGAAATTGGGGAAATCTGGGAAAATTTTGGGAAATTTGGGATTTGGGATCCGAAATTTGGGGAGAATTTGGGGAATTTTGGGGAAAATTTGGGGAAAATTGGGGAAAATTGGGGGATTTTGGGGGATTTGGGGAAAATTGGATCAAAATTTGGGAAAATTTGGGGGATTTGGGAAGAATTTGGGGGGAAATTTGGGGATTTTGGGGAAAATTGGGGGATTTTTGGGGATTTGGGGAAATTTGGGATCCAAAATTCGGGAAAAATTTGGGAAAAATTGCGAAATTTGGGATCCAAAATTTGGGGCATTTGGGGATTTGGGGAAAATTGGGATCCAAAATTTGGGGATTTTGGGAAAATTTGGGGAATTTGGGGATTTGGGGAAAAATTGGGATCCAAAATTTGGAGAATTTGGGGAAATTTGGGGAAATCTGGGAAAATTTGGGGAAATTTGGGATTTTGGGGAAAATTGGGGAAAATTGGGGGATTTTGGGGGATTTGGGGAAATTTGGGATCTGAAATTTGGAGAATTTGGGGAATTTGGGAAGAATTTGGATCCAAAATTTGGGGATTTTGGGGAAAATTTGGATCCAAAATTTGGGGATTTTGGGAAAATGTCGGGAATTTGGGAAGAATTTGGGGAGAATTTGGGGAATTTGGGGAATTTGGGAAAATTTGGGAAAATTTCCACGGAAAGTTCCGGAAGGATTTCCGATGGACAGACTGGCCGATGTTCAGCCGGAGAGGCGCCGGGGAGGCTGTGAGATTTGGGAAATTTGGGGAATTTGGGAAAATTTGGGGGATTTTGGGGAATTTGGGACATTTGGGAAAAATTTGGATCCAAAATTTGGGGAAAATTGGGGAAAATTGGGGGATTTTGGGGGATTTGGGGAAATTTGAGGGATTTGGGATCCATAATTTGGGAAAATTTGGGGGATTTGGGAAAAATTTGGGGTTTTGAGAAAATTTGGGGGTTTTGTGAAAATTTGGGATCTGAAATTTGGGAAAATTTGGGGAATTTGGGAAAAATTTGGATCCAAAATTTGGGGATTTTGGGAAGAATTTGGATCCAAAATTTGGGGATTTTGGGAAAATTTGGGGGATTTGGGGAGAATTTGGGGAAAATTTGGGGAAAATTGGGGAAAATTGGGGGATTTTGGGGGATTTGGGGAAATTTGGGTTCCAAAACTTGGGAAAAATTTGGGGAAATTTGGGATTTTGGGGAAATTTGGGGGAATTTGGGGGAATTTGGGAAAATTTCGGAAAATCTGGGAAAATTTGAGGAATTTGGGAAAAATTTTTATCCAAAATTTAGGAAAATTTGGGAAAATTTGGGATCCAAAATTTGGGAAAATTTGGGGATTTGGGAAAAATTGGGATCCAAAATTTGGGAAAATTTGGAGGATTTGGGAAGAATTTGGGGGGAATTTTGGGGATTTTGGGGAAAATTGGGGAATTTGGGGGATTTGGGGAAATTTGGGGATTTGGGGAAAATTTGGAAACCAAAATTTGGGGGGAAATTTGGGGGTTTTGAGAAAATTTGGGGAAAATTTGAAGATTTTGGGAAAACTTGGGGAATTTGGGGAAAATTGAGGAATCTATTAAAATTTGGGGATTTGGGAAAATTTGGGAAAATTTGGGATCTGAAATTTGGGAAAATTTGGGGAATTTGGGGAGAATTTGGGGATTTGGGGAATTTGGGAAAATTTGGGGAAATTTGGGATCCAAAATTTGGGAAAAATTTGGGAAAAATTGCGAAATTTGGCATCCAAAATTTGGGGCATTTGGGGATTTGGGGAAAATTGGGATCCAAAATTTGGGAAAATTTGGGGGATTTGGGGAGAATTTGGGGAGAATTTGGGGGGAAATTTGGAGATTTGGGGAAATTTGGGGGATTTTGGGAATTTCGGGAAATTTGGGATCTAAAATTTGGAGATTTTGGGGAAATTTGGGGAAATTTGGGGATTTGCGGAATTTGGGGGAATTTGGGACATTTGGGGAGAATTTGGGACATTTGGGGAAAAATTGGGATCCAAAATTTGGGAAAATTTGGGGGATTTGGGAAGAATTTGGATCCAAAATTTGGGGATTTTGGGAGAATTTGGGATCCAAAATTTGGGGATTTTGGGAGAATTTGGGGAATTTGGGGAGAATTTGGGGATTTGGGGATTTTGGGAAAATTTGGGGAATTTGGGGATTTTGGGAGGAATTTGGGGGATTTGGGGAAATTTGGGGATTTTTGGAAAATTTGGGATAATTTGGGATCCGAAAGAAATTTGGGAAAATTTGAGATCTGAAATTTGGGGAAATTTGGGGAATTTGGGGGTTTTGAGAAAATTTGGGGGATTTGGGGTTTTGTGAAATTGGGTGGAATATTGGGGGTTTTTTGGGAAAATTTGGGGATTTTGGAAAAATTGGGATCCAAAATTTGGGGAAAATTTGGGGAACATTTGGGGAAAATTTGGGGAAAATTTGGGGATTTTGGGATCTGGAATTTGGGGAAATTTGAGAAAATTCGGGAAAATTTGGGAAAATTGGGATCCAAAATTTGGGAAAATTTGGGGGTTTTGGGAAAATTTGGGAGAATTTGGGATCCAAAATTTGGGAAAATTTGGGGAAATTTGGGAATTTGGGGAAAATTTGGGATTTGAAATTTGGGGAAATTTGGGGAATTTGGGAAAAATTGGGATCCAAAATTTGGGGATTTTTGGGAAAATTTGGGGAATTTGGGGAGAATTTGGGGAGAATTTGGAGATTTGGGGGATTTTGGGGGATTTGGGGAAATTTGGGATCTGAAATGTGGAGATTTTGGGGAAAATTTGGGGGAAATTTGGGGAATTTTGGGGAAATTTGGGAGGATTTGGGGAGAATTTGGGGATTTTGGGGGAATTTGGGGAAATTTGGGGAATTTGGGGAAATTTGGGGATTTTTGGAAAATTTGGAATCCAAAATTTGGGGGGAAATTTGGGGGTTTTGAGAAAATTTGGGGAAAATTTGAGGATTTTGGGATCTGAAATTTGGGGAAAATTGAGGAATCTCTTAAAATTTGGGGATTTGGGAAAATTTGGGAAAATTTGGGATCTGAAATTTGGGAAAATTCAGAGATTTGGGGAAAATTTGGGATTTGGGAAAATTTGTGAAGTTGGGTGGAATATTGGGGTTTTTTTTAAAATTTGGGAAAATTTGGGATCCAAAATTTGGGAAAATTAGGGGATTTTGGGAAAATTTGGGAAAATTAGGGATCCAAAATTTGGGAAAATTTGTGATTTGGGATCTGAAATTTGGGGAATTTGGGGAAAATTTGGGGATTTTGGGAAAATTTGGGAAAATTTGGGATCCAAAAATTGGAGATTTTGGGGAAATTTGGGGAAATTTGGGGGTTTTGGGAAAAATTTGGGGGAATTTGGGATCCAAAAGTTGGGAAAAATTTGGGGCTTTTGGGAAATTTTGGGAAATTTTGGAATTTTGGGATTTTTGGGTGAAATTTCTGTTCAGTTTTTAGGGAAATTTTGGGATTTTGGGGTGTCAAATCTGGGGGAAAAATGGGAATTTTGGAAGGAAAAATGGGAATTTTGGGATTTTTGGGTGAATTTCTGTTGGGATTTTGAAGAAATTTTGGGTGGAATTTTTCACGTTTGGTTTTTGGGAATTTTTGGAATTTTGGGTGAAATTCCTGTTGGGATTTTGGGAAATTTTGGGATTTTGGGGGTTTTGGGTGTCAAATCTGGGGGGAAAAATGGGAATTTTGGGATTTTTGGGTGAAATTTCTGTTTGATTTTCTGGGAAATTTTGGGGTTTTTGGGTGAAATTCTTGTTGAGGTTTTTAGGAAAATTTGGGATTTTGGAGGTTTTGTGAAATTGGGTGAAATTTGGGCGTTTTGGGGAATTTTGGGATTTTTGGGTGAAATTTCTGTTTGATTTTCTGGGAAATTTTGGGATTTTTGGGTGGAATTCCTGTTGGGATTTTTGGGAAAATTTGGAATTTTGGGGTTTCTGGGAAATTTTGGAATTTTTGGGGATTTTTGGGTGTTGAATCTGGGGGGAAAAATGGGAATTTTGGGATTTTTGGGTGTCAAATCTGGGGGGAAATTGGGAATTTTGGGAGGAAAAATGGGAATTTTTTGGGGAGAAAAATGGGAGTTTTGGGATTTTTGGGTGAAATTCCTGTTGGGATTTTTGGGGAATTTTGGGTAGAAAAAATGTTGGGAAAATTTTGGAATTTTGGGGTTTTTGGGTGGAATTTCTGTTGGGTTTTTAGGGAAATTTTGGGGTTTTGGGTGTCAAATTTGGGGGGAAAAATGGGAATTTTGGGAGGAAAAATGGGAATTTTGGGATTTTTAGGTGAAATTCCTGTTGGGATTTTGGGGAATTTTGGGATTTGGTGGATTTGGGATTTTTGGGGATTTTTAGGAAATGAAATTTTTCCCATTTTTTCCCCAGAAAAACGAGAATCTCTCCGGAGTTCATCCTTTTTTCCTGGTTTTGGAAGGAAATTCCGGAAATTCCTTTGGGGTTTTCCTGCTGAACAGCAACGCCATGGGTGAGGAAAATCAGGGAAATTCGGGAAAATTCCGAAAATCAGAAATTTTAGCTGAAAAAAAAAGAAAAAAACCCCAAAAATCAACATTTTTAACCAAAAAAAGAGCAAAAAGTAGCCTAAAAATCAGAATTTTTAGCTAAAAAAAGAGACAAAAAATTGCCTGAAAAATCAACATTTTAAATGAAAAAAAGCCAAAAATATATAAACATTTTTAGCTAAAAAAAGAGCCAAAAATTGCCTGAAAATCCACATTTTTAGCTTTAAAAAAACTGAAAAATCAACATTTTTAACTCAAAAAAAGAGACAAAAAAGCCAAAAATCAACATTTTTAATTTAAAATCCCCCAAAATAAATAAACATTTTTAGTTTAAAAAAACCCAAAAATTGCCTGAAAAAATCAACATTTTTAACCAAAAAAGAGCAAAAAAAAGCCTAAAAATCAGAATTTTTAGCTAAAAAAAGAGACAAAAATAACCTGAAAAATGACATTTTTCGCTTAAAAAAACCCCCAAAAATCAACATTTTTTACCCCAAAAAAAGAGCAAAAAAAAAGCCTAAAAATCAACATTTTTAGCTTAAAAAAATCCCAGAAAATCAGAATTTTTAGCTAAAAAAAAAGCCAAAAATTACCTGAAAAATCAACATTTTTAAATTTAAAAAAAGCCAAAAATATATAACCATTTTTAGCTAAAAAAAAGAGACAAAAATTATCTGAAAATCAACATTTTTAGCTAAAAAAATGCCAAAAAATAACCTGAAAAATCAGCATTTTGAGCTAAAAAAGGACAAAAATAAATCAACATTTTTAGCTAAAAAAACCAACAGAAAATAGTTTGAAAATCACCATTCTTAGCCAAAAAAAACCCCAAAATAAATCAACATTTTTAGTTAAAAAAAACCCCAAAATAGGCTGAAAATCAACATTTTTTTAGCTAAAAAAAGGTGAAAAATCAACATTTTTAGCTTAAAAAATAGACAAAAATAACCTGAAAAATCAACATTTTAACCAAAAAACCCCAAAATAAATCAACATTTTTAGTTAAAAAAAACACCCAAAATTGCCTGAAAAATCAACATTTTTAGCTAAAAAAAAAGCCAAAAATTGCCTGAAAAATGACATTTTTCGCTTAAAAAAACCCCAAAAATCAACTTTTTTTACCCCAAAAAAATCCCCAAAAAAATCCCCAAAAAATCCCCAAAATCCCAAAATCCCAAAATGTCAGAAATTTGGCTAATTTTGGGTGATTTTTCCCAATTTTTCCCATTTTTCCAGAGGTTTCCCTCAGCCCAGCTCCTGCAGCTCTCTGCACAATTTCATTGAATTCATTTCATTCAGTGAGAATTCAACCAAAATCAACATTTTGAGTTTAAAAAAATCCAAAAAAATTGCCTGAAAATCAGAATTTTGGCTTAAAAAAAAGAAACCCCAAAAATCAACATTTTTAACCAAAAAAGAGAGTAAAATACCTTAAAATTGGCATTTTTAGCTTAAAAAAGCCTGAAAAATCAGCATTTTGAGCTAAAAGGACAAAAATAAATCAACATTTTTAGCTAAAAACCCCAAATAAATCAACATTTTTAGCTAAAAAAACACCCAAATTGCCTGAAAAATCAACATTTTTAGCCAAAAAAGAGCAAAAATAAAAGCCTAAAATCAACATTTTTAGCTTAAAACCCTGAAAAATCAGAATTTTTAGCTAAAAAAATGCCAAAAATTACCTGAAAAATCAACATTTTTAAATTAAAAAAAGGCAAAAAAAAAAATCAACGTTTTGAGCTAAAAAAGAGCCAAAAATAGCCTGAAAATCCACATTTTTAGCTAAAAAAAAAGCCTGAAAAATCAGCATTTTGAGCTAAAAAAGGACAAAAATAAATCAACATTTTTAGCTAAAAAAAACCAACAGAAAATAGTTTCAAAATCACCATTTTTAGCCAAAAATTGCCTGAAAAAATCAACATTTTTTGCTGAAAAAAGAGACAAAAATTGCCTGAAAAATGACATTTTTTGCTTAAAAAAACCCCAAAAATCAACATTTTTTTACCCAAAAAAATCCCCAAAAATCCCCAAATCCCAAAATGTCAGAAATTTGGCTACTTTTGGGTGATTTTTCCCAATTTTTCCCATTTTTCCAGAGGTTTCCCTCAGCCCAGCTCCTGCAGTCACTTTCTGCACAATTTCATTGAATTCATTTCATTCAGTGAGAATTCAACCAAAATCAACATTTTGAGCTTAAAATCCAAAAAAATTGCCTGAAAATCAGAATTTTTGGCTTAAAAAAAAACAAAGAAAAAAACCCCAAAAATCAAATATTTTTAACCAAAAAAGGGAGAAAAAATACCTTAAAATTGGAATTTTTGGCCAAAAGCCTGAAAAATCAACATTTTGAGCTAAAAAAGGACAAAAATAAATCAACATTTTTAGCTAAAAAAACTGAAAGAAAATAGTTTGAAAATCAACATTTTTAGCAAAAAATCCCCAAAATAAATCAACATTTTTAGCTAAAAAAAAATCCAAAAAAATTGCCTGAAAATCAGAATTTTTGGCTTAAAAAAAAAAAGAAAAAAAACCCAAAAATCAACATTTTTAACCAAAAAAAAGGAGCAAAAAATAGCCTGAAAATTGACATTTTTAGCTTGAAAAAATCCCTGAAAAATCAACATTTTGAGCTAAAAAAGGACAAAATAAATCAACATTTTTAGCTAAAAAACCCCAAAAGAAAATAGTTTGAAAATCACCATTTTTAGCTAAAAAACCCCAAAATAAATCAACATTTTTAGTCTAAAAAACCTCAAAAAAATAACCTGAAAAATCAACATTTTTAGCTAAAAAAACCCAAAATAAATCAACATTTTTAGCTAAAAAAAAGCCAAAAATTGCCTGAAAAATCAACATTTTTAGCTAAAAAAAGAGACAAAAATTGCCTGAAAATCAACATTTTTAACCAAAAAAAAGAGCAAAAAATAGCCTAAAAATCAGAATTTTTAGCTAAAAAAAGAGACAAAAATTGCCTGAAAAATGACATTTTTAGCTTTAAAAAAACCCCAAAAATCAACATTTTTAACCAAAAAAAGAGCAAAAAAAAGCCTAAAAATCAACATTTTTAGCTTAAAAAAACCCTGAAAAATCAGAATTTTGAGCTAAAAAAAGCCAAAAATTACCTGAAAAATCAACATTTTAAATTAAAAAAAGCCAAAAATATATAAACATTTTTAGCTAAAAAAAGCGACAAAAATTGCCTGAAAATCCACATTTTTAGCTAAAAAAAAAGCCAAAAAATAACCTGAAAAATCAGCATTTTGAGCTAAAAAAGGACAAAAATAAATCAACATTTTGAGCTAAAAACCCAAAATAATATAGTTTGAAAATCACCATTTTTAGCTAAAAAACCCAAAATAAATCAACATTTTTAATTTAAAAAAAAAAAGCCAAAAATTGCCTGAAAAATCAACATTTTGAGCTAAAAAAAGGTGAAAAATCAACATTTTTAGTTTAAAAATTGCCAAAAATTGCCTGAAAAATCAACATTTTTAGCTAACAAAAGAGACAAAAATAGCCTGAAAAATCAACATTTTTAGCCAAAAATCCCCAAAATAAATCAACATTTTTAGTTTAAAAAAACCCAAAAATTGCCTGAAAATCAACATTTTTTTAGCTAAAAAAAGGTGAAAAATCAACATTTTTAGCTTAAAAAATAGACAAAAATAACCTGAAAAATCAACATTTTAACCAAAAATCCCCAAAATAAATCAACATTTTTAGTTTAAAAAAACACCCAAAATTGCCTGAAAAATCAACATTTTTAGTTAAAAAAAATTGCCAAAAATTGCTCAAAAAATGACATTTTTCGCTTAAAAAAACCCCAAAAATCCACATTTTTACCCCAAAAAAATCCCCAAAAAATCCCCAAAAATCCCCAAATCCCAAAATGTCAGAAATTTGGCTAATTTTGGGTGATTTTCCCCAATTTTTCCCATTTTTCCAGAGGTTTCCCTCAGCCCAGCTCCTGCAGTCACTTTCTGCACAATTTCATTGAATTCATTTCATTCAGTGAGAATTCAACCAAAATCAACATTTTGAGCTAAAAAAAAATCCAAAAAAATTGCCTGAAAATCAGAATTTTTGGCTTAAATAAAAAAAAGAAAAAAACCCCAAAAATCAACATTTTTACCCAAAAAAAAGAGAGTAAAAAATACCTTAAAAATTGGCATTTTTAGCTTAAAAAAAGCCTGAAAAATCAGCATTTTGAGCTAAAAAAGGACAAAAATAAATCAACATTTTTAGCTAAAAAAACTGAAAGAAAATAGTTTCAAAATCACCATTTTTAGCAAAAAATCCCCAAAATAAATCAACATTTTTAGCTAAAAAAAGAGACAAAAATTGCCTGAAAAATCAGAATTTTTGGCTAATAAAAAATCAAAAATAACCTGAAAAAATCAACATTTTGAGCTAAAAAAAAGCCAAAAAATTGCCTGAAAATGACATTTTTATTAAAAAAACCCCAAAAATCAACATTTTTTACCCAAAATCCCCAAAATCCCCAAATCCCAAAATGTCAGAAATTTGGCTAATTTTGGGTGATTTTTCCCAATTTTCCCATTTTTCCAGAGGTTTCAGCCCAGCTCCTGCAGTCACTTTCTGCACAATTTCATTGAATTCATTTCATTCAGTGAGAATTCAACCAAAATCAACATTTTGAGCTTAAAAAAAAATCCCAAAAAAATTGCCTGAAAATCAGAATTTTTGGCTTAAAAAAAACAAAAAAAAATCCCAAAAATCAACATTTTTAGCTGAAAAAAAGAGAGTAAAAAATAGCTTAAAAATTTGGCATTTTTAGCTTAAAAAAAGCCTGAAAAATCAACATTTTGAGCTAAAAAAGGACAAAAATAAATCAACATTTTGAGCTAAAAACCCCCAAAATAATATAGTTTGAAAATCACCATTTTTAGCCAAAAATTGCCTGAAAAAATCAACATTTTTAGCTAAAAAAAGAGACAAAAATTGTCTGAAAAATGACATTTTTTGCTTAAAAAAACCCCAAAAAATCAACATTTTTAACCAAAAAAAGGAGCAAAAAAGTGGCCTGAAAATTGGAATTTTTAGCTTAAAAAAAGCCTGAAAAATCAACATTTTGAGCTAAAAAAGGACAAAAATAAATCAACATTTTTAGCTAAAAAACCCCAAAAGAAAATAGTTTGAAAATCACCATTTTTAGCCAAAAATTGCCTGAAAAAATCAACATTTTTAGCTGAAAAAAGAGACAAAAAAAGCCAGAAAATCAACATTTTTAGCTAAAAAACCCCCAAAATAAATAAATATTTTTAGTTAAAAAAACCCTAAAATACCCTGAAAAATCAACATTTTTAGCTAAAAAAAATTGCCAAAAAAACCTGAAAATCACCATTTTTAGCAAAACAAAACCCAAAATAAATCAACATTTTTAGCTAAAAAAATTGCCAAAAATTGCCTGAAAAATGACATTTTTTGTTTAAAAAGACCCCAAAAATCAACATTTTTTTACCCAAAAAAATCCCCAAAAAATCCCCAAAAATCCCCAAAAAACCCCAAATCCCAAAATGTCAGAAATTTGGCTAATTTTGGGTGATTTTTCCCAATTTTTCCCATTTTTCCAGAGGTTTCCCTCAGCCCAGCTCCTGCAGTCACTTTCTGCACAATTTCATTGAATTCATTTCATTCAGTGAGAATTCAACCAAAATCAACATTTTGAGCTTAAAAAAAAATCCAAAAAAATTGCCTGAAAATCAGAATTTTTGGCTTAAAAAAAAAAAAGAAAAAAACCCCAAAAATCAACATTTTTAACCAAAAAAAGAGAGTAAAAAATAGCCTGAAAAATTGGCATTTTTAGCTTAAAAAAAAACCTGAAAAATCAGCATTTTGAGCTAAAAAAGGACAAAAATAAATCAACATTTTTAGCTAAAAAACCCCAACGGAAAATAGTTTGAAAATCAACATTTTTAGCTGAAAAAACCCCAAAATAAATAAATATTTTTAGTCAAAAAAAACCCCAAAATAGGGTGAAAATCAACATTTTTAGCTAAAAAAAAGGTGAAAAATAAACATTTTTAGCTTTAAAATTGCCAAAAATTGCCTGAAAAATCAACATTTTGAGCTAAAAAAAGAGACAAAAATTGCCTGAAAATCAACATTTTTAGCTTTAAAAAAACCACCAAAAATCAACATTTTTAGCCAAAAAAAGAGCAAAAAAAGCCTAAAAATCAACATTTTTAACTTTAGAAAAACCTAAAAAATCAACATTTTTAGCTAAAAAAAGAGCCAAAAATTATCTGAAAATCCACATTTTTAGCTAAAAAAAAGCCAAAAAATAACCTGAAAAATCAGCATTTTGAGCTAAAAAAGGACAAAAATAAATCAACATTTTTAGCTAAAAAAAAACCCAAAAGAAAATAGTTTAAAAATCACCATTCTTAGCCAAAAAAAACCCCAAAATAAATCAACATTTTTAGTTAAAAAAAAACCCAAAATAGGCTGAAAAAATCAACATTTTTTTAGCTAAAAAAAGGCGAAAAAATCAGCATTTTTAGCTTAAAAATTGCCAAAAATTGCCTGAAAAATCAACATTTTTAGCTAAAAAAAGAGACAAAAATTGCCTGAAAAATCAACATTTTAACCAAAAATCCCCAAAATAAATCAACATTTTTAGTTAAAAAAAACACCCAAAATTGCCTGAAAAAATCAACATTTTTAGCTAAAAAAAAAGCCAAAAAAACCTGAAAATCATCATTTTTAGCAAAACAAAACCCAAAATAAATCAAAATTTTTAGCTAAAAAAAGCCAAAAATTGCCTGAAAAATGACATTTTTTGCTTAAAAAAAAAACCAAAAATCAACATTTTTAGCTAAAAAAGGTCAAAAATTGCCTGAAAAATCAACATTTTTAGCTAAAATAGACAAAAATTGCTCAAAAAATGACATTTTTGCTAAGCTTAAAAATCAACATTTTTAGCTAAAAAAAGGTCAAAAATTGGCTGAAAAATCAACATTTTTAGCTAAAAAAAGCCAAAAATTGCTCAAAAAATGACATTTTTTGCTTAAAAAAACCCCAAAAATCAACATTTTTACCCCAAAAAAATCCCCAAAAATCCCCAAATCCCAAAATTCAGAAATTTGGCTAATTTTGGGTGATTTTTCCCATTTTTCCAGAGGTTTCCCTCAGCCCAGCTCCTGCAGTCACTTTCAGGACAATTGGAGGAATTTTGGATTTTTACGTTTTTTTGGGAGAAACTCCTGAGCAGGTTGTGCAGCAATACTGCCAGGTGGGATTTTGGGGGGAAAAACGGGAATTTGGGAATTTTGGGAATTCTGGGGTGGAATTTGGGAATTTTGGGATTAAATCGGGGAAATTTTGGGGCAAAATAAGGGAATTTTGGGGTGAAATCTGGGAATATTTTGGGATGAAATTGGGGAATTTTGGGATTAAATTTTGGAATTTTTGGGGTGAAATCTGGGAATATTTTGGGATTAAATTGAGGAATTTTTGGGATGAAATTGGGGATTTTTGGGGTGAAATTGGGGAATTTTTTGGGATTAAATTTTGGAATTTTCGGGGTGAAATCTGGGAATTTTTTGGAATTCAATTGGGGAATTTTGGGATTGAATTTTGGGATTTTTGGGGTGAAATTGAGGAATTTTTGGGATTAAATTGGGGAATTTTGGGATTAAATTAGGGAATTTTGGGATTAAATTGGGGAATTTTTGGGGTGAATTCTGGGGATTTTGGGGTCAAATTGGGGAATTTTGGGGCAAAATCTGGGAATTTTTGGGGTGAACTCTGGGAATATTTTGGGATTAAATTGGGGAATTTTGGGGTGAAATCGAGGAATTTTTGGGGAGAAATTGGGAATATTGGGATATTTTGGGATTTTTGGGAATTCTGGGGTGAATTCCTGGATTTTTGGAATGAGACCTTCCGGATTTGGGGGAAATCTTGGAATTTTGGGGCGAAATCAGTGAAATTTTGGAGTGAAATTGGGACATTTTTGGGTAAATTCCTGGGTTTTTTGGGGTAAAATTGGGGAATTTTGGGGCGAATTTGGGGGATTTGGGGAATTTTTGGGAATTCTGGGGGGTTTGGGGTGGAATTGGGGATTTTTGGGGTGAATTTTGGGAATTTTGGGTTGAAATTGAGGAATTTTTGGGTGAATTCCTGGGATTTTGGGGATTTTGGGGAATTCTGGGGTGGAATTTGGGAATTTTGGGATTAAATCGGGGAATTTTTGGGGCAAAATAAGGGAATTTTGGGGTGAAATTTGGGAATTTTGGGATGAATTCTGGGGATTTTGGGGTGAAATTGGGGAATTTTTTGGGGTCAAATTGGGGAATTTTGAGATTAAATTTGGGAATTTTTGGGGCGAAATCTGGGAATATTTTGGGATGAAATTGGGGAATTTTGGGGTCAAATTGGGGAATTTTGAGGCAAAATCTGGGAAATTTTGGGGTGAAATGTGGCAATATTTTGGGATTAAATTTTGGAATTATGGGATTAAATTTGGGAATTTTTGGGGTGAAATTTGGGAATTTTTGGGGTGAAATCTGGGAATTTTGGCGTGAAATTTGGAAATTTTGGAGAAAATTTGGGAGATTTTGGGATTTTTAGGAATTCCAGGTGGTTTTGGGTGGAATTCCTGGATTTTTGGGGTGAAATCAGAGATTTTTTTTTTGTTAAATCGGTGAAATTTTGGGTGAAATTGGGGAATTTTGGGGCGAAATTGGGGAAATTTTGGGGTGAATTCCAGGAATTTTGGGATTTTTGGGAATACCAGGTGGGTTTGGGTGGAATTCCTGGGTTTTTGGGGTGAATTGGTGGAATTTTTGGGGTGAAATCGGGGAATTTTGGGGCAAAATCAGTGAAATTTTGGGGTGAAGTTGGTGAATTTTTGAATTTTCGAATTTTTGAATTTTTGAATTTTTGAATTTTTGAATTTTTGAATTTTTGAACTTTCGAATTTTCGAATTTTTGAATCTTTGAATTCTGAATTCTGAATTTTTGAATTTTTGAATTTTTGAATTTTTGAATTTTTGAATTTTTGAATTTTCGAATTTTTCAATCTTTGAATTTTTGAATTCTGAATTCTGAATTTTTGAATTTTTGAATTTTTGAATTTTCGAATTTTCGAATTTTTGAATTTTTGAATTTTTGAATTTTTGAATTTTGAATTTTTGAATTCTGAATTTTTCGAATTTTGAATTTTGAAATTTTGAATTTTTGAACTTTCGAATTTAATTTTTGAATTTTGAATTTTCGAATTTTTTGAATTTTCGAATTTTTCAATCTTTGAATTTTTGAATTCTGAATTTTCGAATTTTTGAATTTTCGAATTTTGAATTTTTGAACTTTCGAATTTTTGAATTTTGAATTTTGAAATTTCGAATTTTCGAATTTTTGAATTTTTGAATTTTTGAATTTTTGAATTTTTGAACTTTCGAATTTTCGAATTTTTGAATCTTTGAATTCTGAATTCTGAATTTTTGAATTTTTGAATTTTTGAATTTTTGAATTTTTGAATTTTTGAATTTTCGAATTTTTCAATCTTTGAATTTTTGAATTCTGAATTCTGAATTTTTGAATTTTTGAATTTTTGAATTTTCGAATTTTCGAATTTTTGAATTTTTGAATCTTTGAATTTTTGAATTCTGAATTCTGAATTTTCGAATTTTTGAATTTTTGAATTTTCGAATTTTTGAATTTTCGAATTTTCGAATTTTTGAATTTTTGAATTTTCAAATTTGAATTTTCGAATTTTTCGAATTTTTGAATTTTGAATTCTGAATTCTGAATTTTGAATTTTGAATTTTGAATTTTTGAATTTTCGAATTTTTGAATTTTGAATTCTGAATTTTTGAATTTTTGAATTTTGAATTTTTGAATTTTTGAATTTTCGAATTTTTGAATTTTTGAATTTTCAAATTTTTGAATATTTGAATTTTCGATTTTTGAATTTTGAATTTTCGATTTTCAATCTTTGAATTTTGAATTCTGAATTCTGAATTTTTGAATTTTTGTATTTTGAATTTTCGAATTTTTGAACTTTCGAATTTTCGAATTTTTGAATTTTTGAATTTTCGAATTTTTGAATTTTCGAATTTTTCAATCTTTGAATTTTTGAATTCTGAATTTTCGAATTTTTGAATTTTCGAATTTTTGAATTTTTGAACTTTCGAATTTTTGAATTTTGAATTTTGAATTTTGAATTTTCGAATTTTTTGAATTTTTGAATTTTGAATTTTTGAATTTTGAATTCTGAATTTTTGAATTTTTGAAATTTTGAAATTTTGAATTTTTGAACTTTCGAATTTTCGAATTTTCGAATTTTTGAATTTTCGAATTTTTCAATCTTTGAATTTTTGAATTCTGAATTCTGAATTTTGAATTTTGAATTTTGAATTTTTGAATTTTTGAACTTTCGAATTTTCGAATTTTTGAATTTTGAATTTTCGAACTTTTGAATTTTCGAATTTTTCAATCTTTGAATTTTTGAATTCTGAATTCTGAATTTTTGAATTTTTGAATTTTTGAATTTTTGAATTTTTGAATTTTCGAATTTTCGAATTTTTGAATTTTTGAATTTTCGAATTTTTGAATTTTCGAATTTTTCAATCTTTGAATTTTTGAATTCTGAATTCTGAATTTTTGAATTTTTGAATTTTCGAATTTTGAATTTTTGAATTTTTGAATTCTGAATTCTGAATTTTTGAATTTTCGAATTTTTGAATTTTCAAATTTTCGAATTTTTGAATTTTCGAATTTTTCAATCTTTGAATTTTTGAATTCTGACTTTTGGGTTGAATTGGCAGTTTAACTCGTCCCAGATTTGGGATAAATTCCGGGAATTTTGTGTCTCTGAGGAGCGAAATTCCGAATATTGGATTTATCCCGAATTTTGGGTTGAATTCCCAGTTTATTGGACTCCCAGCTCTGCCCTCCTATTGGTCGTTGGGATTTCAGGTGGGAAAAGAAGGAATTCAGTCCTTGCAGGAGATGAAGGAAGTTGTGGAGAGAAACAGAAATATTGGAATTCCTTATGTGAGTAAAATATTAATTAAAAATATTTTAAAAATTAATTTTTTAATTTTAAATTGGTTTTAATGCAAAAATATGATTTTATACTATTTTATATTATATTATTGTTATATTAAATTATTATATTTATAATACAGAATTCCTTATGTGAGTGAAATATTAATTAAAATAAATGTAAAATATTTTTAAAATTAATTTTTATTTTTAAATTGGTTTTAATGAGATAATAGAATTTTATACTGTGAGTAAAATACAATTTAAAACAGTTTTAAAATACTAAATAAATTAATTTTATGAATTTTAAATTGTTTTTAATGCAATAATATAATGTTATATTATATTATCATATTAAATTATTATATTTATAATGCATAATTCTCTACGTGAGTGAAATTCAATTAAAAATAAATATTTAATGTTTTAAAAATTAATTTTTTAATTTTAAATTGGTTTTAATGAGATAATAGAATTTTATACGATTTTATATTATATTAATATTATATTAAATTATTATGTTTATAATACATAATTCTCTATGTGAGTGAAATTAATTAAAAATAAATGTAAAATAGTAAAAAAATTAATTTTTAATTTAATTTTTAATGCAAAAATATATTGTTATATTGTTGTATATTATATTATTATATAAAATAATTATATTTATAGTACATCATTCCCCATGTGAGTGAAATTAATTAATAATCAATAGAAAATATTTTGAAATTTAATTTTTAATTCAATTTTTAAATGTGATAATATAATTTTATACTGTTACATATTATATTATTATAGAAAATAATTCTATTTATTATACATAATTCCCTATGTGAGCCAAATTTTCCCAAATTCCCACTTTTTTCCCAGGAATTTCCAACCAAATTTTCCCAAAATTCCCATGGAAACCAAAATAAAAATTCCAAATTTTCCCAAATTCCCATTTTTCCCAGAAATTTCCACCCAAATTTTCCCAAAATCCCATTTTTCCAGGAATTTCTCTCCATGGAAACCAAAATTAAAAATTCCAAAGTTTCCCCAAATTCCATGGGAACCAAAATTTTTAAAAATTCCAAATTTTCCCAAAATCTCATTTTTCCAGGAATTTCCCTCCACGGAAACCAAAATTTAAAATTCCAAATTTTCCCAAAATTCCCATTTTTTTTCTAGGATTTTCCTCCCAAATTTTCCCAAAATTCCCACTTTTTTCCCAGAAATTTCCCCCCAAACTTTCCCAAATATTCAGTTTTCCCAAAATTCAATTTTTTCTGGGAATTTCCCCTCTAGGACATAGAAAATAAATAAATGAAAAAACCCCAAATTTTCCCAAATTCCCACTTTTTCCCAGGAATTTCCACCCAAATTTTCCCCAAATTCCCATGGAAACTGAAATAAAAAATCCAAATTTTCCCAAAATCCCATTTTTTTGGGGAATTTTTTCCAGAACATCCAATACACCACCTTGGACTCCATGGAATCCAAAATAAAAAAATTCCAAATTTTCCCAAATTCCTCCTTTTCTCCTGGAATTTCCCAGCATGGAAACCATGGAAACCAAAATGAAAAATTCCAAATTTTCCCAAAATTCCATTTTTTCCGGGAATTTCCCACCACAATCTCCATGGAAACCAAAATTAAAAATTCCAAATTTTCCCAAATCACGAAAACTTAAATAAAAAATTCCAAATTTTCCCAAAATCCCACTTTTTTCCCTATAATTTCCACCCAAATTAATTCCCACTTTTCCCCAGGAATTTTCAATTCCAAATTTTCCCAAAATCCCACTTTTTCCATATTTTTTTCCAGGACATCCACCTGGCCACCCGCGACTGCTGGGAGAATCGCAAAGATTTCACTTTCGACCAACTGAGATTCGCCGACCTCCCGAAATTCCGGGAATTCCTCAACTCCGCCGAGCAGAAACTCCTCATCGTCCTGGTCAGTGAATCCCGTTTTCCCAGATTTCCCGGAATTTTGGGGAATTTTTTGGAAATTTTTCCCGAATTTTGGGGGATTTTTCCCGAATTTTGGGGAATTTTTCCTAAATTTGGTGAATCTTTCCCGAATTTCCGGGAATTCCTCAACTCCGCCGAGCAGAAACTCCTCATCGTCCTGGTCAGTCAATTCCCTTTTCCCAAAATTCCTGGAATTTGGGGGATTTTTGGGGAATTTTTTTTTGATTTTTCCCGAATTTTGGGGATTTTTCCCAAATTTTGGGGAATTTTTCCTAAATTTTGGGGAATTTTGGGTAATTTTTCCCAAATTCTGGGGATTTTTGGGAAATTTTGGGGAATTTTTGGGGAATTTTTGGGGAATTTTTGGGGAATTTTTTCAAATTTTGGGGAATTTTTCCCGAATTTTGGGGATTTTTCCCAAATTTTGGGGAATTTTTCCCGAATTTTGGGGAATTTGAGGGGATTTTGGGGGATTTTGGGGAATTTTTTTTGAATTTTGGGCAATTTTTCCCGAATTTTGGGGAATTCTTGGGGATTTTTGGAGAATTTTGGGGGATTTTTTTGAATTTTGGGGAATTTTTCCCGAATTTTTGGGGAATTTTGGGGATTTTTTGGGGGATTTTTTGGGAATTTTTGGGGAATTTTGGGGAATTTTGGGGGATTTTTCCCGAAATTCCGGGAATTCCTCAACTCCTCCGAGCAGAAACTCCTCATCGTCCTGGTCAGTGAATTCCCCTTTCCCAAAATTCCCGGAATTTGGGGAATTTTGGGGAATTTTTTGGTGATTTTTCCCGAATTTGGGGAATTTTGGGGAATTTTTCCTGATTTTTTGGGGATTTTTGGGGATTTTTGCCTGAATTTTGGGGAATTTTTGGGGAATTTTGGGGATTTTTGGGGGATTTTTGGGGGATTTTTGGGGGATTTTGGGAGAATTTTTGGGGATTTTTGGGGGATTTTTCCTAATTTTGGGGAATTTGGGGGATTTTTTGGGGATTTTGGGGAATTTTTCCCGAATTTTGGCAATTTTTGGGGAATTTTGGGAATTTTGGGGAATTTTGGAGAATTTTTTTTTAATTTTGGGGAATTTTTGGGAATTTTTGGGGAATTTTTTGGGATTTTTGGGGATTTTTGGGGAATTTTCCCCGAATTTTTTGGGAATTTTGGGATTTTTGGGGAATTTTGGGGATTTTTTGGGAATTTTGGGGATTTTTGGGGGATTTTTGGGGAATTTTGGGGAATTTTGGGGGATTTTTGGGGAATTTTGGGGAATTTTTGGGAATTTTTCCCGAATTTTGGGGAATTTTTGGGAATTTTTTGGGAATTTTTGCGAAATTTTGGGGAAATTTTGGGGAATTTAGGGGAATTTTTGGGGAATTTTGGGAAATTTTTCCCGATTTTTGGGGAATTTTTCCCGAAATTCCGGGAATTCCTCAACTCCTCCAAGCAGAAACTCCTCATCGTCCTGGTCAGTGAATCTCCTTTTCCCAAAATTCCCGGAATTTGGGAAATTTGGGGATTTTTGGGGAATTTTGGGGAATTTTCCCGAATTTTGGGGATTTTTGGGGAATTTTCCCCGAATTTTGGGGGATTTTGGGGAATTTTTGGGAATTTTTCCCGAATTTTGGGGAATTTTTTGGGAATTTTTCCCAAATTTTGGGGGATTTTTCCCGAATTTTGGGGAATTTTTGGGGGATTTTGGGGAATTTTTGGGGAATTTTTTGGGCAATTTTTGGGCAATTTTGGGGCAATTTTGGGCAATTTTGGTATTTCCAGGACGCGGCGATCAGCGCAGAGCTTTTCCCCTTTTCCCGAATCTCCCAGAATTTGGGGAATTTTTGGGGAATTTTTGGGGAATTTTTGGGCAATTTTTGGGGAATTTTGGGGAATTTTTGGGCAATTTTGGGGAATTTTGGCATTTCCAGGACGCGGCGATCAGCACGGAGCTTTTCCCCTTTTCCCGAATCTCCCAGAATTTGGGGAATTTTGGGAATTTTGGGGAATTTTTGGGCAATTTTTGGGGAATTTTTGGGCAATTTTTGGGCAATTTTTGGGCAATTTTTTGGGAATTTTTTTGGAATTTTTGGCATTTCCAGGACGCGGCGATCAGCACGGAGCTTTTCCCCTTTTCCCGAACCTCCCGGAATTTGGGGAATTTTTGGGGAATTTTAGGGCAATTTTTTGGGGATTTTTTGGGGAATTTTTGGGGAATTTTTGGGGAATTTTTTGGGAATTTTTGGGCAATTTTTGGGCAATTTTTGGGCAATTTTTGGGTAATTTTTCCCAAATTTCGGCATTTTCAGGACGCGGCGATCAGCACAGAGCTTTTCCCCTTTTCCCAGATTTCCCAGAATTTTGGGGAATTTTGGGAATTTTGGGGAATTTTTGGGGAATTTTTGGGGAATTTTTTGGGCAATTTTTGGGGAATTTTTGGGGAATTTTTGTGGAATTTTTGGGCAATTTTTGGGCAATTTTTGGGCAATTTTTTGGGAATTTTTGGGCAATTTTTCCCAAATTTCGGTATTCCAGGACGCGGCGATCAGCACGGAGCTTTTCCCCTTTTCCCGAATCTCCCGGAATTTGCGGATTTTTTGGGGAATTTTTGGGGAACTTTTGGGGAATTTTTGGGAATTTTTGGGCAATTTTTGGGCAATTTTTGGGGAATTTTTGGGCAATTTTTCCCGAATTTTTGGGGAATTTTGGCATTTTCAGGACGCGGCGATCAGCACAGAGCTTTTCCCCTTTTCCCAGATTTCCCGAATCTCTCGGAATTTGGGGAATTTTGGGCAATTTTTGGGCAATTTTTGGGTAATTTTTCCCAAATTTCGGTATTTCCAGGACGCCGCAATCAGCACTGAGCTTTTCCCCTTTTCCCAGATTTCCCAGAATTTGAGGAATTTTTGGGGAATTTTGGGGAATTTTTGGGGAATTTTTGGGGAATTTTTTGGGAATTCTTGGGGAATTTTTGAGCAATTTTTCCCGAATTTTTGGGGAATTTTGTTTCAGGACGCGGCGATCAGCACGGAGCTTTTCCCCTTTTCCCAGATCTCCCGGAATCTGGGGAATTTTTTGGAATTTTGGGGAATTTTTGGGGAATTTTTGAGCAATTTTTCCCGAATTTTTTGGGAATTTTGGGGATTTCAGGACGCGGCGATCAGCACGGAGCTTTTCCCCTTTTCCCAGATCTCCCGGAATCTGGGGAATTTTTTGGAATTTTGGGGAATTTTTGGGGAATTTTTGAGCAATTTTTCCCGAATTTTTTGGGAATTTTGGGGATTTCAGGACGCGGCGATCAGCACGGAGCTTTTCCCCTTTTCCCGAATTTTCCGGAATTTGAGGAATTTTTGGGGAATTTTTGGGGAATTTTTGGGCAATTTTGGGGAATTTTGGGGAATTTTTGGGGAATTTTTGGGGAATTTTTGGGGAATTTTTGGGGAATTTTTGGGGAATTTTGGGGAATTTTTCCCAATTTTGGCATTTCCAGGACGCCGCAATCAGCACTGAGCTTTTCCCCTTTTCCCAAATCTCCCGGAATTTGGAGAATTTTGGGGAATTTTGGGGGAATTTTTGGGGAATTTTTGGGGAATTTTTGGGGAATTTTTGGGCAATTTTTGGGCAATTTTTGGGCAATTTTTGGGCAATTTTGGGCAATTTTTGGGCAATTTTTGGCATTTCCAGGACGCGGCAATCAGCACCGAGCTTTTCCCCTTTTCCCCAATCTCCCAGAATTTGGGGATTTTTTTTAAATTTTGGGGAATTTTTGGGGAATTTTTGGGGAATTTTTGGGGAATTTTTGGGGAATTTTTGGGGAATTTTTGGGAAATTTTTTGGGAATTTTTGGCAATTTTTGGGGAATTTTTTGGCAATTTTTGGGAATTTTGGTATTTCCAGGACGCCGCGATCAGCACCGAGCTTTTCCCCTTTTCCCAGATTTCCCGACTCTCCCGGAATTTGGGGAATTTTTGGGGAATTTTTGGGGAATTTTTGGGCAATTTTTTGGGAATTTTTGGGGAATTTTTTGGGCAATTTTTGGGCAATTTTTGGGCAATTTTTCCCGAATTTTTGGGGAATTTTGGGGATTTCAGGACGCGGCGATCAGCACGGAGCTTTTCCCCTTTTCCCAGATTTCCCAGAATTTTGGGAATTTTTGGGGAATTTTTGGGGAATTTTTTGGGAATTTTTGGAGAATTTTTGGGGAATTTTTGGGCAATTTTTGGGGAATTTTGGGGATTTCAGGACGCGGCGATCAGCACGGAGCTTTTCCCCTTTTCCTGAATCTCCCAGAATTTGGGGATTTTTTTGGAATTTTGGGGAAGTTTTGGGGAATTTTTTGGGAATTTTTGGGGAATTTTTGGGAATTTTTTGGGCAATTTTTGGGGAATTTTTCCCAAATTTTGGTATTTCAGGACGCGGCGATCAGCGCAGAGCTTTTCCCCTTTTCCCCTTTTCCCGAATCTCCCGGAATTTGGGGAATTTTCCTGCATTTTTGGGCAATTTTTTGGGGAATTTTTGGGGAATTTTTGGGGAATTTTTGGGCAACTTTTGGGCAATTTTTGGGGAATTTTTGGGTAATTTTTGGGCAATTTTTTGGGGAATTTTTGGGGAATTTTTGGAGAATTTTTGGGCAATTTTTGGGCAATTTTTGGGTAATTTTTCCCAAATTTCGGTATTTCAGGACGCGGCGATCAGCACGGAGCTTTTCCCCTTTTCCCGAACCTCCCAGAATTTGCGGATTTTTTGGGGAATTTTTGGGGAACTTTTGGGGAATTTTTGGGGAATTTTTGGGGAATTTTTGGGCAATTTTTGGGCAATTTTTGGGCAATTTTTTGGGAATTTTTTGGGAATTTTTGGCATTTCCAGGACGCTGCGATCAGCACCGAGCCGCTGGCCGACGGGAAACCTTACCGGAGCTACCAGAGGGGGCAGCAGAGAGCAGCCTGGGTTAATGAGTCTGATGGCGTCACGCCGCTAATTGGCGAGGTAATTAGCTAATTAGTGGCTCCTAATTAATGATTAACACCTCCAGACTCTGACTGGGGAGGTAATTAGTTAATTAATGGTGTCTGATGTTAATTGGGGAGGGAATTAATAGGCGCGGATGGTAATTAATGAGATAATTAGTTAATTAATGGGCCCAGGTGCTAATTGGTGAGGTAATGAGCTAATTAGTGGCGCTAATTACCAGGCCCTGATGCTAACTGGGGAGGTAATTAGTTAATTAATGGTCTCTGATGTTAATTGGGGAGGGAGAGGCAATTAATAGGCACAGATGGTAATTAATGAGATAATTAGTTAATTAATGGGCCCAGGCGCTAATTGGTGAGGTAACGAGCTAATTAGTGGCGCTAATTACCAGGCCCTGATGCTAACTGGGGAGGTAATTAGTTAATTAATGTCCTCTGCTGTTAATTACAGAGGGGATGAATAGCCCTGATGGTAATTAGAGAGGGAAATCATTAATTAATAACCCTTGATGGTAATTGGGGAGGTAATTAGTTAATTAGTGGCTCCTGGTGGTAATTAATGGGCCTGGATGGTAATTGGGGAGGGAAATGGCTAATTAATGGATCCTGGTGGTAATTAATAGCTCCCGACTCTAATTGCGGAGGTAATTAGTTAATTAATGGCCTCTGATGGTGATTGGAGAGGGAAATCATTAATTAATCACCTCTGATGGTGATTGGAGAGGGAAATAATTAATTAATTAACAGGCCCAGCTGTTAATCGGAGAGGAAATTAGCTAATTAATGGCTCCAGGTGCTAATTAATGGGGCCTGATGGTAATTGGGGAGGTAATTAGTTAATTAATGGTGTCTGCTGTTAATTGGAGAGGGTTGGAGTTCGGATTAGGGTTAGGGGTTAATTGCCCTGATGCTAATTGGGGAGGTAATTAGCTAATTAATGGCCTCTGGAGTTAATTGGAGAGGGAATTAATTCATTAATGGGCCCTGATGGTAACTGGGGAGGTAATTAGTTAATTAATGGTGTCTGACGTTAATTAATGACGTCAGGAGTAGGAAGAGGGAGAGGTAATTAGTAGCCCCTGATGGTAATTGATGAGCTAATTAGTTAATCAATGGCTCCCGTTGCTAATTAATAGCCCCTGGTGGTAATTGGAGCAGGAATTAATTAATTAACGAGCCCTGATGTTAATTGGAGAGGGAATTCGTTAATCAATCGGTGCTAATTAGTGAAGTAATTATCCAATTAATGGCCTCTGGTGTTAATTGGGGAGGGAGAGGTAATTAGTGATCCCTGCTGGTAATTGGGGAGGGAATTAGCTAATTAGTGGCTCCTAATTAATGATTAACACCTCCAGACTCTGACTGGGGAGGTAATTAGTTAATTAATGGTGTCTGATGTTAATTGGGGAGGGAATTAATTGACACGGATGGTCATTAATGAGATAATTAGTTAATTAATGGGCCCAGGCGCTAATTGGTGAGGTAATGAGCTAATTAGTGGCGCTAATTACCAGGCCCTGATGCTAACTGGGGAGGTAATTAGCTAATTAATGTCCTCTGCTGTTAATTGCAGAGGGGATTAATAGCCCTGATGGTAATTAGAGAGCGAAATCATTAATTAACAGCCCTTGATGGTAATTGGGGAGGTAATTAGTTAATTAATGGCTCCTGGTGGTAATTAATGGGCCTGGATGGTAATTGGGGAGGTAATTAGTTAATTAATGGCTCCTGGTGGTAATTAATGGGCCTGGATGGTAATTGGGGAGGTAATTAGTTAATTAATGGCTCCGGGTGGTAATTAATGGGCCTGGATGGTAATTGGGGAGGTAATTAGCTAATTAATGGCTCCTGGTGGTAATTAATGGGCCTGGATGGTAATTGGGGAGGTAATTAGTTAATTAATGGATGCTGGTGGTAATTAATAGCTCCCGACTCTAATTGGGGAGGTAATTAGTTAATATATAAAATATAAAATATATAAAATATAAAATATAAAAAATATAAAATATAAAATATAAAATATAAAATAATATAAAATATAAAATATAAAATATAAAATACAAAATATAAAATATAAAATATAAAATATAAAATATTTATAATATTTCCCAGCTGTGGGGCTCTCGCTGTGTTTTCCCGGATTTCTCCAATTTTGGGTATTTTATATAAATATAAAATACAAAATATAAAATATAAAATATAATATTTCCCAGCTGTGGGGCTCTCGCTGTGTTTTCCCGGATTTCTCCAATTTTGGGTATTTTATATAAATATAAAATACAAAATATAAAATAAAAATATAAACAATATAAAATATAAAATATAAAATATAAAATATAAACTATAAAATAATATAAAATCATATAAAATATAAAAAATGGAATATAAAATCATATAAAATCATATAAACTATAAAACATAAAATACAAAATATAAAATATAAATATTTATAATATTTTCCAGCTGTGGGGCTCTCGCTGCGTTTTCCCGGTTTCTCCAATTTTGGGTATTTTATATAAATATAAAATATAAAATATAAAATGTAAAATATAAAATATAAAATATAAAATACAAAATACGAAATATAAAATATAAAATGTAAAAATTAAAATATAAAATAATACAAAGTATGAAATATGAAATATAAAATATGAAATATAAAATATAAAAATTAAAATATAAAATAATACAAAATATAAAATTAAAATATAAAATATAAAATATAAAATAATATAAAATAATACAAAATATAAAATATAAAATATAAAAATGGAATATAAAATAATATAAAATACAAAATATAAAATATAAAATATAAAATATAAAATATAAATTAATATTTTTCCAGCTCTGGGGCTTTCGCTGTGTTTCCTGATTTCTCCAATTTTGGATATTTTTACCCAAAAATATAAAATATAAAATTCAAAATATAAAATATAAAATATTTATAATATTTTCCAGCTCTGCGGCTCTCGCTGTGTTTTCCCTGATTTCTCCAATTTTGGGTATTTTATATAAATATAAAATATAAAATACAAAAAAATATAAAATACAAAATATAAAATACAAAATATAAAATTATAAAATAATATAAAAATAAAATATAAAAAAAATAAAATATAAAATATAAAATATAAAATATAAAATATAAAATGTAAAATATAATATTTCCCAGCTGTGGGGCTCTTGTTGTATTTTCCCCGATTTCTCCAATTTTGGGTATTTTTACTCCAATAATATAAAATATAAAATAAAAATATAAAATATAAAATATAAAATATAAATATAAAATATAAAATATAAATATAAAATATAAATGCAAAATATAAAATATAAAATATAAAATATAAAATATAAAATATAAAATGTAAAATATAAATATAAATTATATTTTCCAGCTCTGGGAGCTCTCGCTGTGTTTTCCCGGATTTCTCCAATTTTGGGTATTTTATATAAATATAAACTATAAAATATAAACCATAAAATTATAAAATATAAAATATTTATAATATTTTCCAGCTCTGGGCTCTCGCTGCGTTTTCCCCGATTTCTCCAATTTTGGTATTTTTACCCAAAAAATATAAAATATAAAATAATATAAAATATAAAATATAAAATAAAAATATAAAATATAAAATAATATAAAATAATACAAAATATAAAAATATAAAATATAAAAATGGAATATAAAATAATATAAAATAATATAAAATATAAAATATAAAAATTGAATATAAAATAATATAAAATATTAAATATAAAATATAAAATATTTATAATATTTTCCAGCTGTGGGGCTCTCGCTGCGTTTCCCGCATTCCCCAATTTTGGGATTTTTACCCAAAAAATATAAAATATAAAATAATATAAATATAAAATATAAAATAATATAAAATATATAAAATATAATATTTTCCAGCAGGCTCTCGCTGTGTTTTCCCGGATTTCTCCAATTTTGGGTATTTTATATAAATATAAAATACAAAATATAAAATATAAAATAATATAAAATATAAAATAATACAAAAACAAAATATAAAATATAAATATAAATTATATTTTCCAGCTGTGGGGCTCTCGCTGTGTTTTCCGGATTTCTCCAATTTTGGGTATTTTTACCTAAAAATAAAAATTATAAAATATAAAATAATATAAAATATAAATTATATTTCCCAGCTGTGGGGCTCTCGCTGTGTTTTCCCGGATTTCTCCAATTTTGGGTATTTTATATAAATATAAAATACAAAATATAAAATATAAAATATAATATTTCCCAGCTGTGGGGCTCTCGCTGTGTTTTCCCGGATTTCTCCAATTTTGATTATTTTATATAAATATTTATAATATTTCCCAGCTGTGGGGCTCTCGCTGTGTTTTCCCGGATTTCTCCAATTTTGGGTATTTTATATAAAATATAAAATATAAAATATAAAATATAAAATATAAAATAAAAAATAATATAAATATTTATAATATTTCCCAGCTGTGGGGCTCTCGCTGTGTTTTCCCGGATTTCTCCAACCCCTCGGCTGTGGATTGGTGGAAACAGGAAATTCAGGAATTCCACCGGATGGTTCCTTTCGATGGAATCGCCATTGTGAGTTTGACCAAAATCCTCTTTTTTTACCCCAAAATCGTCACGAAATCAAATCCGGTTTGGATCAAAATCCATCGGAAAATCCCAAAATCTGCAGGAATTTGAGTGAAAATTTGAGTGAAATCCAATTAAAATTTTTTTTTTAATTTTTAATTTTTATAATTTATTTGTTTTTTGTATTAATGATTTTTATTATTGACGTTAATAATAATATTTTATTTATTAATTTCCATTTTTCGCCCCAAAATTGTCACAAAATCAAATCCGGTTGGAATGCAAATTGATCAGAAAATCCCAAAATCTGCAGGAATTTGAGGTTAGATTGAGTGAAATCCAATTTAAAATTTTTTAAAAATTATTAATTTTTATAATTTATTTGTTTTCTGTATTATTAATTTTTATTATTGACATTAATAATAATATTTTACTTTTTTATTTCCATTTTTGCCTAAAATTGTCACAAAATCAAATCCGGTTGGAATCCAAATCCATCAGAAAATCCCAAAATCTGCAGGAATTTGAGTGAAAATTGAGTGAAATCCAATTTAAAATTTTTTATAATTTTATTTTCATAATTTATTTTGGTTTTCTGTATTATTAATTTTTATTATTGACGTTAATATAATATTTTGTTTTTTTATTTCCATTTTTCGCCCCAAAATTGTCACAAAATCAAATCCGGTTTGAACCCAAATCGATCAGAAAATCCCAAAATCTGCAGGAATTTGAGTGAAAATTTGACTGAAATCCAATTTAATAATTTTTAAAAAATTTTTAATTTTTATAATTTAATTTATTTGGTTTTTTGTATTATTAATTTTTATTATTGACGTTAATAATAATATTTTATTTATTAATTTCCATTTTTCGCGCCAAAATTAAATAAAAAATAAAAGAAATGAACCAAAATCAATCCGGTTTGAACCCAAATCAATCAGAAGGAAAATTTCCCTGGAAAAATCCCAAAATCTGCAGGAATTTGAGTGAAAATTTGAGTGAAATCCAATTTAATAATTTTTTTAATTTTTTAATTTTTATAATTTATTTGTTTTCTGTATTATTAATTTTTATTATTGACATTAATAATAATATTTTATTTATTAATTTTAATTTTTATAATTTATTTTATTTGGTTTTCTGTACTATTAATTTTTATTATTGACGTTAATATAATATTTTGTTTTTTTATTTCCATTTTTCGCCCCAAAATTGTCACAAAATCAAATCCGGTTTGAATCCAAATTGATCAGAAAATCCCAAAATCTGCAGGAATGTGAGTGAAAATTTGAGTGAAATCCAATTTAATTAATTTTTTTTTACAATTTTAATTTTTATGATTTATTTGGTTTTTTGTATTATTAATTTTTATTATTGACGTTAATAATAATATTTTAATTTTTTATTTCCATTTTTCGCCCCAAAATTGTCACAAAATCAAATCCGGTTTGAACCCAAATCCATCAGAAAATCCCAAAATCTGCAGGAATTTGAGTGAAAATTTGAGTGAAATCCAATTTAATAAATTTTTTAAAATTTTTTAATTTTTATAATTTTTTTTATTATTTTTTTTATTATTATTTTTATTATTGACGTTAATAATAATATTTTAATTTTTTACTTTAATTTTTTAAACTATTATATTAAACAAATAATAAAAATATTTTAAAATTATTGTTATTATTAATATTGTTATTATTTTGACTAGAAGAAAAATTATTATATAAAATAAATAATATAAATATTTTTAAATTTTTGTTATTATTATTATTGTTACTATTTTGACTAACAATTAAAATTATTATATAAAAGAAATAATAAAAATATTTTAAAATTATTGTTTCTATTAAAATTTTTATTATTTTGACTAAGAAGTAAAAGTTATTATATAAAATAAATAATATAAAATTTTTAAATTATTATTATTTTTACTATTTTGACTAACGATTAAAATTATTATGCAAAATAAATAATATAAAAATGTTTAAATTGTTGTTATAATTATAATTATAATTATAATTATTATTATTATTATTATTATTATTTTGACTTCCTGCCCTCCTGGCGGAACTTTAACTCATTAACAATTTCATTTTAATTACTAAAATTACCTTAAAACTCGATTGCAATTGGGCTGAAATATCCATTGAATATCCAAATATAAAATAATAATCCAATAAACTAATAAATTATTCAAATATTAAACTAATAAACTCTAGAAATGTTAATTTTGGTGTGAATTTTGGTTTGTCAGGACATGAACGAGGTGAGCAGCTCCATCCCAGGCTCTGCCCGAGGCTGTGCTGAGAACTGCTGGAACTTCCCTCCTTACACACCCCGTGAGAGAAATTCATTCATTTATTTGTATTTATTTGTATTTTTATTTATTTTCATTTTTATTTTCATTTTCATTTTCATTTTCATTTTTATTTTTATTTTTATTTTCATTTTCATTTTGATTTTTATTTTTATTTTTATTTTATTTTTATTTTTATTTATTTTTATTTTTATTTTTATTTTTATTTTTATTTCTATTTTTATTTTATTTTTATTTTTATTTTTATTTTTATTTTTATTTCTATTTTTATTTTATTTGTATTTTTATTTTTATTTTTATTTTCATTTTCATTTTGGTTTTTATTTATTTTTATTTATCTTCATTTTTATTTCTATTTTTATTTTTATTTTTATTTCTATTTTTATTTTTATTTTTATTTTTATTTTTATTTTTATTTTTATTTTATTTTTATTTTTATTTTTATTTTTATTTTTATTTATTTTTATTTTTATTTTTATTTTTATTTCTATTTTTATTTTATTTTCATTTTTATTTTTATTTTTTATTTTTATTTTTATTTTTTTTTATTTCTATTTTTATTTTATTTTTATTTTTATTTTTATTTTCATTTATTTTCATTTTCATTTCTATTTTTATTTCTATTTTTATTTATTATTATTTTAATTTTTAATCTCATTTTTATTTTATTTTTATTTTTATTTTATTTTTATTTCTATTTCGATTTTATTTTTATTTTTATTTTTATTTTTATTTTTATTTTTATTTTATTTTTATTTTTATTTTTATTTTTATTTTTATTTTTATTTTTATTTTTATTTTTATTTTTATTTCTATTTTTATTTTATTTCATTTTTATTTTTATTTTTATTTTTATTTCTATTTTTATTTTTATTTTTATTTTTATTTATTTTATTTATTATTTTATTTTTATTTTTATTTTTATTTTTTTTTTTTATTTTTATTTTTATTTTTATTTTATTTTTATTTTTATTTTTATTTCTATTTTATTTTATTTTTATTTTTATTTTATTTTTATTTTTATTTTTATTTTTATTTCTATTTTTAATTTATTTTTATTTTTATTTTTATTTTTATTTCTATTTCTATTTCTATTTCTATTTCTATTTTTATTTTATTTTTATTTTTATTTCTATTTTTATTTTATTTTTATTTCTATTTTTATTTTATTTTTATTTTTATTTTTATTTTTATTTTTATTTTTATTTTTATTTTTATTTTCATTTTTATTTTTATTTTTATTTTATTATTATTTTATGTTTACTTTAATAATAACATGGAATTCTACATAATCTCATATATGATTGTATTTTAAGCAATACATTAAAATGATTACAACAACAACAATAATAATAAATAATCATATCTCACTTTATATATAACTGTATATTTTAAATCACATACTAATTACATCATTAATTCCCTATTAATTACATTAATTAAATTACATACATAATTATAGCTAATCTTACGTAATTCCATATTTAAAATTATATATTAAAATTACAATAAGCGATGCATTAAAATGATTACAACAACAATAATAATAAATAATCATATCTCACTTAATATATAACTGCATATTTTAAATCACATACTAATTACATTATTAATTCCCTATTCATTACATTAATTAAATTACATACATAATTACAGCTAACCTTACGTAATTCCATATTTAAAATTATATATTAAAATTACGATAAGCGATGCATTAAAATGATTACAACAACAACAATAATAATAAATAATCATATCTCACTTTGTATATAACTGCATATTTTAAATCGCATACTAATTACATCATTAATTCCCTATTCATTACATTAATTAAATTACATACGTAATAATAGCTAATCTTACGTAATTCTATATTTAAAATTATATATTAAAATTACGATAAGTGATGCATTAAAATGATTACAACAACAATAAAAATAATAAATAATCATATCTCACTTTATATATAACTGCATATTTTAAATCACATACTAATTTCATCATTAATTCCCTATTAATTACACTAATTAAATTACATACATAATTATAGCTAACCTTACGTAATTCTATATTTAAAATTATATATTAAAATTATGATAATTATAACAACAATAACAATAATAAGAAAAATAACAATAACAATAAACAGCCCTATAACCGCCGTTGCACCAATCAGACGCCAGCTCATTAGCATCTCATTAGCATATTTCCCATGGTGCCGCAGGGCTGGCGGAGCGGCTGCTGTTCCAGAGCTCGCTGTGTCCGGATGCTCGGCAGGCCTGGGGACGGAGCTACGACACCCACAGTCTGTACGGACATTCCATGGCCATGGCCAGCCGCAGGTGAGGATTTTGGGAATTCCGGGAATTTTGGGAATTTTGGGAATTCTGGGAGTTATGGGAATTGTTCCTGGGAATTCATTCTGGGAATTATGGGAGTTATGGGGTTCTGGGAGGTGTATGATGTCACTATGACACCCACAGTCTGTACGGACATTCCATGGCCATGGCCAGCCGCAGGTGAGGATTTTGGGAATTCCGGGAATTTTGGGAATTTTGGGAATTCTGGGAGTTATGGGAATTGTTCCTGGGAATTCATTCTGGGAATTATGGGAGTTATGGGGTTCTGGGAGGTGTATGATGTCACTATGACACCCACAGTCTGTACGGACACGCCATGGCCATGGCCAGCCAAAGGTGGGATTGTGGGAATTCTGGGAATTTTGGGAGTTTTGGGAATTATGGGAATTATGGGAATTGTGGGAATTATGGGAATTTTGGGAATTTTGGGGGTTCTGGGAGGTGTATGACGTCACTATGACACCCACAGTCTGTACGGACATTCCATGGCCATGGCCAGCCGCAGGTGGGAATTGTGGGAATTCTGGGAATTTTGGGAATTTTGGGAATTGTTCCTGGGGATTCATCCTGGGAATTCTGGGAGTTCTGGGACTTCCGGGAGTTATGAGAATTATAGGAGTTCTGGGAGTTCTGGGAATACGTTCCGGGAATTCTGGGAGTTCATTCTGGGAATTATTCCTGGGAATTTTGGGAATTCTGGGAGTTCATTCTGGGAATTCTGGGGATTCTGGGAGGTGTATGATGTCACTATGACACCCACAGTCTGTACGGACACGCCATGGCTGCTGCTAGCCGCAGGTGAGGAGGAATTGTGGGAATTATTTTGGGAATTTTGGGAATTGTGGGAATTTTGGGAATTGTTCCTGGGAATTAATTCTGGGAATTTTGGGGGTTCTGGGAGTTGTATGACGTCACTCTGACACCCACAGTCTGTATGGGCATTCCATGGCCATGGCCAGCCACAGGTGAGATTTTGGGAATTGTTTTGGGAATTTTGGGAATTTTGGGAATTGTGAGAATTATGGGAATTGTTCCTGGGAATTATTCCTGGGAGTTCTGGGAGTTGTATGACGTCACTATGACACCCACAGTCTGTACGGACACGCCATGGCTGCTGCTAGCCACAGGTGGGATTGTGGGAATTGTTTTGGGAATTTTGGGAATTGTGGGAATTGTGGGAGTTATGGGAATTCATTCTGGGAATTCTGGGAGTTCTGGGAGTTCCGGGAGTTCTGAGAATTATAGGAGTTCTGGGAGTTCTGGGAATACATTCCGGGAATTCTGGGAGTTCATTCTGGGAATTATTCCTGGGAATTCATCCTGGGAATTTTGGGAATTGTGAGAATTATGGGAATTGTTCCTGGGAATTCATTCTGGGAGTTATGGGAGTTCTGGGAGGTGTATGACGTCACTCTGACACCCACAGTCTGTACGGACACGCCATGGCTGCTGCTAGCCACAGGTGGGATTGTGGGAATTCCGGGAATTTTGGGAATTATGGGAATTCTGGGAGTTATGGGAATTATGGGAATTGTTCCTGGGAATTCATTCTGGGAATGCTGGGAGTTCCGGGAGTTCTGGGAATACATTCCGGGAATTCTGGGAGTTCATCCTGGGAATTATTCCTGGGAATTTTGGGAATTCTGGGAGTTCATCCTGGGAATTATTCCTGGGAATTTTGGGAATTCTGGGAGTTCATCCTGGGAATTATGGGGTTCTGGGAGGTGTATGACGTCACTATGACACCCACAGTCTGTACGGACACTCCATGGCCATGGCCAGCCACAGGTGGGATTGTGGGAATTGTTTTGGGAATTTTGGGAATTTTGGGAATTGTGGAAATTATGGAAATTCATTCTGGGAATTAATTCTGGGAATTATGGGGTTCTGGGAGGTGTATGACGTCACTATGACACCCACAGTCTGTACGGACACGCCATGGCTGCTGCTAGCCACAGGTGAGGATTGTGGGAATTGTTTTGGGAATTTTGGGAATTTTGAGAATTATTTCTGGGGATTCATCCTGGGGATTATGGGAGTTATGGGGTTCTGGGAGTTGTATGACGTCACTGTGACACCCACAGTCTGTACGGACACGCCATGGCCATGGCCAGCCACAGGTGGGATTGTGGGAATTTTGGGAATTTTGGGAATTTTGGGAATTCTGGGAGTTATGGGAGTTATGGGAATTCTGGGAATTGTGGGAATTCTGGGGTTCTGGGAGGTGTATGACGTCACTATGACACCCACAGTCTGTACGGACACGCCATGGCCATGGCCAGCCAAAGGTAGGATTGTGGGAATTATTCTGGGAATTTTGGGAATTTTGGGAATTTTGGGAATTTGGGGAATTATGGGAATTCATTCTGGGAATTCATTCTGGGAATTCTGGGGGTTCTGGGAGTTGTATGACGTCACTCTGACACCCACAGTCTGTACGGACACTCCATGGCCATGGCCAGCCACAGGTGGGATTATGGGAATTGTTCTGGGAATTCTGGGAATTTTGGGAATTGTTCCTGGGGATTCAATCCTGGGAATTCTGGGAGTTACGGGAATTATGGTGGTTCCGGAAATTCTGAGAGTTCTGGGAATTCTGAGAGTTCTGGGAATTCTGGGAGTTTTGGGAACTATTCCTGGGAATTCTGGAAGGTCTGGGAGTTCTGGGAATTCTGGGAGTTTCAGGAATTCTGGGAATTCTGGGAATTCATTCGGGGAATTCATTCTGGGAATTCATTCTGGGAGTTATAGGAATTATGGGAGTTCTGGGAGTTCTGGGAATTCATGGAGTTCTGGGAACTATTCCTGGGAATTATGGGAGTTCCAGGAGTTCTGGGAGTTCTGGGAATTCTGGCAATGCTGGGAGTTCGGGGAATGCTGGGAGCTCATTCTGGGAATTCGGAGAGTTCTGGGAATAAATTCTGGGAATTCTGGCAGTTCTGGGAATGGGGAGGAACAGGGAATTCTGGGAAAACACAGGGAATTCTTGGAATTCTGGGAATTTTGGGAATTCCGGGAGTTCTGGGAGTTCTGGGAATGGGGGAAAAACCAGAATTCTGGAAAAAAACTCGGAATTCTGGGGATAAACAGGGAATTCTGGGATAAAACTCCAGGTAATTCTGGGGAAAAAAATGGAATTCTGGGAGTTATTGGAGTTTGGCTGAGAGCAGCCATCGGGAAATTGGGAAAAAACTGGGAATTTTGGGGGAAAAATGGGAATTCATTCTGGGAATTCTGGGAATTCATTCTGGGAGTTATGGGAATTCTGGTAGTTTTGGGAACTTTTCCTGGGAATTCTGGGAATTCTGGGAATTCATTCTGGGAATTCTGGGAGTTCTGGGAATTATTCCTGGGAATTCTGGGAGGTCTAGCAATTCTGGGAATTCCGTGAATTCTGGGAATTTTTAGGAGTTAAGGGAGTTCTGGGAATTCTGGGAGTTCCAGGAATTCTGGGAATTTTCAGGAGTTAAGGGAGTTCTGGGAGTTTCAGGAATTCTGGGAATTCTGGGAATTTTCTCCCCTGGAAATGTCTGACCGCCTTCCCGAAATCCTTAAATCCTTAAATCCCAAATTCCCAAAATCCCAAATTCCCAAAATCCCTCAATCCTTTAACCCTTTAGTCACTTCCCTTCCCTTCCTTTAATTTATATTAATTTAGTTTGATTTTTCTTTTATTTTAATTTCTTTTCCTTTCTCTTCTCTCTTCCATTTTTCCTCATTTTATCCCATTTGATCTCATTTGATCCCATTTTATCCCATTTTATCCCATTTTTCCTGATTTTATCCAATTTTTTCTCATTTTCTCTCATCTCATCTTCCCTGAATATATCCCAATTTTACCTAATTTGATCCCATTTTATCCCATTTTTTTCTCATTTCATCCCATTTTTTCATATTTTTAATCTCATTTTATCCCATTTTTCTTATTTTTCACCTAATTTTACCCCATTTTTTTCATATTTTTCATCTAATTTTATCCCATTTCATCCCATTTTCATCTCATTTTTTCCCATTTTTCCCCATTTTTTGTCACTCTATCCCATCTTTCCTCATTTTATCCCATTTCGTCCCATGTTATCCCATTTGTCTCATTTTTCCTCATTTTACCTCATTTTCTCCCCTTTTTTTCTCACTTAATCCCATTTTATCCCATTTTATCCCCTTTTTTTCTTCTCATTTTATCTCATTTTTTCCTATCTTTATCTCACTTTATCCCATTTTTTCTCATTTTTTCCCATTTTTCCCAATTTCCCCCATTTTTCCCCATTTTCCCAGCTCTTCCCAGACCGCCGCAGTTTTCCATTTTATCCAATTTTTTGGTCATTTTCTCCCATTTTATCTCACTTTATCCCAGTTTTTTCTCTTTTTTTTTTTCTCATTTTCTCCCATTTCATCTTACTTTATTCCATCTTTCCTGACTTTACCCCATTTTATCTCACTTTATTCCATTTTTTCCTCATTTTCCTCATTTTATCCCATTTTCGTTTCTCTCATTTTATCCCATTTTTAGAACATTTCCTATAATTTCATTTTTCCTCATTTCATCCCATTTTCTCCCATTTTCACCCATTTTCTCCCATTTTCTCCCACTTTATCCCATTTACTTGTCTTTTTTTTCTCACTTTGTCCCATTTTTCTCAATTTTTTTCTCACTTTATCCTATTTTTCCCATTTTCATCCCATTTTTATCCCATTTATCCCACTTTCCCTCGTTTAATCCCATTTTCTCCCATTTTCTCCCATTTTCTCCCAATTTAATCTAATTTTTTCCCATTTTCCCGTTTTCTCCCATTTTTTCCCCATTTTCCCAGCTCTTCCCCAGCTGCAGCAGTTTCCCATTTTATCCCATTTTTTGTCATTTTCTCTCATTTTCTCCCATTTTCTCCCATTTTTTGGTTATTTTCTCCCATTTTATCTCATTTTATCTCACTTTATCCCATTTTTTCCCCATTTTACCACATTTTTCTCCCATTTTCTCCCATTTTATGTCATTTTCTCCCGTTTTCTCCCAATTTCATCTAATTTTTTCCCATTTTTTCCCCATTTTTCCCAATTTTTCCCCATTTTTTCCCATTTTCCCAGCTCTCTCTCCCAGCTCTTCCCCAGCTGCTGCAGTTTCCCATTTTATCCCATTGTTTGGTCATTTTCTCCCATTTTCTCCCAATTTCATCTATTTTTTTCCCATTTTCTCCCAATTTAATCTAATTTTTTCCCATTTTTTCCCAATTTCCCCTGTTTTTCCCCATTTTCCCAGCTCTCTCTCCCAGCTCTTCCCCTCTGCCACAGTTTCCATTTTCTCCCATTTTCTCCCATTTTTTCCTCATTTTATTTCACTTTATCCCACTTTTTCTCATTTTCTCCCATTTTCTCCCAATTTCATCTCATTTTTTCCCATTTTTCCTGTTTTCTCCCATTTTTTCCCCATTTTCCCAGCTCTCTCCCAGCTCTTCCCCTCTGCCACAGTTTCCCATTTTCTCCCATTTTTTGGTCATTTTCTCCCATTTTATCTCACTTTATCCCATTTTTTCCCCATTTTATCCCATTTTTCTCCCATTTTCTCCCAATTTTATCTATTTTTCTCCCATTTTCTCCCAATTTAATCTAATTTTTTCCCCATTTTTTCCCAATTCTCCTCGTTTTTTCCCCAATTCCCAGCTCTCTCCCCCAGCTCTTCCCCTCTGCCACAGTTTCCTATTTTATCCCATTTTTTGGTCATTTTCTCCCATTTTCTCCCGTTTTTTGGTTATTTTCTCCCATTTTATCTCACTTTATCCCATTTTTCCCCATTTTTCCCCATTTTTCCCCATTTTTCTCCCATTTTCTCCCAATTTCATCTAATTTTTTCCCATTTTTTCCCCATTTTTTCCCGTTTTCCCCCGTTTTTCCCCCAATTCCCAGCTCTCTCTCCCAGCTCTTTCCCCCTTCACCACAGTTTCCCATTTTATCCCATTTTTTTGGTCATTTTCTCCCATTTTATCTCATTTTTCTCCCATTTTCTCCCAATTTCATCTAATTTTTTCCCATTTTTTTCCCCATTTTTCCCATTTTCCCCTGTTTTTCCCCCATTTTCCCAGCTCTCTCCCAGCTCTTTCCCCCTCCACCACAGTTTCCCATTTTATCCCATTTTTTGGTCATTTTCTCCCATTTTCTCCCAATTCTATCTAATTTTTTCCCATTTTTCTCCCATTTTCTCCCAATTTAATCTCATTTTTTCCCATTTTTTCCCCATTTTTCCCGTTTTCTCCCAGTTTCTCCCCAATTCCCAGCGCTCTCTCGCAGCTCTTCCCTGGCCGCTGCAGTTTCCATTTTCTCCCACTTTCTCCATTTTCTCCCATTTTCTCCCATTTTCTCCCATTTTCTCCCATTTTCTCCCAATTTAATCTCATTTTTTCCCATTTTCCCCATTTTCTCCCATTTTTCTCCCATTTTCTCCAATTTTATCTAATTTTCTCCCATTTTCTCCCAATTTCATCTAATTTTTTCCCATTTTTTCCCATTTTTCCCAATTTTCCCTCTTTTTCCCCATTTTCCCAGCTCTCTCTCCCAGCTCTTCCCTCCACCACAGTTTCCCATTTTCTCCCATTTTTTGGTCATTTTCTCCCATTTTCTCCCAATTTTATCTAATTTTTTCCCATTTTTTCCGTTTTCTCCCATTTTTTCCCCAATTCCCAGCTCTCTCTCCCAGCTCTTCCCCTCTGCCACAGTTTCCCATTTTCTCCCATTTTCCCCCATTTTCTCCCATTTTTCTCCCATTTTCTCCCATTTTATCTCATTTTCTCCCATTTTAATCTCATTTTTTCCCATTTTTTCCGATTTTTCCCAATTCTCCCTGTTTTTTCCCCAATTCCCAGCGCTCTCTCCCAGCTCTTTCCCCCTTCACCACAGTTTCCCATTTTATCCCATTTTTTGGTCATTTTCTCCCATTTTCTCCCAATTCTATCTAATTTTCTCCCATTTTCTCCCATTTTCTCCCAATTTCATCTCATTTTTTCCCATTTTTTCCCAATTTAATCCAATTTTTTCCCCATTTTTCCCATTTTCTCCCATTTTCTCCCCAATTCCCAGCGCTCTCTCCCAGCTCTTTCCCCCTTCACCACAGTTTCCCATTTTATCCCATTTTTTGGTCATTTTTCTCCCATTTTCTCCCAATTCTATCTATTTTTTCCCATTTTTCTCCCATTTTCTCCCAATTTAATCTAAGTTTTTCCCATTTTTTCCCATTTTCCCCTGTTTTCCCCCCATTTTCCCAGCTCTCTCTCCCAGCTCTTCCCCTCTGCCACAGTTTCCCATTTTATCCCATTTTTCTCCCATTTTTCTCCCATTTTCTCCCATTTTTCTCCCATTTTCTCCCCTTTTTTCCCAATTTAATCCAATTTTTCCCATTTTTTCCCATTTTCCCCTGTTTTTCCCCCATTTTCCCAGCTCTCTCCCAGCTCTTCCCCAGCCGTCACAGTTTCCCATTTTCTCCCATTTTCTCCCATTTTTTCCCATTTTCTCCCATTTTCTCCCATTTTCTCCCAATTTAATCTAATTTTTTCCCATTTTTTCCCATTTTTCCTGTTTTCTCCCATTTTTTCCTCAATTCCCAGCTCTCTCTCCCAGCTCTTTCCCCCTTCACCAGTTTCCCATTTTATCCCATTTTCTCCCAATTCTATCTAATTTTTTCCCATTTTTCTCCCATTTTCTCCCAATTTAATCTAATTTTTCCCCATTTTTTTCCCATTTTTCCCATTTTCTCCCATTTTTTCCCCAATTCCCAGCTCTCTCTCCCAGCTCATTCCCCCTTCACCACAGTTTCCCATTTTATCCCATTTTGTGGTCATTTTCTCCCATTTTCTCCCAATTCTATCTAATTTTTCCTATTTTTCTCCCATTTTCTCCCAATTTAATCTCATTTTTTCCCATTTTTCCCAATTTTTCCTGTTTTTTCCCCATTTTCCCAGCTCTCTCTTCCAGCTCTTCCAATCCACCGCAGTTTCCCATTTTATCCCATTTTTTTGTAATTTTCTCCCATTTTCTCCCATTTTCTCCCATTTTTTGGTTATTTTCTCCCATTTTATCTCATTTTATCTCACTTTATCCCATTTTTCCCCATTTTTCCCCATTTTTTCCCATTTTTCTCCCATTTTCTCCCAATTTAATCTCATTTTTTCCCATTTTTTCCCCATTTTTCCCATTTTCCCCTCTTTTTTCCCCATTTTCCCAGCTCTCTCTCCCAGCTCTTCCCTGGCCGCCACAGTTTCCATTTTCTCCCACTTTCTCCCATTTTCTCCCATTTTCTCCCAATTTAATCTAATTTTTTCCAATTTTTTCCCCATTTTTCCTGTTTTCTCCCATTTTCTCCCCAATTCCCAGCTCTCTCTCCCAGCTCTTTCCCCCTTCACCACAGTTTCCCATTTTATCCCATTTTTTTGGTCATTTTCTCCCATTTTATCTCATTTTTCTCCCATTTTCTCCCAATTTAATCTCATTTTTTCCCATTTTTTCCCATTTTCCCCTGTTTCTCCCCATTTTCCCAGCTCTCTCCCAGCTCTTCCCCTCTGCCACAGTTTCCATTTTATCCCATTTTTTGGTCATTTTCTCCCATTTTCTCCCATTTTCTCCCAATTCTATCTAATTTTTTCCCATTTTTTCCCCATTTTCCCCCATTTTTTCCCCATTTCCCATGTCTCTCTCCCAGCTCTTCCCCTCTGCCACAGTTTCCCATTTTCTCCCATTTTTCTCCCATTTTCTCCCATTTTTTCCTCATTTTATTCCACTTTATCCCAATTTTTCTCATTTTCTCCCATTTTCTCCCAATTTCATCTAATTTTTTCCCATTTTTCTCCCATTTTCTCCCAATTTAATCTCATTTTTTCCCATTTTTTCCCCATTTTCTCCCATTTTCTCCCATTTTCTCCCAACTTCATCTAATTTTTTCCCATTTTTCTCCCATTTTCTCCCAATTTCATCTCATTTTTTCCCATTTTTTCCCCATTTTTCCCGTTTTCCCCCATTTTCTCCCCAATTCCCAGCTCTCTCTCCCAGCTCTTCCCCTCTTCACCACAGTTTCCCATTTTATCCCATTTTTTGGTCATTTTATCCCATTTTCTCCCAATTCTATCTAATTTTCTCCCATTTTCTCCCATTTTCTCCCAATTTAATCTAATTTTTTCCCATTTTTTCCGTTTTCTCCCATTTTTCCCCAATTCCCAGCTCTCTCTCCCAGCTCTTCCTTTGCTGCCACAGTTTCCCATTTTCTCCCATTTCTTCCCCATTTTCTCCCATTTTCTCCCAATTTCATCTAATTTTTTCCCATTTTTTCCCAATTCTCCCTGTTTTTCCCCATTTTCCCAGCTCTCTCTCCCAGCTCTTCCCCTCTGCCACAGTTTCCCATTTTCTCCCATTTTTCTCCCATTTTCTCCCATTTTATCTCATTTTCTCCCATTTTCTCCCAATTTTATCTAATTTTTTCCCATTTTTTGGTCATTTTCTTCCATTTTCTCCCATTTTTTCCCATTTTCTCCCAATTTAATCCAATTTTTCCCCATTTTTCCCAATTCTCCCCGTTTTCTCCCCAATTCCCAGCGCTCTCTCCCAGCTCTTCCCCGGCCGCCGCAGTTTCCCATTTTATCCCACTTTCTCCCATTTTCTCCCATTTTCTCCCATTTTCTCCCATTTTTTCCTCATTTTATTTCACTTTATCCCACTTTTTCTCATTTTCTCCCATTTTCTCCCAATTTCATCTAATTTTTTCCCATTTTTTCCCATTTTTCCCCCATTTTCTCCCATTTTCTCCCATTTCTCCCATTTTCTCCCATTTTCTCCCATTCTCTCCCAATTTCATCTAATTTTTTCCCATTTTTTCCCAATTTAATCTCATTTTTCCCCATTTTTTCCCATTTTTTCCCGTTTTCCCCCATTTTCTCCCCAATTCCCAGCGCTCTCTCCCAGCTCTTCCCCCCTTCACCACAGTTTCCCATTTTTCTCCCATTTTATCCAATTTTCTCCCAATTTTTTCCCAATTTAATCCAATTTTTCTCCATTTTTCCCATTTTTCCCGTTTTCTCCCCAATTCCCAGCGCTCTCTCCCAGCTCTTCCCCGGCCGCCGCAGCCTGCTGGTCACTCGCTCGACCTTCGCCGGCTCGGGCCGGCTGGCCGGTCACTGGCTTGGGGACACCGCGGCCACCTGGGGTCACCTGCGCTCGGCCATCCCCGCCATGCTGGAGTTCGGCCTCTTCGGGATCCCCTACGTGAGAAAACGGGGGAAAAAAACGGGAAAACGGGAAAATTCGGGGTTTGGGGGAAATGGGGGGAAAATGGGGGAAATTAGAAATTTAATGGTTGTTAGGAAATGGGGGAAAATGGGGAAAATGGGAAAATTACAGATTTAATGGTTATTGGGAAATGGGGAAAATGGGAAAATTTGGGATTTGGGGTTGGTGAGAAATGGGGGAAAAACAGGAAAATCTGGGATTTAAGGGCTGTTGGGAAATGGGGGGAAAAATGGGAAAACAGAAAAATTACAAATTTCATGGTTGTAGAAAAATGGGGAAGGAAAGTTCCAAATTTAACGGTTGGTGGGAAATGGGGTGAAAAACTGGGAAAATGAGAAAATTACAAATTTAATTGTTACTGGGAAATGGGGGAAAACAAGGAAAACAGGAAAATCTGGGATTTGGGGGTTGGTGGGAAATGGGGGAAAAATGTGAAAATTACAAATTTATTGGTTATTTGGAAATGGGGGAAAAACGAGGAAAATGGGAAAATTCAGGATTTGGGGTTGTTGGGAAATGGGGGAAAAATGGGAAAATCTGGGATTTGGTGGTTGTTGGGAAATGGGGCAAAAAACCAGGAAAATGGGGAAAATTACAAATTTAGGGGTTGTTGGGAAATGGGGAAGGAAAATTCCGAATTCAATGGTTATTGGGAAATGGGGGGAAAAATGGGGAAAATGAGAAAATTCCAAATTTCATGGTTATTGGGAAATGGGTTGAAAATGGGAAAATTTGGGATTTGGGGTTGGTGGGAAAATCTGGGGGAAAAAATGGGGAAAATGGGAAAATCCAGGATTTGGGGGTTGGTGGGAAATGAGGGAAAAAATGGGGAAAATGAGAAAATTACAAATTTAATGGTCATTGGGAAATGGGGGAAAAATGGGAAAACCGGGAAAATTCCAAATTTAATGGTTATTGAGAAATGGGGGGAAAAAATGGGGAAAACGGGAAAATTACAGATTTAATGGTTGGTGGGAAATGGGGGAAAAAATGGGAAAATTTGGGGTTTAGGGTTGGTGGGAAAATCTGGGGGAAAATGGGGAAAATGGGAAAATTACAAATTTAATGGTTATTGGGAAATGGGGGAAAAATGGAGAAAATGGGAAAATCTGGGATTTGGGGGTTGTGGGAAATGTGGGGAAAAATAGGGAAAATGGGAAAATCTGAAATTTAGTGATTATTGGAAAATGGGGGGAAAATGGGGAAAACAGGAAAATCCGGGATTTGGGGAAAATGGGAAAATTCAGGATTTGGGAGTTGGTGGGAAATGGGGGAAAAAATGGGGAAAATGGGAAAATTACAGATTTAATGGTTATTTGGAAATGGGGGAAAAATGGGGAAAATGGGAAAATTACTAATTTAATTGTTATTGAGAAATGGGGGGAAAAACAGGGAAAATGGGAAAATTACAGATTTAATGGTTATTGGGAAATGGGGGAAAATGGGGAAAATGGGAAAATTTGGGGTTTGGGGTTGGTGGGAAATGGGGGAAAAATGGGGAAAATGGGAAAATTCCAAATTTATTGGTTATTGAGAAATGGGGGGAAAATGGGAAAAACGGGAAAATTACAGATTTAGGGGTTGTTGGGAAATGGGGGGAAAAACAGGGAAAGTGGGAAAATCCCGAATTTAGCGATTATTGAAAAATTGGGGGAAATGGGGAAAATGGGAAAATCCCAAATTTAGGGGTTAGTGGGAAATGGGTGAAAAAATGGGGAAAATGGGAAAATGCAGAATTTAATGATTATTTCGATGCCAGTTTCAAATTCAAACTGTAATTTCAATTTCAATTTCAACTTCAATTTCCGTTTTAGTTTTAATTTTGACTTTAATTTCAATTTTCAACTTCAATTTCCATTTCAATATTAATATCAATATTAATATCAATTTTAATTTTAATTTTAATTTTAATTTTAATCTTTAATTTCAATTTCAATTTTACTTTCAATTTCAATAGTCATATCAATATTAATATCGATATTAATTTTAATTTTAATTTTAATTTCAATTTCAATTTTAATTTAAATTTCAATTTTAATTTTACTTTCAATTTCAATAGTAATATCAATAGTAATATCAATATTAATTTTAATTTTAATTTCAGTTTTAATTTTTAATTTCAATTTCAATTTCAATTTTACTTTCAATTTCAATATTAACATGAATATTAATTTTAATTTTAATTTTAATTTTAATTTCAATTTCAATTTCAATTTCAATAGTAATATCAATATTCATATCAATATTCATATCAATATTAATTTTACTTTTACTTTTAATTTTAATTTTACTTTTAATTTTAATTTTACTTTCAATTTCAATATTAATATCAATATTAATATTCATTTTAATGTTAATTTTAATTTCAATTTAAATTTTAATTTTTATTTCAATTTTAATTTTACTTTCAATTTCAATATTAATATCAATATCGATATTAATTTAAATTTAAATTTCAATTTCAATTTCAATTTCATCTTCAATCTCATTTTTAGTTTTAATTTTAATTTTGACTTTCATTTCAATTTTCAACTTCAATTTCCATTTAAATTTCAATTTTACTTTCAGTTTCAATATTAATATCAATATTAATTTTAATTTTAATTTCAATTTTAATTTTAATTTCAATTTCAATATCAATATCAATATT
>NW_028147431.1:1387340-1487931 GCF_008360975.1 Lichenostomus cassidix
GGGGATGGAGATGGAGCTCCGCCTGGGGATGGAGCTCCTGCTGGAGATGGGGATGGAGCTGGGGATGGAGCTCCTCCTGGGGCTGGGCATGGAGATGGGCTGGGGATGGAGCTCCTCCTGGGAATGGAGCTGGGGATGGAGCTCCTCCTGGAGGTGGGGATGGAGATGGAACTCCTTCTGGGGCTGGGAAAGCAGATGGAGCTCCTCCTGGGGATGGGGATGGATATGGGCTGGGGATGGAGCTCGGGATGGAGCTCCTGCTGGGGATGGGGATGGGGATGGAGCTCCTTCTGGAGCTGGGGATGGGCTTGATATGGAGATGGAGCTCCTCCTGGGGATGGATATGGGCTGGAGATAGAGCTCCTCCTGGGGCTGGAGCTCCTCACCTCTGCTGCACCAGTGAGTTCATCCTGCCTGGGCCTTGCCTGGGCCTGCCTTGGCCTGGGCCTTCCTCCTCCTGCTGGGCCTTGGCCTGGGGCAGCCTTCCTTCCTCCCTCCCTCCCTCCCTCCCTCCCTCCTCCTGGCAATGGCTTTGGACCTTCACACTGCCCTTGGTCTTGACTTGCTTTTGGATCATGATCTTGGCTCTTGACCTTGATGTTGACTTGGATCTGCATCTTGACTTGGATCTTGATCTGGATCTTGACTAAGATCTGGATCTTGACTCGGATCTTGATTTTTGCTTGGATCTTGATCCTAATTTTGGACCTTGGTCTGGGTTTGGACTTTGATCTTGAGCTTTACTTGGATCTTGATTTTCACTTGGATTTTGATCCTGACTTGGATCTTGATATTGACTTTGATCTTAAGCCTGATTTCGAATTGGACCTTGATCTTGACCTTAAATTTCATCTTGATCTTGATTTGGCTTTTAATCTTGATCTTGACTTGGATCTTGACATGAATCTTGGTCTTGATCTTCACTTGGATCTGGATCTTGACCTTGGATCTGGATCTCGATCTTCACCTCGCTCTTGTGATTTGGATCTTGATCTTGACTTTGATCTCGATCTTGATTTGGACCTTGAGCTTCACTCAGACCTTGATTTTGAGTTTCACTTGGATCTTGACTTGGATCTTGACTTGGATCTCAGTCTTGATCTTGGATCTGGATCTTGACGTTAATCTTGATGTTGGTCTTGATCGTGACTTGGCTCTTGAGCTTCACTTGGATCTTGACTTTGACTTGGATTTTGATCCTGATCTTGGTTTGGATCTTGATCTTGGCTTTGATCCTGATTTCGAATTGGATCTTGAATTTGATCTTCATGTGGATCTTGACTTGGATCTTAACTTAGATCTTGATCTTGACTTGGATCTTGATTTGGATCTTGATTTGGATCTTGATATTGACTTTGATCTTGATGTGGATCTGAATCTTGATCCTGACTTGGATCTTAACTTTGATCCTGATCTTGACTTGGATCTTGATCTTGGCATGAATCTTGGTCTTGATCTTCACTTGGATCTTGATCTTCATCTTGACGTGGATTTTGTGATTGGATCTTCATCTTAATTTGGATCTTGATTTTATCTTGATCTTGGAGCTTGATCTTCATGTTGGATCCTGATGTTGATCTTGATTTCGATCTTGATCTTGACTTGGATCTTGACATGAGTCTTGATCTTGATCGTGAGTTGGATCTCAACTTTGACTTGGATTTGGATCCTGATCTTGACTTTGATTCTGATTTCGAATTGGATCTTGATCTTGACTTTGACTTAGATCTTCATCTTAGATCTCAACTTGGATCTTAACTTAGATCCAGATCTTGATTTGGATCTTGATCTTGACTTGATTTCGAATTTGATCTTGATTTTGACTTGGATCTTGATCTTGATTTGGCTTTTCATCTTGATCTTGACTTGGATCTTGATCTTCATCTTGATCTTGGATGTGGATCTTGATTTGGATCTTGATCTTGGATCTGGATTTTTGATCTTGATCTGGATTTGTGACTTTGATCTTAACTTGGATTTTGATCCTGGTCTTGATTTGGAACTTGATATTGACTTGGATCTTGATCCTGATTTTGAATTGGATCTTGATGGAAATCTGGATCTTGATCTTGACTTGGATCTTGATCTTAACTTAGATTTTTACTTGGATCTTCATCTTGACATAAATCTTGGTCTTGATCTTCATCTGTGATCTGGATCTTGGATCTGGATCTTGATCCTGACCTGGATTTTGTGACTTGGATCTTGATCTTGATTTGGATCTTAAACTTGATCTTGGATCCTGATCTTGATCTTGACTTGGATTTTGATTGTGACTTGGATCTCAACTTTGACTTGGAATCTGATTGGATCTTGATTTCGAATTGGATGTTGATCTTGACCTTGACTTAGATCTTGATCTTGACATGAATCTTGATCTTGATTGTGAGTTGGATCTCAACTTTGACTTGGATTTTGATCCTGATCTTGATTTGGATTTTGATCTTGACTTTGATCCTGATTTCGAATTGGATCTTGATCTTGACTTTGACTTAGATCTTGATCTTAGATCTCAACTTGGATCTTAACTTAGATCCAGATCTTGATTTGGATCTTGATCTTGGTTCTGATTTCGAATTTGATCTTGATTTTGACTTGGATCTTGATCTTGATTTGGCTTTTCATCTTGATCTTGACTTGGATCTTGATCTTCATCTTGATCTTGGATGTGGATCTTGATTTGGATCTTGATCTTGGATCTGGATTTTTGATCTTGATCTGGATTTGTGACTTTGATCTTAACTTGGATTTTGATCCTGGTCTTGATTTGGAACTTGATATTGACTTGGATCTTGATCCTGATTTTGAATTGGATCTTGATGGAAATCTGGATCTTGATCTTGACTTGGATCTTAGATCCTGATCTTGACTTGGATCTTGATCTTAACTTAGATTTTTACTTGGATCTTCATCTTGACATAAATCTTGGTCTTGATCTTCATCTGTGATCTGGATCTTGGATCTGGATCTTGATCCTGACCTGGAATTTGGGACTTGGATCTTGATCTTGATTTGGATCTTAAACTTGATCTTGGATCCTGATCTTGAGCTTGACTTGGATTTTGATCGTGACTTGGATCTCGACTTTGGCTTGAAATCTGATTGGATCTTGATTTCGAATTGGATCTAGATCTTGACCTTGACTTAGATCTTGATTTTGATTTGGATCTTCACATGAATCTTGATCTTGATTGTGACTTGGATCTCAACTTTGACTTGGAATCTGATTGGATCTTGATTTTGAATTGGATCTTGATCTTGACCTTGACTTAGATCTTGATCTTGACTTGGATCTTGACATGAATCTTGATCTTGATCGTGAGTTGGATCTCAACTTTGACTTGGATTTTGATCCAGATCTTGATTTGGATCTTGATCTTGACTTTGATCCTGATTTCAAATTGGATCTTGATCTTGATCTTGACGTAGATCTTGATCTTGATTTGGCTTTTCATCTTGATCTTGACTTGGATCTTGATCTTCATCTTGATCTTGGATGTGCATCTTGATTTGGATCTTGATCTTGGATCTGGATTTTGATCTTGATCTGGATTTGTGACTTGGATCTGGATCTTGATTTGGATTTTGATCTTGACTTCGATTTTGTGATTTAGATCTTAATCTCAATCTTGATTTGGATCTTGACTTGGATCTTGGATCTGGATCTTGATCTTGGATTTGGATTTTGATCTTTGATCTTGATCTCGACTTGGATTTTGATCTTGAGGTGGATTTTGATCTTGATTGGATCTTGACTTGGATCTTCATCTTGACTTGGATCTTCATCTTGACTTGGATTTTGTGCTTCAGATCTGAATCTTGATCTTGATTTGGATCTTGACTTGGATCTTGATCTTGATTTGGATTTTCATCTTGACTTGGATTTTCATCTTGATTTGGATCTTGACTTGGATCTTGATCTGGATTTTGATCTTGACCTAAACTTTGTTACTTGGCTCTTCATCTTGATTTGTATTTTGATCTTGACTTCGATTTTGTGATTTAGATGTTAACCTCAATCTTGATTTGGATCTCGACTTGGATCTTGACTTGGATCTGGATCTTGATCTTGGATTTGGATTTTGATCTTTGATCTTGATCTTGATCTTGACTTGGATTTTGATCTTGAGGTGAGTCTTCATCCTGATTTGGATCTTTACTTGGATCTTGACTTGGATCTTCATCTTGACTTGGATTTTGTGCTTCAGATCTGAATCTTGATCTTGACTTGGATCTTGATTTGGGTTTTGATCTTGACTTGGATTTTGATCTTGAGTTGGATTTTGATCTTGATTTGGATCCTGACTTGGATCTTCACCTGGATCTTGATCTTGACCTGGACTTTGTGACTTGGATCTTTATCTTGATTTGGATTTTGATCTTGACTTCGATTTTGTGATTTAGATGTTAACCTCAATCTTGATTTGGATCTCGACTTGGATCTTGACTTGGATCTGGATCTTGATCTTGGATTTGGATTTTGATCTTTGATCTTTGTTCTTGATCTTGACTTGGATTTTGATCTTGAGGTGGATTTTCATCTTGATTTGGATCTTTACTTGGATCTTCATCTTGACTTGGATCTTCATCTTGACTTGGATTTTGTGCTTCAGATTTGAACCTTGATCTTGATTTGGATCTTGATTTGGACCTTGATCTTGATTTGGGTTTTGATCTTGAGTTGGATTTTCATCTTGATTTGGATCCAGACTTAGATCTTCATCTGGATCTTGATGTGGACTTTGTGACTTGGATCTGGATCTTGATTTGGATTTTGATCTTGACTTTGATTTCGTGATTTAGATCTTAATCTCGATCTTGATTTGGATCTTGACTTGGATCTTGGATCTGGATCTTGACTTGGATCTGGATTTTGATCTTTGATCTGGATCTTGACTTGGATTTTGATCTTGACTTGGATTTTGATCTTGAGTTGGATTTTCATCTTGATTTGGATCCTGACTTGGATCTTCACCTGGATCTTGATGTGGACTTTGTGACTTGGATCTGGATCTTGATTTGGATTTTGATCTTGACTTTGATTTCGTGATTTAGATCTTAATCTCATTCTTGATTTGGATCTTGACTTGGATCTTGGATCTGGATCTTGAATTTGGATTTTGATTTTTGATCTTTGATCTGGATCTTGACTTGGATTTGGATCTTGAGGTGGATTTTCATCTTGATTTGGATCCTTACTTGGATCTTGACTTGGATCTTCATCTTGACTTGGATTTTGTGCTTCAGATCTGAATCTTGATCTTGATTTGGATCTTGACTTGGATCTTGATCTTGATTTGGATTTTGATCTTGACTTGGATTTTCATCTTGATTTGGATCCAGACTTGGATCTTCACCTGGATCTTGATCTTAACCTAAACTTTGTGACTTGGATCTTCATCTTGATTTGGATTTTGATCTTGACTTTGATTTCGTGATTTAGATCTTAATGTCGATCTTGATTTGGATCTTGACTTGGATTTTGATCTTGATTTGGATTTTGATCTTGGATCTGGATCTTGATCTTGGATTTGGATTTTGATATTTCATCTTGATCTTGACTTGGATTTTGATCTTGAGGTGGATCTTCATCCTGACTTGGATCTTCATCTTGACTTGGATCTTGACTTGGATTTTGTGATTTAGATCTTGATCTTGATCTCGATTTGGATTTTGATCTTGATTTGGATTTTGATTTGGATTTTGCCATTCAGATCTTCCTCCTGCCCTTGACTTTGCCCTCAACCTGCCCAGTTCACCCCAAAAAAATGAGGCCAAATCCCTCCCTGGAACCCCCACAGGTGGGCGTGGCCAGGTGGGCGTGACCGTGTGGGCGTGGCCATTTCAAGGCTAACCAGCCACACCCCAACTCATTTGCATAATTAATTACCACGACATCAACTCCCTAAATTCCCTCCGCCCAAACCAACCCTGGGACGCGACGCCACTGTAGACATCCGAGATGCCTTAGAACTGCCCTAATTAGCGCCAATTAACACGTCATTAATTAGGAATTAATTAACCCAATTAATCGCCGCAGGTTTTACGCCGAGGAGGCCACGTGGGACGTGGACACTCAGTTCCTGTGGGGTCCAGGGCTGCTCATCACCCCTGTGCTGGAGCCTGTAGGTGGAATTTCCCCAAAAAAACCCCAAAATTTGGATTATTCATCCTTTATTCCGATTATTCTTTTTTTATTCCATCAGTAATTGGAGTTTTCACCCAATTTTTGTCTCACGACAAAAAATGACATTTTTGACGTCATTATTTGGCCGAAAATTGTGATTTTATTCAATTTAATTTAAATTTCATTCCCCCCTGATTTGGGGAGAATTGATTTTTAAAGCTGGAAAAGAAAAAAAAAATTGTCCCATTTAAATACAATTTTCTTTAGTATAAATTTCTCCCTGAATTATAATTTCCTAAATTTAATTTTTTTCCTAGAATTCTTATTTTTTAAGCTTAATTTTCTGCTAGAATTCTTATTTTTTAAGCTTCATTTTCACCTAAAATTCTCATTTTTTGGAACATAATTTCTTCTTTGATTTATTTTTATTCACTTAACACAATTAAAAATACTCTTATTTTTGTTACACTTAATTATAAATTTAATTAAATTTTTTACATTTAATTTAATAATTACATTTTATACACTTTTTTAATACACCTAATTACTCCTAAATATTTTTTCAATTCCATTTTCTCAATATACCTCAAAAAACTTTTTTCTTCCTAAATTATTTTTTCCTACATTTGGTTTTTCCTTAAATTATTTTCTACTGAATTTTCTGCTCCAGAATAATAATTAACTTTAACAGTTTAAAATTTTCTTCTCCTTTTTGTCACTTAACACGTTTTTAACATTTAATTTTTTTCCTCAAATTGCATTTTAAGGAAATTTAAATTTCCCAATTCTGCATTTATTTCCTCCTTAATATTTTAACGGGCTAATTTTAATTAATTTCCCCAAATTTTAATTTTCTCCTTTATCTCTCTTTTCCCCTTAAATGTTGATTTTTAACTCAATTTTCCCTCTGATTTATCACAACAAAAAATTGGGATTTTTGGATTCTGGGATTTTGGGATTCCTTGATTTTGATGATTTTCCTCTTTTTGGGATTCATAAAAAAAAACCAAAATAGGGAAAATACTAATGGAATTTTGGTGATTTTGAGTGTTTTTTTGGGTTGAATTCTGGGATTTTCGACTTCTTTGATTTTGATGATTCTCCTCTTTTGGGGATTCATAAAAAAACCCAAAATTAGGTAAAATACTGCTGGAATTTTGGTGATTTTGGGCAATTTTGGGTGATTTTTTTGGGTTTTCCTCCTCTGAGGAGGAGGTGTGGCTAACATAGAAATTTGGGTTGAATTCTGGGATTTTGGGATTCCTTGATTTGATGATTCTCCTCTTTTTGGGACGGATAAAAAACCTCAAAATAGGCAAAATACTGATGGAATTTTGGTGATTTTGAGTGTTTTTTTGGGTTGAATTCTGGGATTTTCGACTTCTTTGATTTGATGATTTTCCTCTTTTTGGGATGCATTAAAAAAACCCAAAACAGGCAAAACACTGATGGAATTTTGGTGATTTTGGGCAATTTTGGGTGATTTTTCTGGGTTTTCCCCCCTCTGAGGAGGAGGTGTGGCTAACATGGAAATTTGGGTTGAATTCTGGGATTTTAGGATTCCTTGATTTTGATGATTTTCCTCTTTTTGGGATTCATTAAAAAAAAAACAAAATAGGCAAAATACTAATGGAATTTTGGTGATTTTGAGTGGTTTTTTGGGTTGAATTCTAGGATTTTCGACTTCTTTGATTTTAATGATTTTCTTTTTTGAAATGCATAAAAAAACCCAAAATTAGGTAAAATACTGCTGGAATTTTGGCGATTTTGGGCAATTTTGGGTGATTTTTTTGGGTTTTCCCCCTCTGAGGAGGAGGTGTGGCTAACGTGGAAATTTGGGTTGAATTCTGGGATTTTGGGATTCCTTGATTTTGATGATTTTCCTCTTTTTGAGATGCATAAAAAACCCCAAAATAGGCAAAATCTTGATGGAATTTTGGTGATTTTGAGTGGTTTTTTTGGATTGAATTCTCAGATTTTCCTCTTTTTGGGATGCATAAAAAAACCCAAAATTAGGCAAAATGCTGCTGGAATTTTGGGGATTTTGGGCAATTTTGGGGTATTTTTTCTGGATTTTCCCCCCTCTGAGGAGGAGGTGTGGCTAACATGGAAATTTGGGTTGAATTCTGGGATTTTGGGATTCCTTGATTTGATGATTCTCCTCTTTTTGAGATGCATTATAAAAAGCCCAAACTAGGCAAAATCCTGATGGAATTTTGGTGATTTTGAGTTGGTTTTTTGAGTTGAATTCTAGAATTTTTGACTTCTTTGATTTTAATGATTCTCCTCTTTTTGGGATGGATAAAAACCAAAAATAGGGAAAATGTTGATGGAATTTAGGTGATTTTGTGTGGGTTTTTCTGGGTTAAATTCTCAGATTTTCCTCCTTTTGGGATGCATTAAAAAATACCAAAATTAGGCAAAATACTGCTGGAATTTTAGGGATTTTTGGGCAATTTTGGGTGTTTTTCACTAGATTTCCCCCCTCTGAGGAGGAGGTGTGGCTAACATGGAAATTTGGGCTGAATTCTGGGATTTTGGGATTCCTCGATTTGATGATTTTCCTCTTTTTGGGATGGATAAAAAACCCCAAAAATAGACAAAATGCTGCTGTAATTTTGGTGATTTTGGGCAATTTTGGGTTGAATTCTCAGATTTTCGACTTCCTTGATTTGCTGATTCTCCTCTTTTTGGGAAAGATAAAAATAAAAACCAGGAAAACACTGCTGGAATTTTGGCGATTTTGGGCGATTTTGGGCAATTTCGGGTGTTTCTCCCGGGATTTCCCCCCAGGTTGAAGCTCAGGTGATCTCCAGGTGATGATTCCACAATTCTTCTCCTCCCCCAGGGCGTGGAGGTCATCCAGGCCTACATTCCTGACGCCGTCTGGTACGAGTATGAGACGGTGAGTGCGGAGTGGCCAAATGGCCAGCTGGGGTGGGAGTGGCCAAATGGCCAGCTGGGAGTGGTGGGAGTGGCTGAATGGCCAGCTGGGGTGGGAGTGGCCAAATGGCCAGCTGGGAGTGGCCGAACGGCCAGCTGGGGTGGGAGGGGCTGAATGGCCAGCTGGGAGTGGTGGGAGTGGCCAAATGGCCAGCTGGGAGTGGTGGGAGTGGCCAAATGGCCAGCTGGGAGTGGTGGGAGTGGCCCAATGGCCAGCTGGGGTGGGAGGGGCTGAATGGCCAGCTGGGGTGGGAGGGGCCAAATGGCCAGCTGGGGTGGGAGGGGCTGAATGGCCAGCTGGGAGTGGTGGGAGTGGCCGAATGGCCAGCTGGGAGTGGTGGGAGTGGCCGAATGGCCAGCTGGGAGTGGCCCAGTGGCCAGCTGGGGTGCGAGGGGCCGAATGGCCAGCTGGGGTGGGAGGGGCCCAATGGCCAGCTGGGAGTGGTGGGAGTGGCCAAATGGCCAGCTGGGGTGGGAGGGGCCCAATGGCCAGCTGGGAGTGGTGGGAGTGGCCAAATGGCCAGCTGGGAGTGGTGGGAGTGGCCGAATGGCCAGCTGGGGTGGGAGGGGCTGAATGGCCAGCTGGGAGTGGTGGGAGTGGCCCAATGGCCAGCTGGGAGTGGTGGGAGTGGCCAAATGGCCAGCTGGGGTGGGAGTGGCCAAATGGCCAGCTGGGGTAGGGAAGAAGTCGAATGTCCACCATGGGGCTGGTGGGGTCTGAATGTCCAGGTGTGGTTGGGGAGGTCCAAATGTCCAGTTGGGTGGGGTTGAGGTCCAAATGTCCAGGTGGGGTTGAGGTCCAAATGTCCAGTTGGGTGGGGTTGAGGTCCAAATGTCCAGGTGGATGTGGGAGTGTCCAAATGTCCAGGTGGGGTTTTGAGTGTCCAAATGTCCAGGTGACTGTGGAGGGTCAAATGTCCAGGTGGTGTCGGAGGTCTAAAAGTCCAGGTGTGGTTGGGGAGGTCCAAATGTCCAGTTGGGTGTGGAGGAGACCAAAAATGTCCAGATGGTGTGGGGGAGTCCTAAGGTCCAGATTTGGGAGGTTCCAAAGGTCCAGATGTGGAGGGGGCTGGATGTCCAGGTGGGGCTGGGAGGTTCACAGGTCAAGGTTTGGGAGATTCCAAATGTCCAGGTGGTGTTGGGGTCTGAATGTCCAGCTAGAGTAGGAAGGTTCCCAAGGTCCAGCTGAGGTTGGTCAGTTCTTGAGGTCCAGCTGGGATTGGTCAGTTCCCAAGGTCCAGGTGGGGTTGGTCAGTTCCTAATGTCCAGCTGGGGTTGGTCAGTTCCCAATGTCCAGCTGGTCAGTTCCCAATGTCCAGTTGGTCAGTTCCTAAAGTCCAGCTGTGTGTGGTCAGTTCTCAATGTCCAGCTGGTCAGTTCCCAAGGTCCAGCTGGTCAGTTCCCAATGTCTAGCTGGGTGTGGTCAGTTCCCAAGGTCCAGCTGGGTGAGGTCAGTTCCCGAGGTCCAGCTGGTCAGTTCCCGAGGTCCAAGTGGGTGTGGTCAGTTCCCAAGGTCCAGCTGGGGTTGGTCAGTTCCCCAGGTCCAGCTGAGGTTGGTCAGTTCCCGAGGTCCAGCTGGTCAGTTCCCAAGGTCCAGCTGGGGTTGGTCAGTTCCCATTGGTCAGTTCCCAATGTCCAGCTGAGGTTGGTCAGTTCCCAATGTCCAGCTGCGGTTGGTCAGTTCCCATTGGTCAGTTCCCATTGGTCATTTCCCGAGGTCCAGGTGGCCCTTGAAGGATCAAGGTGGACGTTGCTCCTCCTGATTCTCCCACCTGATCCTTAGGGAATTAATTCACATTAAACCTGAATGGGGAAATTAAAATTCCTCAATTTCAGTAATAAATGGATAAAAACTTAAATGCTGAATAAATAAAGAGAGCAATGAGTGACCTTTTTCCTCTTCCTCTTCCTCTTCCTCTTCCTCTTCCTCCTTTTCATCTTCCTCCTCTTTTCCCTCTTCCTCCTCCTTCTCCTCTTCTTCCTCTTCCTCTTCTTCCTTTTCCTCCTTCTCTTCCTGTTCTTCCTCCTCCACTTCCTTGTCTTCTTCCTCCTCATCATCTTCATCCTCCTCCTCCTCCACCCTTCTTTCCTGTCCTGCTCCTCCTCTTCCTCTTTGTCTCCTTCCTCCTCCTCCTGATAATCTTCCTCTTCCTCCTTTTCTTCCTCCTCCTCTTCTTCCTTCCCTTCCTCCTCCACAACCTCCTTCTCCTCTTCCTCTCCTTTTTCTCTTTTTCTTCCTCCTCTTTTCTTCATCTTCTGTCTTTGTCTTTTTGTCTTCATCTTCTTCCTCTTCATCTTCTACATCTTCTTCATCATCTTCATCTTTTGTCTTCGTCTTCATCTTCCTCTTCCTCCTCTTTTCTTCCTTCTGTCCTCTTGTTTGTGTTTTTTGTCATCATCTTCTTCTTCTTCTTCTTCTTCTTCTTCATCTTCATCTTCATCTTCCTCCTCTTCTCATCCTCCTCTTGTCTTCATCTTTGTCTTTTTGTCTTCCTCTTCTTTCTCCTCTTCATCTTCTTTCTCCTCTTCCTCTTCCTCTTCCCCTTCCCCTTCCCCTTCCTCCTTCTCCTCTTCCTCCTCCTCCTCTTCCTCTTCTTCCTCCTCCTTCTCTTCTTCCTCTCCCTCCTCCTCCTCTTCCTCCTCATTTTCCTCCTCCTCCTGTTTTTCTCTTCCTCCTCTTTCTCTCCCTCCTTCCCCTCCTGCCACCCTTCACCATCATCTTCCTCTTCTTGTCTTCATTGTCCTCATCTTTTTCTTCTTCAACTTTGTCTTCACCTTCATCTACATTGTTTTCTTCATCTTCATCTTCATCTTCATCTTCATCTTCATCTTCATCTTCATCTTCATCTTCATCATTGTGTTTGTGTTCATTGTCTTCTTCTTCATCTCTTCCTCCTCCCCCTCCCCTCCCCTCCCTTCCCCTCCCCCACTCCCGTTGGTCCCTCTGGTCACTCTGCTCCCTCTGGTCACTCTGGTCCCTCTGGTCACTCTGGTCACTCTGGTCACTCCGGTCACTCTGGTCACTCTGGTCACTCCGGTCCCTCTGCTCCCTCTGGTCACTCTGCTCCCTCTGGTCCCTCTGGTCACTCTGGTGCCTCTGGTCCCTCTGGTCCCTCTGGTCACTCTGCTCCCTCTGCTCCCTCTGGTCACTCTGCTCCCTCTGGTCACTCCGGTCACTCTGGTCACTCCGGTCACTCTGCTCCCTCTGGTCACTCTGGTCCCTCTGGTCACTCCGGTCACTCTGGTCACTCTGGTCACTCAGGGCTCGCGGCTGTGGCTGCGGAAGCAGTGGACTCACCTGTACCTGCCGGGGGACAGGCTGGGGCTGCACCTGCGCGGAGGTCACATCTTCCCGGTGCAGCAGCCGGCCGTCACCACGGCCGCCAGGTACCGCTGAGGGGACAGGGGTGGGACAGCGACATGGGTGAGCCTGGGGAGAGCAGGGACAATGGGGACAGTGGGGACAGTGGGGACAATGGGGCAGGGCTTGGGGACAATGGGGACAGTGAGGACAGTGGGGACAATGGGGACACTGGGGACAGCTTGGGGACAATGGGGACAATGGGGACAGCGGGGACAATGGGGACAGCTTGGGGACAGTGGGGACAGTGGGGACAATGGGGACAGCGGGGACAATGGGGACACTGGGGATAATGGGGACAGGGGTGGGACAGCAACGTGGGTAAGCCTGGGGACAGCTTGGGGACAATGGGGACAGTGGGGACAGTGGGGACAGCGGACAGCGGATAATGGGGACAGTGGGGACAGCGGGGACAGAGGGACATCGGGGACAGTGGGGACAGCAGGGACAGCAGGGACAGCGGGGACAGCGGGACAGCAGGGACAGTGGGGACAGCGGGGACAGCAGGGACAGCGGGGACAATGGGGACAGCGGGGACAGCTGGGACAGCAGGGACAGTGGGGACAGTGGGGACAGTGGGGACAGGTAGGGACGGTGGGGACAGGGGGGACAATGGGGACAGTGGGGACAGTGGGGACAGCGGGGACAGCGGGGATGGTGGGGATAGTGGGGACAGTGGGGACAGTGGGGACAGTGGGGACAGCGGGGATGGTGGGGATGGGGAAGGGTGGTGATGGTGATGGATGAGTTGGGACTTCAGGGTGGTGTTGTTGTTTGTGATTTCTTCATCGTTGTTTTCTTTTTTTTCTTCTTCTTTTTCTTCATCATCTTCTTCTTCTTTCTATTCTTTTTTGTCTTCTTTTTCCTTCTTCTTCTTCTTCTCATCCTATTTGTCTTCATAATTTTCTTCATAATTTTCTTCTTCTTCTTCTTCTTCTCCTCTTCTTCTTCATTATCTTCATCTTCTTCTTCTTCTTCATTGTTTTCTTCTTCAATCTCTTCTTATCTTTTTCTTCTTCATTATCTTCTTCTTTGTCTTAGTTTTCTTCTTATTCTTCTTCTTCATTATTTTCTTCTTCTTCTTCTTTGTTTTCTTTTTCATCTTCTTCTTGTCTTGTTTTCTTCTTAATTTTATTCATCTTCATTTTCTTCTTTTTCTTTCTTTTCTTCTTGATCTTTTTGTCTTCTTGTTCTTCTTCTTCTCCTTCTTCTTCATCTTCTTCCTTTTCTTCCTCCTTTCTCCATCTTTTTCTTTTTCATCTTCATATTTGTCTTCATCTTCATCTTCTTCTTCTTCATCTTCTTCATCTTCATTTTCTTCTCTTCTTCATCTTCATCTTCTTTTGTCTTTTTCTTCTTGTCTTCATCTTCATCTTCATCTTCATCTTCTGCATCTTCTTCATCTTTGTTTTTGTCTTTGTCTTTTTCATCTTTGTCTTCCTCTTCTCTTCTTCTTCTTTTTCTTCTTCGTCTTCTTCATCTTCTTTGTCTTTGTGTTCTTCATCGTCTTTGTCTTCTTCTTCTTGTCTTCATCTTGTCTTTTTCATCTTCCTTTTCTTCTTCTTCATCTTCTTTTTCATCTTTGTTTTTTTTCTTGTTTCTTCATTGTGTTTTTCTTCGTCTTTGTCTTCTTCTTCTTTTTCTTCTTTTTTCTTCATCTTCTTATCTTTGTCTTTGTATCTTCATCTTCTTTTTATTCTTCATCCTCATCTTCATCTTTTTCTTCTTCATCTTCTTCTCCTTCTTCATTTTCGTTTTCTTCTCTTCTTCCTCTTCCATCTTCTTTTTCTCCATTTTGTTTTCTCATTTTTTGTCTTCACCTTCTTTGTCTTCATCTTCCTCTTCTTTGTCTTTTTCATCTTCTTTTTCTTCATCTTCATCTTCATCTTCTTCATCATCTTCTTCATCTTCATCTTTTCTTCTTCTTCTTCTTTTTCTCCATCCTCTTCTCCATTTTCTTCTTGTCTTCTTCATCTCTTTTCATCTTCTTGACCTCCACTGTCCATCCTCACTTCCATCTCCATCTCCATCTTTCTCATTATCTCCATCTCCATCTTGTTTCCTCTTCCTCTCCATCCTCTTCATCCTCTTCATCCTCTTCATCCTCTCCATCCTCTTCATCCTCTTCATCCTCTTCTCCATCTCCATCTCCATCTCCATCTCCATCTCCATCTCCACCTCCATCTCCATCTCCATCTCCATCTCCACCTCCATCTCCACCTCCACCTCCATCTCCATCTCCATCTCCATCTCCATCTCCATCTCCATCTCCACCTCCACCTCCACCTCCACCTCCACCTCCATCTCCACCTCCACCTCCATCTCCATCTCCATCTCCATCTCCATCTCCATCTCCATCACCTCCACCTCCATCTCCACTCCATCATCTCCATCATCTCCATCATCTCCATCTCCATCTCCATCTCCATCTTCATCTCCATCTCCATCTCCACCTCCATCTCCACCTCCATCTCCATCTCCATCTCCATCTCCATCTCCATCTCCATCTCCATCTCCACCTCCATCTCCACCTCATTCCCTAACATTCACCATTTCCACACGAAATTCAGGAATTTCCATCCTCTCCACAACTCCGTCATTTTTTACTGATCAACCTGATTTCCATTCCTTTTCACGCCGATTTTCCAACCTGCCCAAGTGATAACCAATTAATATCGATTAATTAATTAAATTATTATTAGTTTCTATCCCGATGGATGAAATTCATCCAACACCAAAAATCTGGAGAACCAAATCACCAAAAATTTTGGAAATTAACCTGAAAGCGTTGAATCCCTGATGACCATGAATAGAAATTGAACATAATTAACAACACTGATATTAAATTAATCTGAATATTAATTAATTTATTTATTAATTGTCTAAATCAGTGGATTTTTCCCCGTTTTCCAGCCGCAGGAACCCCCTGGGGCTGATTGTGGCTCTGGATGAAAACCAGGAGGCGAAAGGAGAACTTTTCTGGGATGATGGAGAATCCTCAGGTGAGACCAAAAAAATTCCCCAAATTCCCTCAGTTTTGGGTCACTGGAATGATTTTTGGGAAGGAGAATAAAATTAAATAATACAAAAATAAAAATTAAAAAATAATTTTAATGGTAATATTTTAAATTTTAAAAGTTTCACTGGAAAAAAAAGTTGAAAATCAAGATTTTCTTTCAAAAGTCGAAAATTTGGATCTTTTTTTGGAAGTGAAAAAGGTTGAAAATTTTAAAAATTAAAAGTACTTTAAAAATAAAATAAATATAAAAAATTTAAAAAGTAACTAAATATTAGAAGTAAAATTTTTAATTTTTCTATCTATTTTATGAACATTTTAATGTATTTTATTCATGTTTTAATTTCTATTTACTTTTAAAAAAACTTAAACAAACTTAAAAACTTTTAAAGAACTTTAAAAACGTTAACATTTGAAAAACAAAATAAACGTATTTTGAATTTTTATATTTCTTTTAGAAAAAATTAAAAACATATTTATATTTTACGTCCTGTTAAAAATGCTATTAAATGAACATTTTCATTAAAATAAATTAAATATATTGAATTTTAAAATATTTTTTACCTTTAAAATTAACACTTAAAATACAAAATATTCAGTATAATATTTAGAAAATACTAAAAATATCAAAATTCGGATAAAAATTTCAAGTTTTTAAAATTGAAATTCAAAATTTTGAGTGTTTAAGATGAAAAATTTCAAAATAAAAATTTTGTAAATATAAAAAAATTCAATTTTAAAAATTAAATTTAAAAATATTTTGGAACGATTTGGAAATATTTCAATTTGGAAATGGAAGAAACTTTAAATGTTTTCAGTTCTGATTTTATTTGAATTAAATAATTTTGGACATTTAAATCTCTCAACAGCCCTAAAAATTGGTAATTAAAACAAAAAAAAAAAGGGAAAATATTTGAGTTTTTTCAATTTCTGCCGAAATAAAACATAAAATATTTTATTAACCAGAAGTTCCTTCATGCTGAGGAGCAGAATGAGGGAAATTATCCAAAAAGGCCAAAATTTGGCACCAAAATCGCAAATATTTGGCATTAATTAAGGTGGAGTTAATTGGAATTTATGGATTTATGACTCAGAGGAAAATAATTGGGAAAAAAAATCTGGAAGATGATGGAAAAAGCATCAGAATGGAGGAAGAAATGCATTTATAAGGCCAAAAATTTAATTATTTTGGTTCAATTTTTAATAAATTTTTTCATTTTTTCCCTATTTATTCATGAAGGGATTTTTGGGTTTTTTTCCCACTGATTATAATTAAATTTTAAAATAGAAATTTACTAATTAATGATCTTTTTTTCCCCCAATTGAAGTTCTAAATTGAATTTTCTGATTCAATAATTATGGAAAGGAGAATGATTTTTTAAAAAAGCATAAAATGGGGTAAAAAAGGGAAGATTTTGGGATTTTTGGGGCATTGATTGAACTGGATGTGAGAATTGTAATGAAAATTAAATTTTTATAGTAATTAATTAATTAACTCATTGTATTTATATGTATTTTTAATTAAAATAAAAGGTTTTAATTGGAAGAATTAGAAATGTTATTAAATTATAAATAGTTAATATATTTGGCTATAAAATATATTTTATATATATTTTAACACATATTTAGTATAGAGAAATAATAATAATAATAAAATAACAATAATAATAATAATAATTTCACTAACAATAATGATAACAATATTATTAATAATAATGAAAATAATAATAATAATAATAATAATAATAATAATTTCACTAACAATAATGGCAACAATATTATTATTATTAATAAAAATAATAGCAATAATAGTAATAAAAATAATAGTAATAATAATAATAATTTTTTCTCCCCATTTCAGATTCAGTTTCCAGCAAATCCTACATTTTCTACGAATTCCGATTTTCCAATGTGAGTTACAAACTTTAAAGCATCAAATTTTAATTTCTGGTTTTCATCAATAATATTTTCCGTTAATAATTACAGAATTAAATTTGAGTTTCTGACTCTTTCCTCCTCCTTTTCCTAAATTAGGTCCTAAAAAAATTTAATATTTCAAAATATTGAATATAAATATTAATATGTTATTGATATTAATTAACAAAGAAATTATTTAAAGTAAAAAAAATTATTAGTCTATTATTTTACTATTATATTTTCTTTATTATAAGTGTATAATTATCGTATTTCTAATTTATAATGTATATTTAATTCTATTGTATACAAATGTATTTTTAATTTCAATATAATTGATCATAATTGGTTAAAACATTTAAATAGCTAAACAAATAAAATTATTATTATTTTATTTTTTAGATTTTATTATTTAGTTATTTTATCATAATACAGGAAAATACAACAATATTATTGAAAATCTTATGTATTATTTACATAGAAATAAATATTTTATTCTACAGTTTTTATATTTATAGATGTTCATAAATATTTTCCATTTCGAGGGCAGATATTTCTAACAGAACTTTTTAATATATTTATATAATTTCTCCCAATTAATTTTGGAATTTTATAATGATTTGGAAGTATAAATGATAATAGATATAATTAATGGAATATAATAGTATGTCAATAATATTAATAATATTAGTAGTGATAATAGAATATTAATATTATTAGAATGTTTGATATTTTAACGTTAATATTAATGTGAAATTAAAATCAAATTGTAATTAAGTTGTATTATATTATATTATATATATTTATATATAATTTATATTATTAATAATAAATAATTATATTTATATTTATATTTATATTTATATTTATAATTAATAATATTTATAAACAGAATTATTATGACAAATTATAATGATAAACTATAATAGTACTAAACATATATAATATATAAAATAATATTAATCATATAACATAGTATAGTATAGTATTATATGATATTATATAATAATTCAAAGATAATAAATTATTATCATAATATATTGATATTATATATAAATCTATAAATATTTCTTAATTTTTATGATTTTAATATTAATAAAATCAATATTAATTTTAAATTAAATTCTTAATTTAATATTTATATGCATAATAGAAAGAAATACATAAATTATAATTATGAAATACAATTCTATATAATTATAATATTTATATAGAATTGTTATATTTATGTAATATATGTTTATATAAGTATATAATTTATAGAATATTTTTTATATTTAATTGAATTTAATTTATTATAGTAATATAATGTATGATGTGAAATGTATAATGTATAATGTAATATAATATAATATTGATATTATGTATAATGTATGATATTATGTATAATATATAGTATAATATTATGTATAATATATAATATAATGTATTATATTATATATATTATATCATTACATTATATATATTATTATATAATATAATATATATTATATATAATATATTATTTTATATTATGTATATATTATATAATATATATAATATAATATAATATAATATATATATTATTAATATATATAATATAATATATGTATAATGTATAATATTACGTTTAATATATATATATATAATATAATGTATAATGTAATATAATACAATAAATTCTTTAAATTTCCATTGAAATCACACTTATATAAACAATATTTTCATAAATCACCTCCATATTTTCACCCAAACGCCCCAAACTCTCCCCGTTTCCCCAAACGCTCTCAGAACGTTCTGGAACATAATATAACATAACATTATAACATAACACATAACATAACATTATAATATAAATAAAATAAAATAAAATAAAATAAAATAAAATAAAATAAAATAAAATATAATATAATATAATATAATATAATATAATATAATATAATATAATATCAGTCACTCTATATTTTCACCCAAACGCATTCTAAACTCTCCCTGTTTCCCAAATGCTCTCAGAACGTTTCTGGAACATAATATAATATAATATAACATTATAACGTAACACATAATATAACATTATAATTTATATTATATTGTATTATATTATATTATATTATATTATATTATATTATTACATTACATTACATTACATTACATATATTACATTACATTAATTACATTATATTATATTATATTAATATTATATTATATAACATTATATAACATAATGTAATATAACATAGTATAATAGAATAGAATATAATATGATATAATACAATATCAATCACATTATAACATAACATAACATAACATACTATAATAATATAATATAATACGATGAATATAATAGAATTAATATAACATAATATAACATATTATAATAGTATAATATAATATAATATAATATAATATAATATAATATAATATAATATAACATAGTATAATATAACATAACATAATACAATACAATATCAATCACCTCCATTTTTTCACCCTTCCTGCCCAAACTGACCCAAAATCTCTCTGTTTCGCCCCAAACCCCCTCAGAACGTTCTGGAACATAATAAAACATAACATTATAACATAACACATAACATAACATAACATAACATAACATAACATAACATAATAATATAATGTAATGTAATATAATATAATATAATATAATGTAATATATGATATGATATGATATGATATGATATGATATAATAGAATATAATGTAATGTAATGTGATATGATATGATATGATATGATATGATATGATATGATATAGTATAGTATAATACAATACAATCCAATACAATATAATATAAAATAAATCACCTCCATATCTTCACCCTTCCCACCCAAACGCCCCAAACTCTCTCCGTTTCCCCAGATGCTCTCAGAACGTTCTGGAACATAATATAACACAACATTATAACATAACACATAACCTAATATAACATAACATAACATAATATTATAATATAATATAATATAATATAATGTAATGTAATGTAATGTAATGTAATGTAATGTAATGTAATATGATATGATATGATATGATATAATATAATACAATATAATATGATATGATATAGTATAGTATAATATAATACAATACAATACAATATAATATAAAATAAATCACCTCCATATTTTCACCCTTCCCACCCAAACGCCCCAAACTCTCCCGTTTCCCCAAACGCTCAGAACGTTCTGGAACATAATATAACATAACATTATAACATAACACATAACCTAATATAACATAACATTATAATATAATATAATGTAATGTAATGTAATGTAATGTAATGTAATATAATATAATATAATATAATGTAATGTAATGTAATGTAATGTAATATAATATAATATAATGTAATATAATATAATATAATATGATATGATATGATATGATATGATATGATATAGTATAATATAATACAATACAATACAATACAATACAATATAAAATAAATCACCTCCATATCTTCACCCTTCCCACCCAAACTCTCCCGTTTCCCCCAAACGCTCAGAACGTTCTGGAACTCTCCGTTCTGCACAACAACTACTCGGAGCCGCTCGCGCTGCACTTCCGCTCGCTGCGCCTGCTGGGATTGCCGGTGGCGCCGGCGGCCATGACAGTCTCGGGGGGCGGGGCCAGCACTGACTCCGCCCACCGCATCACCTATGACGCGGCCAGGCAGGTGAGCAGGGAATTGTGGGAAATTCCGGATTTTGGGAGCGGGGAGAGAGCTGGGCTCTGTAAATTAGTGTTTGATTAAATTAGGAATTAATTAATTATTTTTTAAAATTAATCATTGCGTCTAAATTTGCTTCTCTGTGTCGTAATGGGGTGTGGAAGTAATAATATTTGGCAGTTGAATATTTACTATTATAGGATAATAATAATAATATTGAATTATTTGGCACTTGAATATATTATTATATTATATTATATTATATTATATTATATTATATTATATTATTATATTATATTATATTATATTATATTATATTATAAGCTATAAGTACGTATTATATTATTATATAATATGCTATAAATACGAATTATATGTATTTATATATTATATAATATTATAATGTGTTGTAGTGTGTTTATATAATAAATACATAATTTTATTCATAATTATAATAGATACATAATACCATATTATGTATTACATTCTTAGTATAATATGTGATGTAATAGAATATTATTTCTTACACAATGATATTTTATATTATATTATATATTAATTGTGATTATGCAATAAAATTAGTTTATATGTATAATATATAAAGACAATATATGACAGATAATATACATATGAAAATATTGTAAATTTTTAAAAATATTTTTAATATTTATATTTTATATATATAAATTTATATATATATATTTATATATTTATATTTTATTTATATTTATATATTTATTTATATATATTTATTTTATATTATGTATTTCTAGCTATAAAAATATATAATGCAGATGTAATATATAGGACTAAATTATCTATGGAATTATTCATGTAACACGTTATATACTAATATTGTAGCTATTATTTATTATATTTTTAAAATTTTTCATAAAATAAAATTTTATAAAATTTTAATAAAATTTTTATATATATTTCGATATACTGTGTATGTATATTTTCTGTATTGTAATGTATATAGTATATATTTATATACCTATATAAATATATATTTTTATATTAAAATATACATGTTTATATCTGCTTTTCTACATCATACAGTATTTTATATTATGTATTTCTAGCTATAAAAATATATAATGCAGATGTATATATAGGACTAAATTATAGATGTAATTATTAATGTAACACATTATATACTAATATTGTAGCTGTTAATTATTATATTACTATATTTTATGTTCTGTGTGATCTATTAATTGGAATATATTAAAATTTGATTATATATAGAACAGATACAACATATATTGTATATATTAATTTAATTAGAAACATATTTATATATTTTCTATGTATCTAATATATATAATAAATGGTATATATATGTTATGTACTATATATAATATGTAAATATATGTAATAAATGTATAAATAGATATTTAAATATTTTCTAAGTATCTAATATATATAATACATAATATATGCATAATATATATTATATAATGTATAAATGCTATATAATATATTGTAGATATATTATAAAATTTTATATTATATTATATATATAAATACATAAAATTTATATATTTGTAAATTTATTTATTAATAAATATCTAAAAATAGGATGTATATTTATATCTATTCATCTATATATTTTTTATGGAATACTTAATGCTATTTGTGTATATTTTTGTATATCTATAATAATTATATATTAATTATTATTAAATATTATTATTAAATATTATATGAAATATTATTATTAATAATTATATACTATACTACATATAATGGTATTTTATTTATATATGATAAATATATTTTTATTTGATAAATACATATGATAATAGAGTATAATTTCTTGATACATTTGATATTTTAAATTAATTATAAAATGACAGAATATGGAAAATATATATTGTTATAATATTATACATAACATATGTTATATGCGTTATATTGTTTAGATATATAATTATTATTTTAGATATATAAATATTATTATATATTATTGTCTTAGATATATAATTAATATATAATTATTAATTATAAACCCACATCAATAAGAAGTCATAAACAAGCATTTCCTTTAAAATCATTAGATATATTAATTTATTAACTATTATTTCTTGATACATTTTATATTTTAATCTAATTAAAAAATGACATAATGAGGAAAACCTTGCAAACCCGCATTAATTAAGAAGTCATAAACGAGGCTTTCCTTTAAATTAATGAATGAATAATTAATTTTTAATTAATTGACCCCTCGCAGGTGGCCGAGGTGGAGGGGCTGCAGCTGCGGCTCGGCCAGTCCTACGTGCTGCGCTGGACGTTGGCGATGCGGGAGAGTGACCGCTTGGACTGTCACCCTGAGCAGGGAGCCACGCGGGAGAGCTGCGAGAGACGCGGCTGTGTGTGGGATGTGAGGAGATGGAAATGGGGAAAAAATGGGAAAAATGGGAAAATGGGGGGAAATGGGAAAAACGGGGGAAAATGGGAAAAACGGGATAATGGGGAAAATGGAGGAAAATGGGGGGAAATGGGAAAACGGGGAAATGGGGGAAAATGGGAAAATGGGGAAAAAATGGGAAAAACAGGAAAAAAGGGGGAAAAATGGGAAAACGGGAAAAAAACAGGAAAAAACAGGGAAAAATGGGAAAAAACAGGAAAAATGGGAAAACTGGGGAAAAATGGGAAAAACGGGAAAAAATGGGAAAAACAGGAAAAAAGGGGAAAAAATGGGAAAAAATGGGAAAAACGGGAAAAAATGGGAAAACGGGAAAAAACCAGGAAAAAACAGGGAAAAGTGGGAAAAAACAGGGAAAAATGGGAAAAAATGGGAAAAACGGGAAAAAACGGAAAAAAATGGGGAAACATGGGAAAAAATGGAAAAATGGGAAAAAACAGGTAAAAATGGGAAAAACAGGGAAAAAAGGTGGAAAAATGGGAAAAATGGGGGAAAAATGGGAAAAACGGGAAAAAATGGGAAAAAACGGGAAAAAATGGGGAAACATGGGAAAAATGGAAAAATGGGAAAAAACAGGGGAAAATGGGAAAAAACAGGTAAAAATGGGAAAAACAGGGAAAAAAGGTTGAAAAATGGGAAAAATGGGGGAAAAATGGAAAAAATGGGGATTTGGGGAGAGGGAAAATTCCTGGAAAAAAGGAATTTGGGAAAATTGGAAATTTGGTTGTAGGGAATGAGTGATGAGTGAAAAGTCCTGGGAGAGCCGCGGCTAGTATCTAGTTATAGATATTTTTATAGTTACATGTATAATTGTGTATAAATTTACATATATTACCTATAGTATATATAGTATATATATATCTATATAGTTATAAATACACATAATTACAATTAATTATAGTTATATATAGTATATACAGTATATATAAACATATATACTTATTTAGTTTTGACTATATTTATATCTATATTTATATCTATATAATCTATACCTATATCTATATCTATATCTGTATACACATAATCTATATAAATCTTTTTATATCTCTATATTTCTAACTATATATAGATATCTATAACTATAGACCTAGATATAATTAATATAGTTACTAATTATAAGGATTATTTATAATAGAATCATTTAAACAATAAAAATAATTATTTTAAAAAAATAAATACTAAATTATATTTTAAATGATAGTGATTATAATTAATATCTATAATTCTAGAATTAATTATGGCTAATTAACCCCATCACTAATTAATGATATCTTTACACTGGTTAGGGTGTTCACCTTGTATTCACCCTTCAAATTTGGGGCAAAACCGCTGCATTATCCATTTTCCCATTAGAAAACACGACATTTTTTTGCTAATCCATTCCAAAAATTCAAATAAATTTGAATACAAAATTCAAATAAATTTAATATTAATTCCAATAAATGCCATCATTCCCCCAATGCCCAGGAGAACACCTCGGCCGAGCGCGTCCCCTACTGCCACTACAACAGCTCAGCCAGCGGCTACTCGGCCTCGGACATCCGCTACTCGGCCAGCGGCGCTTCGGCCACGCTGACCCTGGCCAGCCGCGGGGACAGTGACAATGCCAGCCAGGCCATTGGGACACTGCGGCTCGATGTCACCTACCACACTGACCACCTGCTGCAGTTCAAGGTTCGTTAGCCTGGGAATTCATTAATTTGTTAATTAGTTAAGGACATTGGGTTATGGTTATGGTCATTGGCTATTCGGTCACTCTGACCCTGGCCAGCCGCGGGGACAGTGACAGGGACAGCCAGGCCATCGGGACACTGCGGCTCGATGTCATCTACCACACTGACCACCTGCTGCAGTTCAAGGTTTGTTAGCCTGGGAATTCATTAATGAGTTAATTAGTTAAGGACGTTGGGTTATGGTCATGGTTATGGTCATTGGCTATTCGGTCACTCTGACTCTGGGCAGCCATGGGGACAGTGACAGGGACAGTGACAATGCCAGCCAGGCCATGGGGACACTGCGGCTCGAGGTCACCTTCCACACTGACCACCTGCTGCAGTTCAAGGTGCGGCTTTGGTAATTAATTAATGAATTAATTAGGTAGGGCGTTGGGTTATGGTCATGGTTATGGTCATTGGCTATTCGGTCACTCTGACCCTGGGGAGCCATGGGGACAGTGACAGGGACAGCCAGGCCATGGGGACACTGCGGCTCGATGTCACCTACCACACTGACCACCTGCTGCAGTTCAAGGTGCGACTTTCGTAATTAATTAATTCAGTAATTAATTACAAGAGTGGGTTATGGTTATGGTCAGGGTTATGGTCATTGGCTATTCGGTCACTCTGACCCTGGGGACAGTGACAGGGACAGTGACAATGCCAGCCAGGCCATGGGGACACTGCGGCTCGATGTCACCTACCACACTGACCACCTGCTGCAGTTCAAGGTTCGTTAGCCTGGGAATTCATTAATTTGTTAATTAGTTAGAGGGTTGGGTTATGGTCATGGTTATGGTCATTGGCTATTTGGTCACGCTGACCCTGGCCAGCCGCGGGGACAGTGACAGGGACAGCCAGGCCATCGGGACACTGCGGCTCGATGTCACCTACCACACTGACCACCTGCTGCAGTTCAAGGTTCGTTAGCCTGGGAATTACCTAATTGATTAATTAATTACAGGGTCAGGTTATGGTTATGGTCAGGGTTATGGTCATTGGCTATTCGGTCACTCTGACCCTGGGGAGCCATGGGGACAGTGACAGGGACAGTGACAGGGACAGTGACAGGGACAGTGGCAATGCCAGCCAGGCCATCGGGACACTGCGGCTTGATGTCACCTTCCACACTGACCACCTGCTGCAGTTCAAGGTTCGTTAGCCTGGGAATTCATTAATGAGTTAATTAGTTAGGGGGTTGGGTTATGGTTATGGTCATTGGCTATTCAGTCACTCTGACCCTGGGGACAGCGACAGGGCCAGCCAGGCCATCGGGACACTGCGGCTCGATGTCACCCTCCACACTGACCACCTGCTGCAGTTCAAGGTTCGTTAGCCTGGGAATTAATTAATGAGTTAATGAGTTAGGGTGTTGGGTTATGGTTATGGTCATTGGCTATTTGGTCACTCTGACCCTGGGGAGCCATGGGGACAGTGACAGGGCCAGCCAGGCCATCGGGACACTGCGGCTCGATGTCACCTACCACACTGACCACCTGCTGCAGTTCAAGGTTCGTTAGCCTGGGAATTACCTAATTGATTAATTAATTACAGGGTCAGGTTATGGTTATGGTCAGGGTTATGGTCATTGGCTATTTGGTCACTCTGACCCTGGGGAGCCATGGGGACAGTGACAGGGACAGTGACAGGGACAGTGACAGGGACAGTGACAATGCCAGCCAGGCCATGGGGACACTGCGGCTCGATGTCACCTTCCACACTGACCACCTGCTGCAGTTCAAGGCGCTTGGTTAATTAATTGATTCATTAATTAATTAGAGAGTCTGTGGTATGGTGCTGGGTTTCGGCCTGGTTTGGGTCATTGTGGTGTTTTTAATTTTATTTATTTGTTCATAATTAATTAACTTATTCATTATTAGTTCATTATTTTGAGCGATTTGTTGTGTGTTATGGTTTGCAGGCTGGATTTTATAATTACATGGGTGGTGTTTTCCATTTTAATCGATAATATTTCATGTTTTATTTGTTATATTTTATATTGTTTATTATTGCTCTATATATAATATAATATAATATAATATAATATAATATAATTATAATATAATATAATATAATATAATATATAATATAATATAATATTGTATAATATAATATATATAATATAATATAATATAATAATATAAATATAATATAATATAATATAATATATATAATAATATAATATACATATAATTTACAATTTTAATATATGTAATTTTAAAATTTAACTTATAATATGTAATGTATAATTTATTATGTATATTATATTATTACATATTTTCTAAATCTGTTAAATACTTTACATTAGATTGTGTTATGAAAGTTTTAAAATTTTAAAAACCGAAAATTTTTTTTAAATTAAAAACTTTAACGTTAAAAATTTTTAAAATTAAAATCTTGAAGTTTAAAAATTTTTAAAAATCCAAATTTTAAAAATCTAAAAAATTTTAAAATTAAATAAAAATTTTAAATTTTTAAAAAAAATTAAAATAAAAATTAAAAAATTTAAAACATTAAAAATTAAAATGTAAAAATTCTGAATTTTCTCACTTCCAAAACGTATAAATGTTTTCCATTTCCATCCCTCTGCAGATCTCTGATCTGCGGGGGTGGAAATAATATTAAAAATTTATAAGTTTTAGAGGTGAAAAAATTCAGAATTTTTACATTTTTAAATGTTAAATTTTTTTTATTTAAAATTGTTTTTATTTTAATGATTTTATTTTTAAATTTTAAATTTTTTTAAAATTTTTAATTTTTTTTAATTTTAAAATTTCTTAATTTTTTTTTCTTAATTTTTAAATTTGTTCCTTTTCATTTTTTTAATTTTTACATTTTAATTTTAAAAAATTCGTTTAAATTTTAAAACTTTAAAATCTAATGTAAGGCATTTAATACAGATTTAGAGAAATATGTAATAATGTAATATACATAATAAATTATACATTTACATATGATAAAAATTTTTTAAATTACATATACATTAAAATTGTATATTATATTATGTTATATTATATTATATTATATTATATTATATTATATTATATTATTGTTATATTATATTATATTATATTATATTATATTATATTATATTATATTATATTATATTACATTATATATAGAGCAATATTAAACAATATAAAATATAACAAACAAAACATGAATTATACATAAATTATACATTTACATATGATAAAGTTAAATTTTTTAAATTACATATACGTTAAAATTGTATATTATATTATATTATCTTGTATTGTATTGTATTGTATTATATTATATTGTACTGTATTATATTATATTATATTATATTATATTATATTATCTCGTATTGTATTATATTATATTATATTGTACTGTATTATATTATATTATATATATTATATTATCTTGTATTGTACTGTATTATATTATATTATATTGTACTGCATTATATTATATATTATATTATATTATATTATATTATATTATCTTGTATTGTATTGTATTATATTATATTATATTGTTCTGTATTATATTATATTATATTATATTATATTGTACTGCATTATATTATATTATATTAATGATATATAGAGCAATAATAAACAATATAAAGGTATAAATTTTAAATATTATTTCCCCCCCCGCAGATCTCTGACCCGTCCAATCGGCGCTACGAGGTTCCCGTGCCGCTGAACCTCCCAGCCAATCCCGAGGCTTCGCTCCAGCGGCGCCTCTATGACGTCATCGTCCAGGACACGCCCTTCGGGGTCCAAGTGCGGCGCAGGAGCAGCGGGACGGTCATGTGAGTGACCTTTGACCCTGACCCCTTGACCTCTTGACCTCTTGACCTCTTGGCCTCTTGACCCCAAACCCTGACCCCTAGACCCTTTGACCTCTTGTCCCCTTGACCACTGACCCTTGCCCCCTTGACCATTGACCCCTTGACCCCTTGTCCCCTTGACCCCTTGACCCCTTGTCCCCTTGTCCCCTTGACCCCTTGACCCCTTGTCCCCTGACCATTGACTATTTAACCCCTTGACTCCTTGTCCCCTTGTCCCATTGACCCCTTGTCCCCTTGTCCCCTTGACCATTGACCTCTTGACCCCTTGACCTCTTGTCCCCTTGACCCCTTGACCCCTTGACCCCTTGACCACTGACCCTTGTCCCCTTGACCATTGACTATTTAACCCCTTGTCCCCTTGTCCTCTTGACCATTGACTATTTAACCCCTTGTCCCCTTGTCCCCTTGTCCCCTTGTCTCCTTGACCCCTGACCCCTAGACCCCTTGTCCCCTTGACCCCTTGATGTCCTGGCCTCTCGACCCCTTGACCCCTTGACCCCTGTCCCCTTGTGTCACGAGTGGCCACAGAGGCTGGATCGATTTGACCAGCTGCCCAGGCCTGTGACAACTAGTGACCAAACCTGTCCAGAGTGACCAACACCCCAAAGCCAGTGTCACTCACGAGTCCTTACAAAGACACCAGATTTACGTCTAATGTGAAATAAATTACGGTTTAATTAATAATTTAATTAATAATTAGACTATTATGGTTAATTAGGCTTATTATGGTTTATTAGGTGAGAACAGAGCAAAGAACTGGAGAAATTTTACTACACAAAACATGAAAAGCTATTCATAGCTAAACAAACATATTTATTTGTTGCCCAAATTGGGGAAATTAAAACCATACAGCGCTGAAAATGACAAAGGTACTTATTAATATCATTATAGCTAGCAAATAAAAATACAATTTAGGGAACCAAAGCTCTCACCAACTCCAGTTTTGGAGCTGGGGATGCACCAGATCCTCTCCCAATCCCTCGGGAAATAACCGCAGGGCTGCGTCCAAGCCCAGGGGAGAAGACTTTCCCTCACACTCCAATGTCCACGTAGAAAAACTTCTACTTTTCTGAGATTTTCGTGGTGTTTTTGTAGGAAAAGAGTGGATTTGTGGTCACTGAAAATTCTTCAGTTCTGTCAGTGTGTCACCTTTGGCTTCCAGGTGACAGTATTGATAGCCTGGATTAAGTTATCAAATTGATCTGAGTTATTGATCTCCGGCCAGCGATCGGGGAGAGAGAGAGGGAGGGGAGTGTCCTGCCACACCTTGTCCCCTTGGCTGCTGACCCTTGTCCCCTTGTCCCCTTGTCCCCTTGGCTGCTGACCCTTGTCCCCTTGTCCCCTTGTCCCCTTGGCTGCTGACCCTTGTCCCCTTGTCCCCTTGTCCCCTTGGCTGCTGACCCTTGTCCCCTTGACCCCTTGACCTCTTGTCCCCTTGTCCCCTTGACCTCTTGTCCCCTTGTCCCGTGGCTGCTGACCCTTGTCCCCTTGTCCTCTTGTCCCCTTGTCTCCTTGTCCCCTTGACCTCTTGTCTCCTTGTCCCTTTGTCCCCTTGTCCCCTTGGCTGCTGACCCTTGTCCCCTTGTCCCCTTGACCTCTTGTCCCCTTGTCCCCTTGACCTCTTGTCCCCTTGTCCCCTTGTCTCCTTGTCCTCTTGTCCCCTTATCCCCTTGTCCCCTTGTCCCCTTGTCTCCTTGACCTCTTGTCCCCTTGACCTCTTGTCTTCTTGTCCCCTTGTCCCCTTGACCCCTTGTCCCCTTGGCCTCTTGTCCCCTTGTCCCCTTGTCCCCTTGTCCCCTTGTCCCCTTGACCTCTTGTCCCCTTGTCCCCTTGACCTCTTGTCCCCTTGTCTCCTTGACCTCTTGTCCCCTTGTCCCCTTGACCTCTTGTCCCCTTGTCCCGTGGCTGCTGACCCTTGTCCCCTTGTCCTCTTGTCCCCTTGTCTCCTTGTCCCCTTGACCTCTTGTCTCCTTGTCCCTTTGTCCCCTTGTCCCCTTGGCTGCTGACCCTTGTCCCCTTGTCCCCTTGTCCCCTTGACCTCTTGTCCCCTTGTCCCCTTGTCTCCTTGTCCTCTTGTCCCCTTGTCCCCTTGACCTCTTGTCCCCTTGACCTCTTGTCTCCTTGTCCTCTTGTCCCCTTGTCCCCTTGACCTCTTGTCCCCTTGGCCTCTTGTCCCCTTGTCCCCTTGTCCCCTTGTCCCCTTGTCCCCTTGTCCCCTTGTCTCCTTGACCTCTTGACCCCTTGACCTCTTGTCCCCTTGTCCCCTTGTCCCCTTGTCCCCTTGACCTCTTGTCCCTTTGTCCCTTTGTTCCCTTGTCCCCTTGGCTGCTGACCCTTGTCCCCTTGACCTCTTGTCCCCTTGTCCCCTTGTCCCCTTGTCCCCTTGACCTCTTGTCCCCTTGTCCCCTTGACCTCTTGACCCCTTTTCCCCTTGTCCCCTTGTCCCCTTGACCCCTTGTCCCCTTGTCCCCTTGACCTCTTGACCCCTTGACCTCTTGTCTCCTTGTCCCCTTGTCCCCGTGTCCCCTTGACCTCTTGACCCCTTGACCTCTTGACCGCTGCATGATTCTCCCTCTCCCTGCCAGAATTTTATTTTGTTCATGTCATCCTGTGGTTAGTTTGCAGTTAAATTTTGGGTTTTTTCAGTTATTTTCTCATTTAAATTTTAACTTTTTTATTAATTTTTAAAATTTTTTAATTTCATTTTTAAATGGCATTTTAAATTTCGTTTTCTATTCCATTTCCATTTTCTTTACTCCCTATTTTTGCCTTTTTTCCCTATTTCTATCTTTCCTCCCTATTGTTGCTTTTCCTCCTTATTTTTACATTTCTTCCCTATTTCCGCATTTTTCCCTATTTTTGCCTCTTTTCCCTATTTCTATCTTTCCTCCCCATTTTTCATTTTTCCCCATTTTTATCTTTCCTCCCTATTTTCACACTTTATTGCCCAATTTTGGCCTTTTGTCCCCTATTTGCATCTTTCCTCCATTTCTGTTTTTCTCCCCCCATTTCTATCTTTTCTCCCTATTTTTTCACTATTTTCCTCTATTTTTTTCACTCTTTTCCTCAATTTTTTCCCTATTTCTCCTCATAATTCCCCCTCTCCTCATTCCCCACACCCAATTTCCCCGATTTCCCCAATTCCCCAATTTACCCAATTCCCTCAAATTCACCAATTTTGCTAATTCCCCCAATTTCCCCAATTTTTCCAATTTCCCCAAATTCCCCAATTTCCTGTTTTTCCCCAATTTCCCCAATTCCTCCAATTCCCCCAATTCCCCCAATTTCACCAATTTCCCAGATCTCCTCACTTTCCCAGTTCCCCCAATTCCCCAATTTTTCCAATTCCTCCAAATTCACCAATTCCCCCAATTTCTCCATTTGCCCCAATTTCCCAAATTCCCCAATTTCCCGTTTTTTCCCCCCAATCCAGCTGGGACTCCCAGCTGCCCACGTTCTGGTTCAGCAATCAGTTCCTGCAGATCTCCCCAATTTCCTCAATTCCCCCAATTTCCCGTTTTTCCCCCAAATTCCCCAATTCCCCCAATTTCTCCAATTTCACCAGTTTCCCAAATCTCCCCAATTTCCCAGTTTCCCCCAATTCCCCCAGTTTCCCCCAATTCCCCAGTTTCTTCAATTTTTCCAATTCCCCCAAATTCACCAATTTCCCCAATTTCCTCAATTTCTCCAATTCCCCTAATTTCCCTAATTCCTACAATTCTCATAAATTTCCCAATTTCCCATTTTTTCGTCCCAATCCAGCTGGGACTCCCAGCTGCCCACGTTCTGGTTCAGCGATCAGTTCCTACAGATTTCCCCAATTTCCCCAATTTTTCCAATTCCCCCAACTTCTCCAATTTCCCCTAATTTCACCAATTGCCCCAATTCCCATAAATTCCCCAATTTCCCATTTTTTCTCCCCAATCCAGCTGGGGCTCCCAGCTGCCCACGTTCCAGTTCTGCGATCAGTTCCTACAGATTTCCCCAATTTTCCCAATTTTTCCAATTCCCCCAAATTCACCAATTTCCCCAATTTCCCGTTTTTTCCCCCAAATTCCCCAATTCCCTCAATTTCGCCAATTTCACCGATTTCCCAAATCTCCCCAATTCCCCCAGTTTCCCCAATTTTTCCAATTTCCTCAGTTTCTCCAGTTCCCCTAATTTCACCAATTTCCCCAATTCCCATAAATTTCCCAATTTCCCATTTTTTCACCCCAATCCAGCTGGGACTCCCAGCTGCCCACGTTCTGGTTCAGCAGATTTCCCCAATTTTCCCAATTTCCCGTTTTTTCGCCCCAATCCAGCTGGGACTCCCAGCTGTCCCAATTTTCCCAAATTCCCGTTTTTTCACCCCAATCCAGCTGGGACTCCCAGCTGCCCACGTTTCAGTTCCTGCAGATTTTCCCAAATTTCCCAAATTCCCGTTTTTTCTCCCCAATCCAGCTGGGACTCCCAGCTGCCCACGTTCCGGTTCAGCAGATTTCCCAATTTCCCGTTTTTTCACCCCAATCCAGCTGGGACTCCCAGCTGCCCACGTTCCGGTTCAGCGATCAGTTCCTGCAGATTTCCCCAATTTCCCAATTTCCCATGTTTTCACCCCAATCCAGCTGGGACTCCCAGCTGCCCACGTTCCGGTTCAGCGATCAGTTCCTGTAGATTTCCCAATTTCCCGTTTTTTTGCCCCAATCCAGCTGGGACTCCCAGCTGTCCCAATTTCCCGTTTTTTTGCCCCAATCCAGCTGGGACTCCCAGCTGTCCCAATTTCCCAATTTCCCGTTTTTTCTCCCCAATCCAGCTGGGACTCCCAGCTGCCCACGTTCCGGTTCAGCGATCAGTTCCTGCAGATTTCCCCAATTTCCCCAATTCTCCCAATTTCTCCATTTGCCCCAATTCCCATAAATTTCCCAATTTCCCGTTTTTTCTCCCCAATCCAGCTGGGACTCCCAGCTGCCCACGTTCCGGTTCAGCGATCAGCTCCTGCAGATTTCCCCAATTTTCCCAAATTCCCGTTTTTTCTCCCCAATCCAGCTGGGACTCCCAGCTGCCCACGTTCCGGTTCAGCGATCAGTTCCTGCAGATCTCCACCCGCCTGCCGTCGCCTTACCTGTTCGGCTTCGGCGAATCAGAGCACAGCTCCTTCCGCCACGACCTCACCTGGCACACCTGGGGGATGTTCGCCCGAGATCAGCCGCCCGGCGTGAGCAGGGGGGATTTGGGGGATTTTTGGGGGAAAATAATGGGGAAATGGGGTTTTGGGTGGGGTTGGGATGTGGAGGGAGGTTGGTCTGTGCGGAGAATTTGGTGTGGTAAATATTGATTAATGTTTCATCTTTAGTTATATTTTTATGAAATCTATATCGACATATATATCTATATTTATATCTTTATCTCTATCTCTATATATATTTATCTATTTAATAGATTAAACAGATGATAACTGATGTGTTATATTAATATGTAATATTGATTTTGTATGGATGTGATTTATATCTGGATTTCTATGTTTTACAAATTTGGGATTTGCTGGGAGCTCTTTCCAGTCGTTCCCATCCCAACCTAACCCATCCCATCCCAATATCCCATCCCATCCCAATGTTCCATCCCAATATCCCAATATCCCATTATCCCATTATCCCAATATCCCAATCCATCCCAATATCCCAATATCCTGTTATCCCATATCCCATATCCCAATATCCCAATATCCCAATCCATCCCAATATCCCACTATCCCATTATCCCATATCCCATTATCCCACTATCCCAATATCCCATTATCCCAATCCATCCCATTTGCTATATCCCAATATCCCATTATCCCAATATTCCAATCCATCCCAATATCCCAATATCCCATTATCCCATTATCCCATTATCCCAATATCCCATTATCCCAATATCCTGTTATCCCATATCCCATTATCCCAATATCCCAATATCCCATTATCCCATTATCCCATTATCCCATTATCCCATTATCCCATTATCCCATTATCCCAATATCCTGTTATCCCATATCCCAGTATCCCATTATCCCAATCCATCCCATTTGCTATATCCCATTATCCCAATATCCCATTATCCCAATATCCCAATCCATGCCATTATCCCAATATCCCAATATCCCATTATCCCATTATCCCATTATCCCATTATCCCATTATCCCAATATCCCATTATCCCATTATCCCATTATCCCAATATCCTGTTATCCCATATCCCAATATCCCATTATCCCAATCCATCCCATTTGCTATATCCCAATATCCCAATCCAATATCCCATTATCCCAATATTCCAATCCATCCCAATATCCCACTATCCCATTATCCCATTATCCCATTATCCCATTATCCCATTATCCCATTATCCCATTATCCCATTATCCCATATCCCAATATCCCAATCCATCCCATTATCCCATATCCCATTATCCCAATATCCTGTTATCCCATATCCCAATATCCCATTATCCCAGTCCATCCCATTTGCTATATCCCAATATCCCATTATCCCATTATCCCAATATTCCAATCCATCCCAATATCCCAATGTCCCAATATCCCATTATCCCAATATTCCAATCCATCCCAATATCCCAATATCCCAATATCCCACTATCCCAATATCCCATTATCCCAATATTCCAATCCATCCCAATATCCCAATATCCCATTATCCCATATCCCAATATCCCATTATCCCAATATTCCAATCCATCCCAATATCCCAATATCCCAATATCCCATTATCCCATTATCCCATTTCCCATTATCCCATATCCCAATATCCCAATATCCCAATATCCCATTATCCCATTATCCCATTATCCCATTTCCCATTATCCCAATATCCCATTATCCCATTATCCCATATCCCGTTATCCCATATCCCATTATCCCAATATCCCAATCCATCCCAATATCCCATTATCCCATTTCCCATTATCCCATTATCCCATTATCCCATATCCCATTATCCCAATATCCCATTATCCCAACCCAACCCATGCCTTACGCATTAATTTCTTCACTTTTCAATCAATCAACAATAACTTATTGACAACCAATATAGATATTGACAAACCCCACAAATAACAACAAATACCCTAAATACTCCCAACCCACCGATCAATAACGGGATTTTTTCCGCCTCTCCCACCCCAAAATTCCCATTTTTTTCCCAGTACAAGCTGAATTCCTACGGTTTCCACCCGTTCCACATGGGGCTGGAGGAGGACGGCAAAGCGCACGGGGTGCTCCTCTTCAACAGCAACGCCATGGGTGAAAACCCCAAAAACCCCCAAATTTGTGCCAAAAATCCTCACCTCCAACCCGCGAGTTTGACCCTTTTTTGGGGTTTTTTGCCCCGTTTTGCAGACGTCACCCTGCAGCCCACCCCGGCGCTGACCTACCGCAGCGTCGGCGGAATTCTGGATTTCTACCTGGTGTTGGGGCCGACGCCCGAGGAGGTGGTGCAGGAGTACACCCAGGTGGGGATTTGGGGCAAATTCCGGGGGTTTTGGGGTTTTTTTAATTGTTGTTATTTGGGGGGAGTGAGATTAGAATGAATGCGTTGTGATCTAATATATGGAATTTGGGGGAAATTAAGGGAATTTGGGGTTTTTCATCATTATTATTTGGGGGAAAACTAGATTATAATGAATTAATTGTAATCAAATAGAGGGAATTTGGGGGATTTTGGGGTTTTTTGTTATTATTTGGGGAGTTGGATTGTAATGAATTCATTGTAATCTAATATAGGGAATTTGGGGGAAATTTGGGGTTTTTCATCATTATTATTTGGGGGAAAACTAGATTATAATGAATTCATTTTAATCTAATATATGGGATTGAGGGGATTTGGGGTTTTTAAATAATTATTATTTGGGGGGATTTAGATTATAATGAATTCATTTTAATCTAATATATGGGATTGAGGGATTTGGGGTTTTTCATCATTATTATTTGGGGGAAAATTAGGTTATAATGAATTCAGTGTGATCTAATATATGGAATTTGGGGGAAATTAAGGGGATTTGGGGTTTTTCATCATTATTATTTGGGGGAAGTTGGATTGTAATAAATTCATTTTAATCTAATATATGGGATTGAGGGGATTTGGGGTTTTTAAATTATTGTTATTTGGGGGAAAACTATTATTATAATGAATTATAATGAATTCATTTTATAATTGTATTATAATGACTTATTATGAATTCATTATATGAATTATAATTATAATGAATTATAATTAATTATATTGAATTCATTATAATTATAATTATAATTATAATTATAGATTATAATGAATTCATTTTAATCTAATATATGGGATTGAGGGGATTTGGGGTTTTTCATTATTATTATTTGGGGGGAAATTAGATTATAATGAATTCATTGTAATCTAGTAGAGGGAATTTGGGGGAAATTGAGGGGATTTGGGGTTTTTAATTATTATTATTTGTGGGGAGTTGGATTATAATGAATTCATTTTAATCTAATATATGGGATTGAGGGGATTTGGGGTTTTTCATTATTATTATTTAGGGGAAAATTAGGTTATAATGAATTCATTGTAATCTAATATGGGGAATTTGGGGGAAATTAAGGGATTTTGGGGTTTTTTGTTATTATTATTTGGGTGGAGTTGGATTATAATGAATGGATTTTAATCTAAAATAGGGGATTTGGGGTTTTTCATAATTATTATTATTTGGGTTTTTTGTTATTATTATTTGGAGTTAGATTGTAATTGCATTGGAATCTAATATATGGAATTTGGGGTTTTTCATTATTATTATTATTATTATTATTATTATTATTATTATTATTATTATTTGGGAGGAGTTAGATTATAATGAATACATTATAATCTAATATAGGGAATTTTGGGGGAATTTGGGGTTTTTTTCTGGTTCCTTTTTTCCTGAGCTTTTCTCTATTTTATCATTTTCACATCTATTTCTAGTTCACTTTAATCCACTTTTTATTTTTCCAGTTGTGGGTTTTTTTTGTTGTTTGAGGCCATTTGGGTTTATTTTTCCTTTCTGGTTTTGGGGTTTTTTGGGGTTTTTTGGGGTTTTTTGGGGGTTTTTTGGCTTTTCTTTCATTTGGGGTTCTTGAAGAGATTTGAGTTTTTCTGGGTTTTTGTTGGTTTTTTTGTTCCTTTTTTTTGGGGTTTTTTTTCTGGTTCCTTTTTTTGGTTTTGATATTTTTTTCCAGTTCCTTTAATTTTTTTCTGGTCCTCCTTTTAGTTATTTATTTCTTTTTTTTCAATTTTCTAATTTTTTTTGGGTTTTTTTTTTGGTACCTTTTTTTGGTTTTGATTTTTTTTCCTGGTTCCTTTAATTTTTTTCTGATTCTCTTTTTAGTTTTTTTTTTTTTTTTCTATTTTCTATTTTTTTGGGGTTTTTTTTGGTTCCTTTTCTTGGTTTTGATATTTTTTTCCCAGTTCCTTTAATTTTTTTCTGGTTCTCTTTTTAGTTATTTATTTCTTTTTTTTTCCTATTTTCCTTTTTTTTGGTTTTTTTTTTCTGGTACCTTTTTTTGGTTTTGGTATTTTTTCCCAGTTCCTATATTTTTTCTGGTTCTCTTTTTAGTTATTTATTTCTTTTTTTATTTTCTATTTTTTGGTTTTTCTGGTTTCCTTTTTTTGGTTTTTTCTGGTTTCCTTTTTTTGGTTTTGATATTTTTTAGTTCCTTTGATTTTCTGGTTCTCTTTTAGTTATTTATTTCTTTTTCTTTTCTATTTTCTATTTTTTGGGTTTTTTTTTCTGGTACCCTTTTTGGTTTTGATTTTTTTCCCAGTTCCTTTAATTTTTTTCTGGTTCTCTTTTTAGTTATTTATTTCTTTTTCAATTTTCTAATTTTTTTTTGGTTTTTTTTTCTGGTACCTTATTTTGGTTTTGATATTTTTTCCCAGTTCCTTTAATTTTTTTCTGCTTCTCTTTTTAGTTATTTTTTTTTCAATTTTCTATTTTTTTGGGGTTTTTTTTTCCGGTTTCCTTTTTTTTTTAGGTTTTTTTTTTCTGTTTCCTTTGATCATTTCTTTGTTTGTTTTTTTAATTTCTGTTAATTTTTTATTCCTGACTCCATTTATTTTTATATCTATTTCTAGTCCACCTTAATTCAACTTTTATTTCTCCAGTTGATTTTTTTGTTGTTGTTGTTGTTTGAGGCTAATTTGGTTCATTTTTCCTTCTTTCTTTGGATTTTTTGGGGGTTTTTTTGGTGGGTTTTTTGGGGTTTTTTTTGGTGGGGTGGTTTTTGGGGGTTTTTGGGATTTTTTTGGGGTTTTGGTGGGTTTTGGGGTGGTTTTGGGTTTTTTGGGGGATTTTTGGGATTTTGGGTTTTTGGGCTTTTTGGGTTTCTGGGGTTTTTGGGGTTTTGGGTTTTTTGGGGTTTTGGGGTTTTGGGGGTTTGGGGGTTTGGGGTTTGGGTTTGGGGGTTTGGTTTTTGGGATTTTTGGGGTTTTGTGGTTTTTGGGGTTTTGGGTTTTTTGGGGTTTTGGGGTTTTTGGGGATTTGGGGTTTTGGGTTTTGGGGGTTTGGGGTTTTTGAGTTTTGGGGTTTTGGGGTTTGGTTTTGGGTTTTTGGGATTTTGGGGTTTTGGGGTTTTTGGTGTTTTGGGGTTTTTGGGGTTTCTTTGGGGGTTTCTTGGGGTTTTTTTGGGTTTGGGGGTTTTTGGGGTGGTTCTTGGGGTTTTTGGGGATTTTTTGGGGTTTTGGGTGGTTTTTGGAGGTTTTTGGGTGGTTTTGGGGTTTCTTTGGGGGTTTCTTGGGGTTTTTGGGTTTTGGGGTTTTTGGGATTTTGGGGTTTTTTTGGGTGGGTTTTGGGGGATTTTTGGGGTTTTGGGTGGTTTTTTGGGTGGGTTTTGGGGGATTTTTGGGATTTGGGTTTGGGGTTTTTTTGGGTGGGTTTTGGGGGTTTTTGGGTTTTTTGGGGTTTGGGGTTTTTGGGGGTTTTTTGGGGTTTCTTTGGGGGTTTTTAGGTTTTGGGGGGTTTTTGGGGTTTTTTAGGGTTTTTTGGGGTGGTTCTTGGGGTTTTGGGTTTTTGGGGTTTTTTGGGGGTTTTTTGGGGTTTTTTGGTGGGTTTTTGGGTGGTTTTTGGGGTTTTTTTGGGTTTCTTTGGGGAATTTGTGGGGTTTTTTTGTTTGTTTTTGGGGTTTTTTGGGGGGTTTTTTGGGTTTTTTGGGGTTTCTTTGGGGGTTTTTTGGTTTTTTTGGGGTTTTTTTAGGGGTTTTTTTGGGGTTTTTTTTGTGGTGGTTCTTGGGGTTTTTTTGGGATTTTTTTGGGGTTCTTTGGTGGGTTTTTGGGTGGTTTTTGGGTTTTTTTTGGGTTTCTTTGGGGGTTTGGGGTTTTTTGTTTTGGTTTGGGGTTTAGGTTTTTGGGTTTTTTTTGGGGTGGTTCTTGGGTTTTTTTGGGGATTTTTTTTTTGGGTTTTTTGGGTGGTTTTTTTGGGGTGGTTTTGGGGTTTTTTGGGGTTATTTTGGGGTTTTTTGGGTGGTTTTTGGTGGTTTTTTGGGGGTTTTTTGGGGTTTCTTTGGGGGTTTCTTGGGTTCTTGGGGTTTTTTTGGGATTTTTTTTGGTTTTTTGGGTGGGTTCTTGGGGTGGTTTTTGGGGGTTTTTTGGGGTGGATTTTTGGGGTTTCTTTGGGGGGTTTTGGGGTTTTTTTTTTGTTTGTTTTTGGGGTTTTTTGGGTGGTTTTTTGATGTTTTTTCCCTGATTTTCCTCCTTTTCCCCCTTTTTTTCCTCCCTTTTTCCCCAAAATCCCCATTTTTTCCCCCATTCCAGCTGGTGGGTCGCCCCGTCCTGCCGCCCTACTGGGCTCTGGGCTTCCAGCTGTGCCGCTATGGCTACCAGAGCGACGCCGAGATCGCCCAGCTGCTGCAGGAGATGAGCCGAGCTCAGATCCCCATGGTGAGTTCTGCCAAATTGGGCAAGTTTGGGGGAAAAACCAGAAAAAAACAATCGGTGCTTTGGGGTTGAGTTCTGCGGGAATTTCAATAATATTTATATATTATTTCAATTTATTTAACACAAAAATATTTTTCCGCCCCATCCTCAGCACATTCCCTGTCACACACTGAGGTGACGCACAGGTGACACTCAGGTGACTCAGGTGACACTCAGGTGACACCCAGGTGACACTCAGGTGACTCAGGTGACACTCAGGTGACACTCAGGTGTCCCCCTGTCCCCGCAGGACGTGCAGTGTCACATTCCCTGTCACACACCCTGGTGACACTCAGGTGACACAGGTGACACTCAGGTGACACAGGTGACACTGAGGTGACACAGGTGACTCAGGTGACACTCAGGTGGCACTCAGGTGACTCAGGTGACACCCAGGTGCCACAGGTGACACACAGGTGACACCCGGTGACACTCAGGTGACTCAGGTGACACTCAGGTGACCCTGGTGTCCCTGCAGGATGTGCAGTGTCACACTCCCTATCACACACTCAGGTGACACTCAGGGGACCCCTAGGTGACACAGGTGACCCTGGTGTCCCTGCAGGACGTGCAGTGTCACATTCCCCGTCACACACTCAGGTGACACAGGTGACTCAGGTGACCCCCAGGTGACACTCAGGTGTTACTCTGTCCCCGCAGGACATGCAGTGTCACATTCCCTGTCACACACTCAGGTGACACAGGTGACACTCAGGTGACACTCAGGTGACACCCAGGTGACACTCAGGTGACACTCAGGTGACACTCAGGTGACCCCCAGGTGACCCAGGTGTCACTGTCCCCGCAGGACGTGCAGTGTCACATTCCCCATCACACACACAGGTCACACTCAGGTGACACTCAGGTGACACAGGTGACTCAGGTGACACTCACGTGACCCCCAGGTGACACACAGGTGTCACTGTCCCCGCAGGACGTGCAGTACGCCGACATCGACTACATGGATCGCCAGCTGGATTTCACGCTCAGCGCCGACTTCCAGCGACTGCCGGAGCTGGTGGGACGGATCCGCGCGGCCGGGCTGCGATTCGTCATCATCCTGGTGACGTCATCATGGGGCGGGGCTGCGATTCGTCATCATCCTGGTGACGTCATAACGAAAAGGGGCGGGGCTGCGATTCGTCATCATCCTGGTGACGTCATAACGACAGGGGGCGGGGCTGCGATTCGTCATCATCCTGGTGACGTCATAACGACAGGGGGCGGGGCTGCGATTCGTCATCATCCTGGTGACGTCACACAGGGGGCGGGGCTAAAGGACGGGCTGCGATTCGTCATCATCCTGGTGACGTCATAGCAACAGGGGGCGGGGCTGCGATTCGTCATCATCCTGGTGACGTCACACAGGGGCGGGGCTGCGATTCGTCATCATCCTGGTGACGTCATAACGACAGGGGGCGGGGCTGCGATTCGTCATCATCCTGGTGACGTCATAACGAGGGGCGGGGCTGCGATCCGTCATCATCCTGGTGACGTCATCATGGGGCGGGGCTGCGATTCGTCATCATCCTGGTGACGTCATAATGAAAGGGGGTGGGGCTAAAGGACGGGCTGCGATTCGTCATCATCCTGGTGACATCATAACGAGGGGCGGGGCTTAAGGACGGGCTGTGATTAGTCATCCTGGTGACGTCATAACTGGGGCAGGGCTTGGGGAAAAGGGGAGGGGCTTAAGGACGGGCTGTGATTCGTCATCATCCTGGTGACGTCATACCGGGGGCGGGGCTTGGGAGAGGGGGAGGATGGGGTGTGGTTTGTCCTCATGCTGGTGATGATGTCATCCTCAGGGGGCGGGGCTTGTGAAAGGGGGTGGGGCTAAAGGCTGGAATGCGCTTCGTGCTCCTCCTGGTGTGACGTCATCCCTGAAAGGGGGCGGGGCTTAGACAAAGGGGGAGGGGCTAAAGGATGGAATGCGCTCAGTGATGACATCATCCCCAAAAGGGGTGGGGCTTGTAGAAAGGGGGTGGGGCTTAAGGATGGGATGTGCTGAGTCCTCATCCTGGCGTGACGTCATCCCGGAAGGGGCGGGGCTACGGGAAGGGGAGGGGCTGAAGGATGGGATGTGATTCATCCTCACCCTGGTGTGACGTCATCAGGAGGGGCGGGGCTTGGGAAAGGGGAGGGGTTATGGGACAGGATGTGTTTTTCGTCACCCTGGTGATGATGTCATCCCGGTGATGATGTCATCCCGGTGATGATGTCATCCCTGAAAGGGGGCGTGGCTTAGAGAAAGGGGGAGGGGCTAAAGGATGGGCTACCCATTGCGCTCATCCTGGTGATGACGTCACCCACAAGGGGCGGGGCTTGGGGAAGGGGGCGGGGCTAAAAATGGAAGATCAGATTGCGTTTGGAGATTATTTAATATATAAATAAGAGGAAGATTATTTAATGCAATAGATTACGTTATAGTGTAATAGATACATTTTATAATATCATAATATCAAATATCAAATATCAAATATATAATATATAATATATAATAAATATATAATATATAATACATAATATATAATATATAATACATAATACATAATATATAATATAAAATATACAATATATAGAATAGAACAGAATAGAATGGGGTGGAATATAATGTAAGCTAATGTAATAATATAATATAATATAATATAATAGGGAAAATATTAAAAATATTAAGGATAATGACATTAAAACATGAAATATCAAAAATATTTTGAAATACCCAAAATATATCATAACACTATAATATATAGACTAGACTAGAATAGAATAAAATGTAATGTAATGTAAAGATATAATATAATAGGGAGAAATACTAAAAATTCTAAAATATTGCCATATTAAAATTTGAAATATCAGAAACATATTATAATATTTTAATGTGTAATATATGGAATAGAATAGAATAATGCGCAATGTAATCTAACGATATAATCGGGAAAAATATTTAAAAATTTAAAATACTGACATACTGAAATGTGAAATAGCAAAAATATTTTGAAATATCAAAAATATTTTATAATATTAGAATATATAATATATGGAATAGAATAGAATGGAATAGAATAGAATAGAATAGAATAGTATAATGGGGAAAATATTAAAAATTTAAAAATAATGCCATTAAAATTTGAAATATCGAAAATATTTTGAAATATGAAAACTATATTATAATATTATAATGAATATTATAATATATAATATAAGGAATAGAATAGAATGATCTGATATAATAGGGAAAAATATTAAAAATTAACCATAAAGAAATATAAAATATGAAATATCAAAAATATTTTGAAATATCAAATATTATAATATTATATAATATAAGAATAGAATAGAACAGATAGAATAGAATGATTTAATATCATATAATAGGGAAAATATTAAAAATTTAAACATAATGAAATATAAACTATGAAGTAGCAAAAATATTTTGAAATATCAAAAATATATATATAAAATAAAAATTATATATATAATTATAATTTATAATATGTGGAATGGAATAGAATAGAATAGTATAATGGGGAAAATATTAAAAATTTAAAAATAATGCCATTAAAATTTGAAATAACGAAAATATTTTGAAATATGAAAACTATATTATAATATTATAATGAATATTATAATATATAATATAAGGAATAGAATAGAATAGAATAGAATGATCTGATATAATAGGGAAAAATATTAAAAATGTAAACATAATGAAATATAAAATATGAAATATCAAAAATATTTTGAAATATCAAAACATATTATAATATTATATAATATAAGGAATAGAATAGAATACATAGAATAGAATGATTTAATATAATATAATAGGGAAAAATATTAAAAATTTAAACATAATGAAATATAAACTATGAAGTAGCAAAATATTTTGAAATATCAAAAATATATATATAAAAAATAAAATTATATATATAATTATAATTTATAATATGTGGAATGGAATGGAATAGAATAGAATAGAATGGAATAGAATAGAATAGAATAGAATAGAATGGAATAGAATGGAATAGAATAGAATAGAATGGAATAGAATGAAATAGAACAGAATGGAATAGAATAGATTGTAATAATACAATCTAATGTAACACAATACGGAAAAACACTCCAAATTTTCAAACACTGGAATATTCAAACACAAACCCTGAAAACCACTCAAAATTTGGGATTAAAACGAACAACCCTGTGGATTCCAGGACCCGGCCATCTCCGCCAACGAGTCGCACTACCTGCCGTTCGAGCGCGGCGTGCAGCGCGGCGTCTTCATCACCTGGCCCGACAGCGACGACATCCTCTTCGCCAAGGTCCCAAAATCCCCTTTATCCCACCCAAAATCCCCTTTATTCCACCCAAAATCCCCTTTATTCCGCCCAAAATCACCTTTATTTCACCCAAAATCCCCTTTATTCCACCCAAAATCACCTTTATTTCACCCAAAATCCCCTTTATTCCACCCAAAATCACCTTTATTTCACCCAAAATCCCCTTTATTTCACCCAAAATCCCCTTTATTTCGCCCAAAATCCCCTTTATTCCACCCAAAATCCCCTTTATTCCGCCCAAAATCACCTTTATTTCACCCAAAATCCCCTTTATTCCACCCAAAATCCCCTTTATTCCACCCAAAATCCCCTTTATTTCACCCAAAATCCCCTTTATTCCACCCAAAATCCCCTTTATTCCACCCAAAATCACCTTTCTTCTACCCAAAATCCCCTTTATTCCGCCCAAAATCCCCTTTATGCCACCCAAAATCCCCTTTATTCCGCACAAAATCCCTTTTATTCCACCCAAAATCACCTTTATTCCGCCCAAAATCCCCTTTATTCCACCCAAAATCCCCTTTATTCCACCCAAAATCCCCTTTATTTCACCCAAAATCACCTTTATTCCACCCAAAATCCTCTTTGTTCCACCCAAAATCACCTTTATTCCACCCAAAATCCCCTTTATTTCACCCAAAATCACCTTTATTCCACCCAAAATCCCCTTTATTCCACCCAAAATCACATTTATTCCACCCAAAATCCCCTTTATTCCACCCAAAATCACCTTTATTCCACCCAAAACCCCCTTTATTCCACCCAAAATCACCTTTATTCCACCCAAAATCACCTTTATTCCACCCAAAATCCCCTTTATTTCACCCAAAATCCTCTTTATTTCGCCCAAAATCCCCTTTATTCCACCCAAAATCACCTTTATTCCACCCAAAATCCCCTTTATTCAACCCAAAATCCCCTTTATTTCACCCAAAATCCCCTTTATTCCACCCAAAATCCCCTTTATTCCACCCAAAATCCCCTTTATTTCACCCCAAATCACCTTTATTCCACCCAAAATCCCCTTTATTCCGCCCAAAATCCCCTTTATTCCGCCCAAAATCACCTTTATTCCACCCAAAATCCCCTTTATTCCACCCAAAATCACCTTTATTCCGCCCAAAATCACCTTTATTCCACCCAAAATCACCTTTATTCCACCCAAAATCACGTTTATCCCACCCGAAATCACCTTTATTCCACCCAAAATCCCCTTTATTCCACCCAAAATCCCCTTTATTCCACCCAAAATCCCCTTTATTTCACCCAAAATCACCTTTATTCCACCCAAAATCCCCTTTATTCCACCCAAAATCACCTTTATTCCGCCCAAAATCACCTTTATTCCACCCAAAATCACCTTTATTCCACCCAAAATCACGTTTATCCCACCCGAAATCACCTTTATTCCACCCAAAATCCCCTTTATTCCACCCAAAATCCCCTTTATTCCACCCAAAATCCCCTTTATTTCACCCAAAATCACCTTTATTCCACCCAAAATCCCCTTTATTCCACCCAAAATCACCTTTATTCCACCCAAAATCCCCTTTATTCCGCCCAAAATCACCTTTATTCCACCCAAAATTTGATTATTTATCTGTGAACTTCATTATTTGTCTGTGAATTTAATTATCTGTGGATTTCATTATTTATCTGCGAATTTCATTATTTATCTGTGAATTTCACTATTTATCTGTAAATTTGATTATTTATCTGTGAATTTGATTATTTATCTGTGAATTTGATTATTTATCTCTCAATTTCATTATTGGTCTGTGAATTTCACTATTTATCTGTAAATTTGATTATTTATCTGAATTTCATTATTTATCTGTCAATTTCTGTATTTATCTGTCAATTTGATTATTTATCTGTAAATTTGATTATTTATCTGTCAGTTTGATTATTTATCTGCAAATTTCATTATTTATCTGTAAATTTCATTATTTATCTGTCAATTTGATTATTTATCTGTCAGCTTCTTTATCTGTCAATTCCATTATTTATCTGTGAATTTCATTATTTATCTGTGAATTTCATTATTTACCTGTAATTTTGATTATTTATCTGTAAATTTCATTATTTATCTGTCAATTTCAGTATTTATCTGTCAATTTGATTATTTATCTGTGAATTTCAGTATTTATCTGTGAATTTGATTATTTATCTGTAAATTTTATTATTTATCTGTCAATTTGATTATCTGCCAATTTCAGTATTTATCTCTCAATTCCATTATTTACCTGTAAATTTGATTATTTATCTGTGAATTTCACTATTTATCTGTCAATTTGATTATTTATCTGTGAATTTGATTATTTATCCGTCAATTTCATTATTTATCTGTCAATTTGATTATTTATCAGTCAATTTCAGTATTTATCTGTCAATTTCAGTATTTATCTGTCAATTTCATTATTTATCTGTAAATTTCACTATTTTTCTGTCAATTTGATTATTTATCTGTGAATTTGATTATTTATCTGTCAAATTCATTTTCTGTCAATTTCATTATTTACCTGTAAATTTGATTATTTATCTGTAAATTTCATTATTTTTCTGTCAATTTGATTATTTTTCTGTAAATTTGATTGTTTATCCATCAATTTCATTATTTATCTGTAAATTTCAGTATTTATCTGTCAAATTCATTATTTATTTATCACTTTGATTATTTATCTGTCAATTTCAGTATTTATCTGTAATTTTCGGTATTTATCTGTGAATTTCATTATTTCTGTGTCAATTTCAGTATTTATCTGTCAATTTTATTATTTATCTGAATTTCAGTATTTATCTATGAATTTCATTATCTGTCAATTTAATTATTTATCAGTAAATTTCATTATTTATCTGTCAATTTGATTATTTATCTGTCAATTTCAGTATTTGTCAATTTGATTATTTATCTGTAAATTTCATTATTTATCAGTAAATTTGGTATTTATCTGTAAATCTCATTATTTATCTGTCAATTTCATTATTTACTTTAAATTTCATTATTTACCTTTAAATTTCATTATTTTAGGAAGTTTAATCTCATCTGTAAAGCAAAACAAGATTAAGTGAGAAAATAAAAATAATATAGAGAAAAAAATTAAGATTAGGTTAAAGAAATAGAAAATATAAAAAATTAAAATAGAAAAATTAAAAAGAATAAAAATTAAAAATAAATTTTAAAAAGTTTTAAAAAGTGAAGCGAAAAAGTGCAAAAATAAAGAAAGAAAAAATTAAAAGTTTGGATAAAAGAATCGTAAAATATAAAAAATAAACAGGAGAAATTGCAGAAAAAATTAAGTTATAGTTAAGAAAAAAATACAAAATATGAATGAATTTCAACATAAAATATGGAAATGATGAAATAGTGAAAATATTGGTTTTGATTAAATAAAGAAAAAATTGAAAAAATTAAATTGAAAAGAGAAACTAAAAATTAAAATAAGTTCGAGATTAAGTCAATTTAAAAAATGTGAATTAAACAGGTAAAGGAGATAAATTTAAAAATGAATCAGTTTGAGATTAAGTAGAATAAAAATATTAAAAAAATGAAACAATAGAAAGTAAATGATAAACTAAATAAGATTAAATTAAGTCAATAAAAACATTAAAAACTCAATAAATAAAAAATATCAGGTTACGATTGAATAATATAAAAATTAAATACCTGAAAATAAGAGTAAAATTAACTAAATATGTAGAATAGAATATGAAAAAATTATATTAACCTTAATTTGTAATTAAAAAAATTAACTTTTCAAATCATTGGAATTAAAAAAATTTAATTCTAACCAATTTCAAATGAAGTCAGCTCGATTTGAATATTTGATTCACCTCATTATTTTAATTATTTTAATGATTTTAATAATTTTAATGATTTTAATAATTTTAATAATTTTAATAATTTGTATTATTTGAATTATTTGAATTATTTAAATTATTTAAATGATTTTAAATATTTTAATGATTTTGAATGATTTTTTTTTCATGATTTTAATGATTTTAATTATTTGAATTCTTTTAATGATTTTAATTATTTTAAATATTTTAATAGTTTTAATGATTTTCATAATTTTTATTATTTGAATGATTTTAAATTATTTTAATGTTTTTTATTGATTTTTTTTAAATGACTTTAATGATATAAATGATTTTTTCAATTTAATAATTTTAACGATTTTAATGATTTTAATGATTTTAATAATTTTAATGATTTTAAGATTTTAATTATTTTAATGATTTTAATGATTTTAATTATTTTAATAATTTTAATAGTTTTAATAATTTTAAATTTTAATGATTTTAATGATTTTAATAGTTTTAATAATTTTAATGATTTTAATAATTTTAATGATTTTAATGATTTTAATGATTTTTTAAAAATTATTTTTAAATGATTTTAATGATTTTAAATGATTTTAATGATTTTAATGATTTTAATGATTTTAATGATTTTAATTATTTTAATTAATTTAATTATTTTAACAATGTTAATAGTTTTAATAATTTTAATAATTTTAATAATTTTAATAATTTTAAATTTTAATGATTTTAATGATTTTAATTATTTTAATGATTTTAATGATTTTAATGATTTTAATTATTTTAATGATTTTATTATTTAAATGATTTTAATAATTTTAATAATTTTAAAATTTTAATAATTTTAATGATTTTAATAATTTTAATGATTTTAATAATTTTAATGATTTTAATGATTTTAATGATTTTAATGATTTTAATGATTTTAATGATTTTAATGATTTTAATTATTTTAATAATTTAAACAATTTAAATAATTTTAATAATTTTAACAATTTTAATAATTTTAATAATTTTAACAATTTTAACAATTTTAACGATTTTAACAATTTTAATAATTTTAATAATTTTAATTAACGATTTTAATAATTTTAATAATTTTAATTAATAATTTTAATTAACAATTTTAATTAATGATTTATTTTCCCCCCCAGGTGTGGCCAGACCTGCCCAACGTGGTGGTGAATGACTCCCTGGACTGGGACAGCCAGGTGGAGGTGAGTTTTGGGGTGGAAAAGTGGGAATTTCGGTCAATTTTGGGAATTTCCCCACTTTGGTCTCAGAATAGCAAAAAAAAACCAAGAAAAATTCAAAATTATTCCAGGAATTCCCCAGTGGTTCTGCCAGGAAAGTGAAAAAAAAGCAGCAAATCAGGAAGTTTTAAGAGAAAAAATTAATTTCTATTTAAAAAAATTAAATTATTTTTAAAATTTTCTACGAAGAAATAATGTTTTCAATTTAAAATTCGATGGGAAAAAAAGATTCGTATTTTTAACAATTTCTGTTTTAAGTGATTTTATATTTAAAAAAAAATTTTCTATAAAAATTGGTCAACTGGTTTTTAAAAATGGATCTGTTTGTAGAAAACTTGAAATCGTGACTTAATTCTGGTTTTAAAAATTCCGTCCAAATGTAATAAATAATTAATTAAAAATAACGAAAATATTTATTTTTATAAAATAAAATACACAATAAATAATATGGCATAGTATGGGATAATATAATAAATATAATAAAATATAATAAAATATAATAAAATATAGTAAAATATAATAAAATATAATAAAGTAATAAAATAAAATAAAATAAAATAAAAATAAAATAAAATAAAATATAATATAATATAATATAATATAATATAATATATAAATATATAGATTAGATATAGATATAGATGGATAAAAAATAAAAATGAAATCTGCATAATAAATTAATAAATTCTGTTTAAAATTCCATCCAAATATAATAAATAATGAATTGATATAAGGAAAATATTTATTTCTATAAAATAAAAATACACAATAAATAATATCGCATAGTATAGGATAATATAATAAAATATAGTAAAATATAATAAAATATAATAAAATATAGTAAAATATAATAAAATATAATACAATAAATTAAAATAAAATGAAATAAATAAAATATAATATAATAAAATATAATAAAATAAAATAAAATAAAAATAAAATAAAATACAATATAATATAATATAATATAATATATAAATATATAGATTAGATGTAGATATAGATGGATAAAAATAAAATGAAATCTATAATAAAATAATAAATTCTGTTTAAAAAATTCCATTCAAATGTAATAAATAATTAATTAATATAAGGAAAATATTTATTTATATAAAATAAAAATACAATAAATAATATGGCATAGTATGGGATAATATAATAAAATACTAATAAAATATAGTAAATGTAATAAAATATAATAAAATATAATATAATATAATATAATATAATATAATAAAATATAATAAAAATATAATATAATATAATATAATATAATATAATATAATATAATATAATATAATATAATATATGATAATATATGATAATATATAAATATATAGATTAGATATAGATATAGATGGATAAAAATAAAAATGAAATCGATAATAAATTAATAAATTCTGTTTAAAAATTCCATCCAAATATAATAAACAACAAATTCATACAGTATAAAAATTATATTTATTTCTATAAAATAAATTTATATAATAAATAATATAATATAATATAATATAATACAGTACAATAGAATATAGTGTAAGAGATATAAATATGAATAAAATACAATAAATTAATAAATTCTATTTCAGAAGATTCCATTCAAATACAATAAATAATAAACTAATAAAATATAACGATAATAGTTATTTCTATAAATTTTTTACAATAAATAATACAATATGGTATAATATAATATAATATAATATAATATAATATATATAATGTAATATAATGTATATAACATAATATAATACAATATAATATATATAATATAATATAATATTATATAATATAATATAATATAATATAATATAATATAATATAAATAATATATAAATGTATAGATTAGATATAGATACAGATGAATAAAAATAAAAATTAAAAAATAATGAATTAATAAATTCTATTTTTAAAAATTCATTCAAATGTAATAAACAATAAAGTAATATAACAATAATATTTATTTATATAAAATAAATTTATATAATAAATATTGTATAATATATTATAATACAGTGGAATAGAATATAGTGTAAGAGTTATAGATATGAATAAAAATACAATAAATTAATAAATTCTATTTCAGAAGATTCTATTGAAATACAATAAATAATAAAATAATAAAATATAACGATAGTAGTTATTTATATAAATTTTTACAATAAATAATACAAGTTGGTATAATATAATATAATATAATATAATATAATATAATGTAATATAATATATATAACATAATATAATATAATATAATATAATATAATATAATATAATATAATATATATAATATATAATATAATATAATATAATATAATATAATATAATATAATATATATAATATATAGATTAGATATAGATACAGATGAATAAGAAAAATAAAATTAAATATATAATAAATTTTAAAAATTCTATTTTAAAAGATCCATTCAAATATAATAAACAATAAAGTAATATAACAATAATATTTATTTCTATAAAATAAATTTATAAAACAAATAATAAATTGTGGTATAGGGAAATAAAATAATGTAATATATATAGATATAGATATGAATGGATATATGTAGATATAGATGTAGAAATAAATAAAAATATAAATTAAAATATAATAAAATAATAAATTACATTAAAAATTCCATTCAAATCTAATAAATAATTAATTACTATAATGATAATACTGATTTCTATGAAATAAATTTATACAATAAATAATACAATAGAATATAATACAAATTTATACAATAAATAATATAATACAATATAACATAATACAATCTAATGTAATTGTAATGCAATAAAATGTAATATAATATAATATAATGTAATATAATATAATATAATATAATATAATATAATGTAATATATATAGATATAAATAAAAATATAAATTAAAATCTAATAAAATTATAAATTTTATTTAAAATTCCATTCAAACAGAATAAAAATTAATTAATATAACGATAATAATTATTTATATCAAATAAATTTATACAACAAACAATAAATTATGATATGGTATAGTATAATATAATAAAATGTCATATAATGCAATATATATGGACATAGATATAAATAAATAAAAACATAAATTAAAATATAATAAAATAATAAATTCTATGAAAAATTCCATTCGAATCGAATCTAATAATTAATTAATATAACGATATTATATTAATTAATGATATCATTCATTAATATAGTAATATGAATTAAAATAATTAAAAATAACATAAATGAAAAATACATTTATCAATATCAAATAAATTGATACAATAAAGAATATAACACAACAGAATATAATACAAATTGATACAATAAATAATATAATACAACCTAATGGAATTGTAATGTAATGCAATGTGATATAATGTAATAAAATTTAATATAATATGATGTAATATAATGTAATATAACATAATATAATGTAATATAATGTAATATAATGTAATGTAATATAATATAATGTAATATAATGTAATAAAATGTAATATAATATAATATAATGTAATATAATATAATATAATATAATTTAATGTAATATAATGTAATAAACTGTAATATAATATAATATAATGTAATATAATATAATGTAACGTAATAAAATGTAATATAATATAATATAATACAATATAAATTTAATATAATATAATATAATATAATATAATATAATATAATGTAATAAAATGTAATAAAATGTAATAAAATGTAATATAATATAATATAATATAATATAACATAATACAATATAGTATAATATAATATAATATAATACAATACAATACAATATTTAATAAATTTAAATCAATAAACACAAAACCAAAACCCATAATAAATGAACAAATTCTCCCCCCAAACCCAACTCAATTAACCCCCAATCAATCCCTGTTTTAATGAACTTTCAGCTCATTCCCAGCCCCATTAACCCTTTCCTCCCCAGCGCTTCCGCGCCTTCGCCGCCTTTCCCGACTTTTTCCGGAGCTCCGCTCAGGCCTGGTGGGAACAGGAGATCTCGGAGCTCCACCACAACCCCAGGAATTCCTCCCTCAGCATTCCCTTCGACGGCATCTGGATCGTGAGTCGCCTCCGGGGGGAATTAAAAAAGATTAATCCCAAAAATCTGCCCCAAAATCCCGTTTTACGGCGTCGGTCTCGAGTGGATTTCGAATTTTTTTTAAAATTATTTTCATGTATTTATGGGTTTATTTTGATTTATTTATTTTTATTTTTATTTTTATTTTTATTTTTATTTATTTTTTTTAAATCTGCTTTCTGAAATATTTCATTTTAAAATATCTTATTTTTAATTTTTAGGGTTTTGGTTTATTTAATTTATTTATTTACTTACTTCGATAAGTTCCCAGAATTGTCTTGTAATTTATCTCTTATTTACTGGTTGCTTTGGTTTTGGTGATTTTGTTGATATTTTTGGTGGTTTTGCATTTTTTTAAAATTATATATGTATTATAGATATTTCTATTTAATTGTAATTATTTAATTATTTAATTGTTTAATTGTTTAATTATTTAATCATTTAATTGTTTAATTGTTTAATTATTTAATTGTTTAATTGTTTAATTGTTTAATTGTTTAATTATTTTCATTTCTATACGATTTAATAATTTCTTAATTCCCTTAGTAAACCTGATGGGATTTATTAATTATTAACGGGATTTATTAATTTCTTATTATTAACCGTCTGTGTGAAGTGAAATATTCCGAATATTCAGGATTTGGACAGGAAGGGAATTTCCAATTGGGGAGAATTTTATGTTGATTAAAAAATGAAAAGTGAGATGGAAAATCTGAATTTTCCCCTTTATTTCATTGAATAATTACAATTATTTACTATTATTATTATATTATTAATTATATATTAAGTAATATAATCTATAATATGATATATATTATTACATATAGAAAATATTTTATAAAGTATTAAAAATAAATGTAAATATAAAATATTTATATTTTATGTATATATAATTACATGATATAATATTATAATACATATTATTATATATTATTTTATATTATTATATGTAACAATTATTTCAATTACTGTTATTAATTATTTCAATTACCATTATTAATTATTTCAATTAATATTATATTACTTTATATATTATATAATATTATTATAATATATATTATTAGATATGTAGAAAATATTTATTTAATGTATACATAATAATATAATATTCAACTATATTATATTATTTATTAATCTAATTAATCTAATTATCACAATTATTTGCAATTATTAGACACAATTTTCATATTTCCTTTTTCTCCACTTATTTTCCCATTTTTCCTTTTTTATTTCTACATCTTCCCAAACATTCTTCCCAATCCAATTCTAATTATTTCATCCTAAATCCAATTATTTCATCCCAAATCCAATTATTTAATCACCAAATCCAATTATTTAATCACTAATTACAATTAACGCAAATTAAACCGACTGGAATTTCCCGAATTCCAGCGGATTTTCCCCAATTCAGGAGGAATTTTGGTGTTTTTTTTTTCAGGACATGAACGAACCGGCGAGTTTCGTCCACGGCGCCGTCGGCGGCTGTCGGCAGCGGGAGCTCAACTTCCCGCCGTACATGCCGCGTAAATAATCCCAAAAAACCCCAAAATTCCCCAAAAAATCCCAAAATTCCTGATTTTGGGGAGCTCAACTTCCCACCCTACATGCCTCGTAAATCCCAAAAATCCCAAAATTCCCAAAATTCCCAAAATTCCCAATTTTTGGATTGCTCAACTTCCCGCCCTACATGCCGCGTAAATAATCCCAAAAAATCCCAAAAATCCCAAAATTCCTGATTTTTGGGGAGCTCAACTTCCTGCCCTACATGCCGCGTAAATCCCAAAAAATCCCAAAAAATCCCAAAATATCCAAAAAAATCCAAAAAAATCCCAAAATTCCCAAAATTCCCGATTCTGGGGAGCTCAACTTCCCACCCTACATGCCGCCTCAAAATTCCCAAAATTCCCAAAATTCCCAAAATTCCTGATTTTGGGGAGCTCAACTTCCCGCCATACATGCCGCGTAAATCCCAAAAAATCCCAAAATTCCCCCAAAAAATCCCCAAATTCCCAAAATTCCCAAAATTCCTGATTTTGGGTTGCTCAACTTCCCGCCATACATGCCGCGTAAATCCCAAAATTCCCAAAATTCCCAAAATTCCCAAAATTCCCAAAATTCCTGATTTTGGGGAGCTCAACTTCCCGCCCTACATGCCGCGTAAATCCCAAAAAATCCCCAAAAAATCCCAAAATTCCCCCAAAAAATCCCTATATTTCCTGATTTTGGGGAGCTCAACTAATCCCAAAAAATTCCCAAAAAATCCCAAAAAACCAAAAATCCCAAAATTCCTGATTTTGGGGAGCTCAACTTCCCGCCATACATGCCGCGTAAATAATCCCAAAAAATCCCAAAAAATCCCAAAAAATCCCAAAAAATCCCAAAAAATCCCAAAATACCCAAAATTCCTGTTTTTGGGGAGCTCAACTTCCCGCCCTACATGCCGCGTAAATAATCCCAAAAAACCCCAAAAAATCCCAAAAAATCCCAAAATTCCCAGGTTTTGGGGAGCTCAACTTCCCGCCCTACATGCCGCGTAAATCCCAAAAAATCCCAAAAAACCCAAAAAAACCAAAAAAATCTCTAAAATCCCAATTTTTGGGGAGCTCAACTTCCCACCCTACATGCCTTGTAAATCCCAAAAAATCCCAAAAAATCCCAAAAAATCCCAAAAAATCCCAAAATTCCCAAAATTCCTGATTTTGGGTTGCTCAACTTCCCGCCCTACATGCCATGTAAATCCCAAAAAATCAAAAAAATCCCCAAAAAATCCCAAAATTCCCAATTTTTGGGTCAACTTCCCACCCTACATGCCGCGTAAATACCAAAAAATCAAAAAAAATCCAAAATTCCCAGTTTTTGGGGAGCTCAACTTCCCGCCCCACATGCCTTGTAAATCCCAAAAAATCCCCCAAAAAAATCCCCAAAAAAATCCCAAAAAATCCCAAAATATCCCAAAAAATCCCAAAAAACCCAAAAAAATCAAAATTCTCTATTTCTGGGTCAACTTCCCGCCCTACATGCCACATGAATCCCCAAAAAATTTTTTAAAAATCCCAAAAAATCCCAAAATTCCCAATTTTTGGCTCAACTTCCCACCCTACATGCCTCGTAAATCCCAAAAAAATCCCCAAAAAATCCCAAAAAACCTAAAAAATCTCTAAAATCCCAATTTTTGGGGAGCTCAACTTCCCACCCTACATGCCGTGTAAATCCCAAAAAATCCCAAAAAATCCCCAAAACCCCCCCAAAAAAACCCCAAAAACCCCCAAAATTCCCAATTTTTGGGTTGCTCAACTTCCCACCCTACATGCCATGTAAATTCCAAAAACCCCCCCAAAGATCCCAAAAAATCCCAAAAAACCCCAAAAATCCCAATTTTTGGGTCAACTTCCCGACCTACATTCCACATAAACCCCCAAAAATTTAACAAACCATCTCATTGATCTTTTAACGGAGCAAACACCTCTCAAAATCCCCCAAAAACCCCAAACCACCCCATTTTCACCCCTCCAGCCCCCATTTCACCTGAATTTTGGGTGATTTTCCCCATTTCCCCTGAATTTTGGGATGATTTCCCCTATTTCCCCTGAATTTTGGGATGATTTCCCCGTCTGACCTGAATTTTGGGGTGATTTCCCCATTTCCCCTGAATTTTGGGGTGATTTTCCCATCTGACCTGAATTTTGGGGTGATTTTCCCCGTCTGACCTGAATTTTGGGATGATTTCCCCTATTTCACCCGAATTTTGGGGTGATTTTCCCCATTTCACCTGAATTTGGGGTGTATTTCCCCATTTCACCCGAATTTTGGGGTGATTTTCCCCATTTCCCCTGAATTTTGGGGTGATTTTTCCCATCTGACCTTAATTTTGGGATGATTTTCCCCCATTTCACCTGAATTTTGGGGTGATTTCCCCATCTGACCTGAAATTTGGGATGATTTTCCCCATTTCACCTGAATTTTGGGGTGATTTTCCCCCATCTGACCTGAATTTTGGGGTGATTTTCCCCATTTGACCTGAATTTTGGGGTGATTTTCCCATCTGACCCGAATTTTGGGATGATTTTCCCCATCTGACCTGAATTTTGGGGTGATTTTTCCCCCATTTGACCTGAATTTTGGGTTGAATTTCCCCCATTTCCCCTGAATTTTGGGTTGATTTTCCCCATCTGACCTGAATTTTGGGGTGATTTTCCCCATTTCCCCTGAATTTTGGGGTGATTTCCCCATTTCCCCTGAATTTTGGGATGATTTTCCCCCATTTGACCTGAATTTTGGGGTGATTTCCCTATTTGACCTGAATTTTGGGGTGATTTTCTCTATTTCACCTGAATTTTTGGATGATTTTCCCCATCTGACCTGAATTTTGGGCTGATTTTCCCCCATCTGACATGAATTTTGGATTGATTTCCCCCATTTCACCTGAATTTTGGGGTGATTTCCCCTATTTCACCTGAATTTTGGGGTGAATTTCCCCATTTCACCTGGAATTTGGGGTGATTTCCCCCATCTGACCTGAATTTTGGGGTGAATTTCCCCATTTCACCCGAATTTTGGGGTGATTTCCCCATTTCCCCTGAATTTTGTGGTGATTTTCCCCATCTGACCTGAATTTTGGGTTGATTTTCCCCATCTGACCTGAATTTTGGGGTGATTTTCCGCTATTTGACCTTAAATTTGGGGTGATTTCCCCATTTCACCTGAATTTTGGGGTGATTTCCCCTATTTCACCTGAATTTTGGGGTGATTTCCCCTATTTGACCTGAATTTTGGGGTGATTTCCCCATCTGACCTGAATTTTGTGGTGATTTCCCCATTTCCCCTGAATTTTGGGATGATTTCCCCCATTTGACCTTAATTTTGGGTGATTTTCCCCTATTTCACCTGAATTTTGGGGTGATTTCCCCTATTTCACCTGAATTTTGGGGTGATTTCCCCATTTCCCCTGAATTTTGGGGTGATTTCCCCATTTCACCTGAATTTTGGGGTGATTTCCCCATTTCACCTGAATTTTGGGTTGAATTTCCCTATTTCACCTGAATTTTGGGGTGATTTTCCCCTATTTGACCTTAAATTTGAGATGATTTTCCCCATTTCCCCTGAATTTTGGGGTGAATTTCCCTATTTCACCTGAATTTTGGGGTGATTTTCCCATCTGACCTGAATTTTGGGTGATTTTACCCATCTGACCTGAATTTTGGGTTGAATTTCCCCTATTTCACCTGAATTTTGGGATGATTATCCCCATCTGACCTGAATTTTGGGATGATTTCCCCATTTCCCCTGAATTTTGGGTGATTTTCCCCTATTTCACCTGAATTTTGAGGTGATTTCCCCATTTCCCCTGAATTTTGGGTTGATTTTCCCCTATTTCACCTGAATTTTGAGGTGATTTCCCCATTTCCCCTGAATTTTGGGATGATTTCCCCCATTTGACCTTAATTTTAGGGTGATTTTCCCCATCTGACCTGAATTTTGGGGTGATTTCCCCTATTTCACCTCAATTTTGGATTGATTTTTCCCTATTTCACCTGAATTTTGGGATGATTTCCCCCTCTGACCCGAATTTTGGGGTGATTTCTGATTTTCCAGAGCTGGGCTGGCGCTCGGAAGGTCTGAGCTACAAGACTCTCTGCATGGAAGGACAGCAGAAGCTGCCGGACGAGTCGCCAGCGCGGCACTACGACCTGCACAACCTCTACGGCTGGGCGCAGAGCAAAGCCACCCTCCAGTGAGAAAATTCACTTTTTATACCTTTATTTCCGTTTATTTTTATTTTTTCCCCATTTTCTGTGTTCCTGTAGAGCGTTTTTTTTGCTGGGCGCAGAGCAAAGCCACCCTCCAGTGAGAAAATTCACTTTTTTTTGCTTTATTTCTGTTTATTTTAATTTTTTTCCACCATTTTCTGTGTTCCTGTAATGCCCTTGTTTTGCTGGGCACAGACCAAACCCACCCTAGAATGAGAAAATTCACATTTTATATCTTTATTTCCATTTATTTTCCATTTTTTCCCCATTTTCTGTGTTCTCATATCAATATTTTCCACCCTTTTGTTGCTGGGCACAGACCAAAACTACCCTCCAGTGAGAAAATTCACTTTTTATACCTTTATTTCCATTTCTTTTTATTTTTTTCCACCATTTTCTGTGTTCTCATAGCAAAAATTTCCACCCTTGTTTTCCTGGGCGCAGATCAAACCCACCCTAGAGTGAGAAAATTCACTTTTTATAGCCTTATTTCTGTTTATTTTTATTTTTTTCCACCATTTTCTGTGTTCTCATAGCAAAAATTTCCAACCTCTTTTTGCTGGGCTCAGCTCAAACCCACCCTAGAGTTAGAAAATTCACATTTTATATCTTTATTTTTCTTTATTTTTATTTTTTTCCGCCATTTTCTGTGTTCCTGTAATGCCCTTTTGTTGCTGAGCGCAGATCAAACCCACCCTCCAGTGAGAAAATTCACATTTTATACCTTTATTTCTGTTTATTTTTATTTTTTTCCGCCATTTTCTGTGTTCTTGTAGAGCCTTTTTTTTGCTGGGCACAGAACTGACCCACCCTAGAGTGAGAAAATTCACATTTTATATCTTTATTTCTGTTTATTTTTATTTTTTTCTGCCATTTTCTGTGCTCTTGTAGAGCCTTTTTGTTGCTGGGCGCAGACCAAACCCACCCTAGAGTGAGAAAATTCACTTTTTATACCTTTATTTCTGTTTATTTTTATTTTTTTCCACCATTTTCTGTGTTCCTGTAATGCCCTCGTTTTGCTGGGCGCAGATCAAACCCACCCTAGAGTGAGAAAATTCACTTTTTATACCTTTATTTCTATTTATTTTTATTTTTTTCCACCATTTTCTGTGTTCTCACAGCAAAAATTTCCAACCTTTTATTTCCTGGGCGCAGATCAAACCCACCCTAGAGTGAGAAAATTCACATTTTATATCTTTATTTCCATTTATTTTTATTTTTTTAAATTAATTTTTAAAATTTTTTCTATTTAATTCTCATTTTAAATTACATTTTTTTAAATTTTAATTCATCTTTTCCATTTATTTTTCATTTTTTAAATTCATTTTTAAAAACTTTTTGATTTAATTCTCATTTTAAATTACATTTAAAATTTTTTTTTAATTTAATTCTCATTTTAAATGACATTTTTTAAAAATTTTAATTAATCTTTTCCATTTATTTCTCATTTTTTCAATTAAAAAATCAACACCAGTTTTCTGTGTTCTCATAGCAAAAAGTTCTGTCGGAAATTTCAGGATTTTTGCAAAAATTCTGCAAAAATTTCTGTGTTTTTGCCGAAAATCTTCTGGTTTCTCACGTTTTTTTCTGGTCTTTGAGTCGATTAAATGGGAATAATTTCACTGATTTCACCCCAAAAATTCCCCAAAATTTCATGTGATTCACAAAGACATAAAAAATAATTCGTGAATAAAAAATAATGGGGAAAATTAATAAATAAATCGTCATTTTATACCTTTATTTCAATTTTTTTTCATTTTTTCCCCCATTTTCTGTGTCCTCGTAGCAAAAATTTCCACTTTTTGCCGAAAATTTTCCTTTTTTCTCCCATTTTTTTCCTGCTGTTTGAATCCCTTCTGGTCTTTGAGTCAATTAAATGAATAATTTCACTGATTTCACCCCAAAAATTCCCCAAAATTTCTTGTATTTCACATTTCCAGCCACTTGGATTCATCAATAAAAAACAATCAGTTAATAAAAAATAATTTAATAAAATTTTCCCATTCCCATTTCCATTCCATTTCCATTTCCACGATAAAAAATAATTTTAAAAAATTAATTACCTAATTAAAAGGAATTAAGCAATCACAAGCAATTAATCACTGAAATGGAATTAACCATCAGAAGAAATTAATTACTAAAAGTGATTAAGAAAAAAAGTTAATTACCATAACCCTGATGGAATTAATCCATCACAAGCACTTAATTACTAAAAGGGGATTAATTTCAAAAAGGAATTATTCAATTAAATTAATGAATCAATCAATCACGCTCGGTTATTTAGTTGAAGTTATTAATTAAAGTTTTTTATTCAAAGGGAATTAATCAATCAAAACCAATAAATTAAAAGGAATTGATCGCAAGGGTTAATCAATTAAAAATAATCACAATTAATTGAGGAGTGAAATGGGATTAATAATTCGAAAGGAGTTTGTTAAAAGGAATTATTCCAGGAGTTGAAAGGAGATTAATAAAAACCCCAATTAATTAAAAAGAATTAATCACAATTAATGAATTAAATGGGATTAATGATTCAAAAGGAATTAATCAATCCCAAGCAGTTAATGAGCTGAAGCAGAATAATCACTGAGAAGCAATAAATCAATTAAAAGGAATTAATCACAAGGAGTTGAAAGGAGATTAATAAAAACCCCAATTAATTAAAAAGAATTAATCACAATTAACGAATTAAATGGGATTAATGATTCAAAAGGAATTAATCAATCACAAGCAGTTAATGAGCTGAAGCAGAATAATCATCGAGAAGCAATAAATCAATTAAAAGGAATTAACCACAAGGAGTTGATCACTTAAAGGAGATTAATTAAAAAGAATTAATCACAATTAACGAGTTAATGGGATTAGTGATTCAAAAGGAATTAATCAATCCCAAGCAGTTAATGAGCTGAAGCAGAATAATCATTGAGAAGCAATAAATCAATTAAAAGGAATTAACCACAAGGAGTTGATCACTTAAAGGAGATTAATAAAACAAGCAATTAATGAATTAAAAAGAATCACAATGAATGAATCAGGTAAATGGGATTAATAATTTAAAAGTCATTAACCAATTAAAAGAAATTAATCACAAAAATTGAATCAGTTAAAGGGAATTAATAAAACAATTAAACAGTTAAAGGGAATTAATAAAACAATGAAACAATTTAAAGTAATTAATCAATTTAAAGCAATTAATCACATTAATTTATTCCATTAAAGGGAATTAATCAATCAATTACAAGGAATTAATCAATCAATTACAAGGAATTAATCAATCACAGGCGCTCAGCTGAAGGGGATTAACAAACCAAGAGCAATTAATTAATTAAAGGGAATTAATCACAACAGTTAATCAGTGAAATGGAATTAATCAAAGGCAAGGCTTGGGGAGATCCCCAAAAATTGGAATTTCCACACATTTCTGTGGGAATTTGGATTTTTGTTGGGTTGATCTTAATCCAGGGAGAATCTCTGACCCAAATCTGGCTGTTCTGAAGGGAAAATCAGCGAAAATGGGAATGGAATTGGGAATTGGGAATGGGAATGGGAATTGGGAAATTGAAATGGAAACAAGAATGGGAATGGAAATGGGAAATGGAAGTGAAAATGAGAATGGAAATGGGAAATGGGAAATGGGAAATGGGAAATGGGAAATGGGAACTGGGAACTGGGAATGGGAATTGGGAATTGGGAATTGGGAATTGGGAAATTGAAATGGGAATTGGGAATGGAATTGGGAATTGGGAATTGGGAATGGGAATTGAATTGGGAATTGGGAATGGGAATTGAATTGGGAATTGGGAATGGGAATTGGGAATTGGGAATTGGGGATTGGGAATTGGGGATTGGGAATTGGGAATTGGGAATGGGAATGGAATTGGGAATGGGAATTGGGAAATTGGGAATTGGGAATTGGGAATGGAATTGGGAATTGGGAATTGGGAATTGGGAATGGGAATTGGGGATGGAATTGGGAATTGGGAAATGGGAATTGGGAATTGGGAATTGGGAATTGGGAATTGGGAATGGAATTGGGAATTGGGAATTGGGAATTGGGAATGGAATTGGGAATTGGGAATTGGGAATTGGGAATGGGAATTGGGAATTGGGAATGGAATTGGGAATTGGGAAATGGGAATTGGGAATTGGGAATGGAATTGGGGATGGAATTGGGGATTGGGAATTGGGAATTGGGGATGGAATGGGAATTGGGAATTGGGGATTGGGAATTGGGAATTGGGAATTGGGGATGGGAAATGGGAATTGGGGATGGAATTGGGAATTTGGAACTGGGAATTGGGAATTGGGAATGGAAATGGAAGTGAAAATGAAAATGGAAATGGGAAATGGGAATGGGAAAAGGGAATTGAAACAAGAATGGGAATGGAAATGGAAGTGAAAATGAGAATGGAAATGGGAAATGGGAACTGGGAATTGGGAATTGGGAATTGGGAAATTGAAATGGAAACAAGAATGGGAATGGAAATGGGAAATGGGAAATGGGAATTAGGAATGGGAATTGGGAATTGGGAATGGGAAATGGGAATGGAAACAAGAATGGGAATGGAAATGGGAAATGGAAATGGAAGTGAAAATGAGAATGGAAATGGGAATAGGAAAAGGGAATGGAAACAAGAATGGGAATGGAAATGGGAAATGGAATTGAAAATGAAAATGGAAATGGGAAATGGGAATGGGAATGGAATGGGAATGGAATGGGAATTGGGAATTGGGAATTGGGAATTGGGAATGAGAATTGGGAATGGGAAATTGAAATGGAAACAAGAATGGGAATGGAAATGGGAAATGGAAATGGAAATGGAAATGAAAATGAAAATGGGAAATGGGAATTGGGAATTGGGAATGGGAATTGGGGATGGAATTGGGAATGGAATTGGGAATTGGGAATTGGGAATTGGGAAATGGGAATGGGAATGGGAATGGGAAAAGGAAACTGAAATGGAAATGGGAATGGAAATGGAAACAGAAATGGGAATGGAAATGGAAACAGAAATGGGAACGGAAACAGAAACACAAACAGAAACAGAAATTTCCACCCCAAGACAAAAACATCAACTCTCACCCAACCCTTTTACACAAATCCCTTAATACATAAACACATACCAAAGAAACCCTAAAAATCTGATTTTTTCCTCTCCCCGAATTCCCGGAAATCCCATCGTTTTCCCGGAAATGCCATAATTTCCCGTCCCCGGTGTCCCCAGGGCCCTGCGGAAGGTGACGGGCCGGCGCGGCCTCGTGGTCACTCGCTCGACGTTCCCGGGCAGCGGGCAGTGGGCTGGCCACTGGCTGGGCGACAACACTGCCGCCTGGGACCAGCTGGCCAAGTCCATCATCGGTGAGCCCCGAAAGCCGCTTTTTCCCACCCAAAATCCCGCTGCTTCTACCCGAAATCTGCATTTTTCCACCCAAAATCCCGCTGCTTCTACCCGAAATCCCTCTTTTTCCACCCAAAATTCTGATTTTTGCACCCAAAATTCTGCTTTTTCCACCCAAATTCTTGCTTTTTACACCAAAATCCTGCTTTTTGCACACAAATCCTACTTTTTCCACCCAAAGTAATTCTGCTTTTCCCACCCAAAATCCTGCTTTTTCCACCCAAAATCCTACTTTTCCCACCCAAAATAATTCTGTATTTTCCACCCCAAATCCAACTTTTTACACCCAAAATTCTGCTTTTTCCACCCAAAATTCTGCTATTTCCACCCAAAATCCAACTTTTTACACCCAAAATTCTGCTTTCCCACCCAAATTAATTCTGTATTTTCCACCCAAAATAATTCTGCATTTTCTACCCAAAATCCTTCTTTTTCCACCCAAAATAATTCTGCATTTTCTACCCAAAATCCTTCTTTTTCCACCCAAAATAATTCTGTATTTTCTACCCAAAATCCTTCTTTTTCCACCCAAAATAATTCTGTATTTTCTACCCAAAATCCTACTTTTTCCACCCAAAATCATGCTTTTTCCACTCAAAATTTTGCTTTTTGGATGCAAAATTCTGCTTTTTCCACCAAAAATAACTCTGTATTTTCCACCCAAAATTATTCTGTATTTTCTACCCGAAATCCTGCTTTTCCCACCCCAAATTCTGCTTTTTCCACCCAAAATCCAACTTTTTACACCCAAAATCCCAATTTTTCCACCCACAATAATTCTGTTTTTTCCATCTGAAATCCTGCTTTTTCCACCCAAAATAATTCTGTATTTTCCACCCAAAATCTTGTTTTTTCACCCCAAATCCCACTTTTTCCACCCAAAATCCCGCTTTTTGGATGCAAAATTCTGCTTTTTCCACCCAAAATAATTCTGTATTTTCCACCCGAAATCCTTCTTTTTCCACCCCAAATTCTGTATTTTCCACCCCAAATCCAACTTTTTCCACCAAATATCCTGCTATTCCCACCCAAAATCCTGCTTTTTCCACCCACATCCTGCCTTTTCCACCCAAAATCCCACTTTTTCCACCCAAAATTCTGCTTTCCCACCCAAATTAAATCTGTATTTTCCACCCAAAATAATTCTGCATTTTCTACCCAAAATTCTGCTTTTTCCACCCAAAGTACTTCTGCTTTTCCCACCCCAAATCCCACTTTTTCCACCCAAAATTCTGCTTTTTCCACCCAAATCATTCTGTTTTTTCCACCCAAAATAATTCTGTATTTTCCACCCAAATCCTGCTTTTTCCACCCAAAATTCTGCTTTTTCCATCCAAAATCATTCTGTATTTTCTGCCCAAAATCCTTCTTTTTCCACCCCAAATTCTGCTTTTTCCACCCAAAATTCCGTATTTTTGGGATTTCCATTTTTGAGCCAAAACTGCTTTTTTTCCCTTTGTTTCCTCCTCAATAATTGCATTTTTTGGGCCAAAATTCCATTTTTCTTTCTCGCTTTCTTACCCAATAATCCCATTTTTGAGACGAAATTCCATATTTATGTTTTTCCTGCAAAATAATCATCGTTTTTGAGCCAAAATTCTGCAATTCTTCTTTCCCAATAATCACATTTCTCTTCCCAAAATTCCATATTTCTTCTCTCTTTCCTTCACCAGAACATTTTTGGTGCCAAAATTCTGTATTTTTTTCTCATTTTCCTGCATCATATTTATATTTTTGAGCCCAAATTCAATGTCTCTCTCAGTTTTTTGTATAAAAAAATCACATTTTGGAGCCAAAATTCCATTTTCTTTCTTGGTTTCTTTCCAAATAATCTTTTTTTTTTCTTTTTTTTGCCCAAATTTCCATATTTCTTCCTGACTTCCTTCCTAAAAATCACATTTTTTGAACCAAAATTCCATATTTTTTCTTTTTTTTCCTACAAAATAATGAAATTTTTCAGCCAAAATTCCTTATTTCTTGGTTTCCTCCCTAATAATCACATTTTTCCAAACCAAAATTCCATTTTTTTTCTTGGTTTTTTCCCCAAAAATTCACATTTTTTCAGGCTAAAATTCCATTTTCTTTCATGTTTTTTTCCCCAAAAAATCACATTTTTCAGGCTAAAATTCCACATTCTTTCTGGTTTTCCTCCCAAATCACATTTCTGAGCCAAAATTCCATTTTTCTTCTTAGTTTCTTTCCAAATAATGAAATTTTTGAGCCAAAAAACTCTGTAATTCTTCTCATTTTCCTATACAAAAATCACATTTTTTGGAGCTACAATTCCATCTTTTTTCTCGGTTTCCTCCCTAATAATCTCATTTTTTTGAACTAAAATTCAATATTTCTTGAATAATCACAATTTTTAAAACTAAAATTCAATATTTCTTTATTTCCTCCCCAATAATCTCATTTTTTTGGAACTAAAATTCAATATTTCTCCATTTTTTCCTCAATAATCTCATTTTTTTGGGGATTAAAATTCTCTATTTCTCCATTTCTTCCTTAATAATCAGATTTTTTTGGAACTAAAATTCAATATTTCTTGAATAATCACAATTTTTAAAACCAAAATTCAATATTTCTTGGTTTCCTCCTTAATAATTTCATTTTTTTGGAACCAAAATTCAATATTTCTCCATTTTTTCCTTAATAATCTCATTTTTTGGAACTAAAATTCTCTATTTCTTGAATAATCACAATTTTTTAAACTAAAATTCAATATTTCTTTATTTCCTCCCTAATAATCTCATTTTTTTGGGGATTAAAATTCTCTATTTCTCGATTTCTTCCTTAATAATCACATTTTTTGAATTAAAATTCAATATTTCTTGAATAATCACAATTTTTAAAACTAAAATTCAATATTTCTCCGTTTTCTCCCCAATAATCTCATTTTTGGAACCAAAATTCAATATTTCTCCATTTTCTCCTTAATAATCTCATTTTTTGGGGATTAAAATTCTCTATTTCTTGGTTTCCTCCCAAATAATTTCATTTTTTTAACTAAAATTCAATATTTCTCAGTTTCCTCCCTAATAATCTCATTTTTTTGGGATTAAAATTCTCTATTTCTCCATTTCTTCCCTAATAATCTCATTTTTTGGAACTAAAATTCTCTATTTCTTGAATAATCACAATTTTTACAACTAAAATTCAATATTTCTCCATTTCCTCCTTAATAATCTCATTTTTTTGGAACTAAAATTCAATATTTCTTGAATAATCACAATTTTAAAACTAAAATCCAATATTTCTCCATTTCCTCCCTAATAATTTCATTTTTTTTAAACTAAAATTCAATATTTCTCCATTTCCTCCTTAATAATCTCATTTTTTTGGGGATTAAAATTCTCTTTTTCTTGGTTTCCTCCCAAATAATTTCATTTTTTTGAACTAAAATTCAATATTTCTCGATTTCTTCCTTAATAATCTCATTTTTTTGGAACTAAAATTCAATATTTCTCCATTTTTTCCTTAACAAACTCATTTTTTTGGAACAAAAATTCAATATTTCTCAGTTTCCTCCTTAATAATCTCATTTTTTTGAACTAAAATTCAATATTTCTTGAATAATCACAATTTTTAAAACTAAAATCCAATATTTCTCCATTTTTTCCTTAATAATCTCATTTTTTTGAACTAAAATTCAATATTTCTTGAATAATCACAATTTTTAAAACTAAAATTCAGTATTTCTCCATTTCCTCCCCAATAATCTCATTTTTTTGAACTAAAATCCAATATTTCTCCATTTTTTCCTTAATAATCTCATTTTTTTGGAATTAAAATTCTCTATTTCTCGATTTTTTCCTTAATAATCTCATTTTTTGGAACTAAAATTCAATATTTCTTGAATAATCACAATTTTAAAACTAAAATTCAATATTTCTCAGTTTCCTCCCTAATAATTTCATTTTTTTTTTGGAACTAAAATCCAATATGTCTTTATTTCCTCCTTAATAATCTCATTTTTTTTTACTAAAATTCAATATTTCTTTATTTCCTCCCTAATAATCTCATTTTTTTGGAATTAAAATTCTCTATTTCTCGATTTCTTCCTTAACAATCAGATTTTTTGAACTAAAATTCAATATTTCTTGAATAATCCCAATTTTTACAACTAAAATTCAATATTTCTCAGTTTCCTCCCAAATAATCTCATTTTTTTGAACTAAAATCCAATATTTCTCCATTTTTTCCTTAATAATCTCATTTTTTTGGGGATTAAAATTCCCTTTTTCTTGGTTTCCTCCCAAATAATTTCATTTTTTTAAACTAAAATCCAATATTTTTTCATTTCCTCCCTAATAATCTCTTTTTTTTTGAACTAAAATTCAATATTTCTCCATTTTTTCCTTAATAATCTCATTTTTTTGGAATTAAAATTCTCTATTTCTCGATTTTTTCCTTAATAATCTCATTTTTTGAACTAAAATTCAATATTTCTTGAATAATCACAATTTTTAAAACCAAAATTCAATATTTCTCGTTTTCCTCCTTAATAATTTCATTTTTTTGGAATTAAAATTCAATATTTCTCCATTTTTTCCTTAATAATCTCATTTTTTGGAACTAAAATTCAATATTTCTTGAATAATCACAATTTTTAAAACTAAAATTCAATATTTCTCCATTTCCTCCCTAATAATCTCATTTTTTTTGATCCCAAATTCCATTTTCCTGTTTGATTTCTTCCCAATTTTCCCATTTTTTGCCCCAAAATGACCCAAACTCAGCCAAACGCTGAGATTTTTGGGGTTTTTGGTTGGATTTTGGGTCAATTCTGACCAAATTCTGCTTTAATTGGCAGGAATGATGGAGTTTAGTCTCTTCGGGATTTCCTATGTGAGTTTTTATTTATTAATTATTATTAATAATTAATTAATTAATTAATTATTAATACTTATTATTTGTAATTATTTATATTATTAATTCCTTTTATATATTTAATATAAAATATTAAATTTAAATGTAATGAAAATAAAATATATTAAATAAAAATTTAATGTAAAATATTTTTAATATATTTATTGATTTATTTTTAATATTTATTTATTTATTATTCCTCATTCCTGACCTTTAGCCTTCCTGAGCTTTAGTATTAATTAATTACTTTATTATTAATTAATTACTTTATTATTAATTAATTCATTTATTATTGTTGGTTATTAATAATAATTATTTGTGTTCAAATTAGGTATTTATTTTACATATTTTATTTTTATCTGTTTTTATTTTTAAGAGATATTTTCCATATTTTTTGTTTAATAACGAATATTTATTAATAATAATTTTTTATTGTTTATTCCTGACCTTTATCCTTCCTGACCTTCATGATTGATTTATTTATTTATTATGGTTTAATAATTATAATAATTGTAGATAATTTATAACATTAAATTATTTTTTATATTTTATTTTCTATATTTTTATTTTCAATTTTTTTGTTTAATAAAGAATATTTATTAATAATATTTTTAAAATTATTTATTCCTGACCTTTGTACTTCCTGACCTTCATGATTGATTTACTTATTTTTGTTTAATAATTATGATAATTGTATATAATTATTCATCCCATTAATTTATTTTATATCTTTTATTTTCTATATTTTTATTTTTAAGAGGTTTTTTTGTTTAATAACGAATATTTATTAATAATAATTTTTTTATTGTTTATTCCTGACCTTTAGCCTTCCTGACCTTCATGATTTATTAATTTATTTATTATGGTTTAATAATGATAATAATTGTATATCATTATTTATAACATTAATTTATTTTATATATTTTATTTATATATTTTTATTTTCAATTTTTTGTTTAATCAAGAATATTTATTAATAATAATTTTTTTATTATTTTTTCCTGACCTTTGTCCTTCCTGACCTTCATGATTTATTTATTTATTTATTTATTATTGTTTAATAATTATGATAATTGTACATAATTATTTATAACATTAAATTATTTTTTATATTTTATTTTATATATTTTTATTTTTAAGAGGTTTTTTTGTTTAATAAAGAATATTTATCATTAATATTTTTAATTATTTATTCCTGACCTTTGTACTTCCTGAGCTTCATGATTTATTAATTTATTTATTTTGGTTTAATAATTATGATAATTGTAGATAATTATTTATAACATTAATTTATTTTATATATTTTATTTTCTATATTTTTATTTTTAAGAGATATTTTCTGTTTTTTGTTTAATAACGAATATTTATTAATAATAATTTTTTATTATTTATTCTCTGACCTTTATCCTTCCTGAGCTTCATGATTTATTAATTTATTTATTTTTGTTTAATAATTATGATAATTGTATAGAATTATTTATAACATTAATTTATTTTATATCTTTTATTTTATATATTTTTATTTTTAATTTTTTTTGTTTAATAAAGAATATTTATTAATAATATTTTTTTAATTATTTATTCCTGACCTTTATACTTCTTGAGCTTCATGATTGATTTATTTATTTTTGTTTAATAATTATAATAATTGTAGATAATTATTTATCACATTAATTTATTTTATATATTTTATTTTATATATTTTTATTTTTAAGAGTTTTTTTGTTTAATAAAAATATTTATTAATAATAATTTTTAATTATTTATTCCTGACCTTTATCCTTCCTGACCTTCATGATTTATTTATTTATTTATTTTGTTTAATAATTATAATAATTGTAGATAATTATTTATCACATTAATTTATTTCATATATTTTATTTTATATATTTTTATTTTTAAGAGTTTTTTGTTTAATAAATAATATTAATTTATAATATTTTTTAAATTATTTATTCCTGACCTTTATCCTTCCTGACCTTCATGATTTATTAATTTATTATTGTTTATTAATACTCATTTTTCATAATTATTCACAATCCGTATTTCTTTTCCATATTTTATTTTTGTTTATTTATTTATTTACTGTTGTTTATTAATAATAAATACTCATAATTATTCCCAATACGTATTTATTTTGCATATTTTATTTTCATTTATTATTTATTAATACTAATTATACTTATTTATAACACATATTTATTTTGCATATTTTATTTAAATTTATTTATTTATTATAATTTATTAATAGTAAATATTCATAATTACTCATAATACGTATTTATTTTGCATATTTTTCATTTATTTTTATTATTGTTAATTAATTATATTTGTTTTGGATATTTATTTTATTGATTTATTTTTCATTATTTTTTGATACTGATTAGTCATAATTATTCATAATCTGTATTTCTTTTGCATATTTTATTTTATTTATTTATTATTGTTAATTAAAACTAATTATTCACAATTATTCATTATGTGTATTTATTTGCATATTTTATTTTTTATTTCTTAATTTTTATTATTTATTAATTCTAATTATTCGTAATTATTAATAATATATATTTATTCTGCATATTTCATTTCTATTTATTTATTTATTACTGTTCGTTAATAACAATCATTCTTAATTATTCCCAATACGTATTTATTTTGCATATTTTATTTAAATTTATTTATTTATTATTGTAATTAAGACTAATTATTCATAATTATTCCCAATACGTATTTATTTTGCAAATTTTATTTACTTATTTATTATTGTTAATTAGTACTAATTACTCACAATGATTCATTATACGTATTTATTTGCATATTTTATTTTTTAAATATATTTTTATTATTTATTGATACTAATTATTCATAATGATTCACAATCCGTATTTCTTTTGCATATTTTAAATACATATTTAAACGCATTTTCAATACATATTTAAACCCATTTTAAATACATATTTAAATGCATTTTAAACACATATTTAAACACATTTTAAATACATATTTAAATACATTTTGAATACATATTTAAATGCATTTTAAATACATTTTAAATACATATTTAAACACATTTTAAATATTTAAACACATTTTAAACACCTATTTAAATACATTTTAAATGCATTTTAAACACATATTTAAACACATTTTAAATACATATTTAAATACATTTAAAATACATATTTAAATACATTTTAAACACATTTTAAATACATATTTAAACGCATTTTAAATACGTATTTAAACACATTTTAAATACATATTTAAATACATATTTAAATACATATTTAAATACATATTTAAATGCGTATTTAAATACATTTAAAATACATATTTAAATACATTTTAAATACATATTTAAACACATTTTAAATACATTTTAAATACATATTTAAACACATTTTAAACACATATTTAAACGCATTTTAAATACATTTTAAACACATTTTAAATACATATTTAAACACATTTAAATACATATTTAAATACATTTTAAATACATATTTAAACACATTTTAAATACATATTTAAACACATTTTAAACACATATTTAAATACATTTGAAATACATATTTAAATACATTTTAAATACATATTTAAACACATTTGAAATACATATTTAAATACTTTTTAAACACATATTTAAATATATTTTAAATACATATTTAAATACATATTTAAACCCATTTTAAACACATATTTAAACACATTTTAAATACATATTTAAATACATTTTAAATACATATTTAAATATATTTTAAACACATATTTAAATACATTTTAAATACATATTTAAACACATTTTAAATACATATTTAAATACATTTTAAATACATTTTAAACACATATTTAAACACATTTTAAACACATATTTAAACACATTTTAAACACATATTTAAATACATTTGAAATACATATTTAAATACATATTTAAACGCATTTTAAATACATATTTAAACACGTTTTAAACACATATTTAAACCCATTTGAAACACATATTTAAACACATTTTAAACACATATTTAAACACATTTTAAACACATTTTAAACACATTTAAATACATATTTAAACACATTTTAAATACATATTTAAACACATTTTAAACACATATTTAAACACATTTGAAATACCTATTTAAACACATTTTAAACACATATTTTTTTTCTACACCCATAATTCATTGCTAAATATTCATTTCTCATTTACTATTCATTCCTGACCTTCACTCCTCTCCCATCACCCAAACCCAAATTTTTTTTGGGGATTTCCCCGTTTCCCAGAGCGGCGCCGACATCTGCGGCTTTTTCGGGGAACCTTCCTTCGAGCTGTGCGCGCGCTGGACGGAGCTGGGAGCGTTCTACCCCTACAGCCGCAACCACAACGGCAACCGCCACAGGGTGGGGATCCCCAAAAACCCGAAATGTCCCGCTTTGCCCCAAATTCATCCCATTTCCCGCCTTTGACGCTTTTCAGCTCACCTTTCCCCACGTGTTTCCCCTCTAGTTCCAATGGTTGCCGCGGGTTTTTCCCTCTATTTCCAATATTTTCCATGTATTTTCCACATATTTTCCCTCTATTTCCAATATTTTCCCATATTTTCCCTATATTTCCAATATTTTCCATGCATTTTTGCTCTATTTCCAATATTTTCCACATATTTCCCATATTTCCAATATTTTCCATGTATTTTCCATGTATTTCCCATATTTCCCCCATATTTTTCCAATATTTCCCTACATTCCCCATATTTCCCTATATTTCCCATATTTCCCTCATTTTTCCCTGTATTTCCCATATTTTCCTAATTTTTTCCCCATATTTTCCCTATATTTCCAATATTTTCCACGTATTTTCCACATTTCCAATATTTTCCCCATATTTTCCCATATTTCCAATATTTTCCACACATTTTCCCTCTATTTCCAATATTTTCCATGTATTTCCCTTATTTCCAATATTTCCCCTATATTTTTCCAATAGTTCCCTATATTTCCAATATCTTTCCACACATTTTCCCTCTATTTCCAATATTTCCCCATATTTCCCTGTTTCCCATATTTTCCCATTTTTCCTCTATATTTCCCTATATATCTTCTAGATATTATTATATTATATTATATTATATTATATTATATTATATTATATTATATTATATTATATTATATTATATTATATTATATTATATTATATATTATTTATATTATATTATTCTCTGTATTTCTATATTTTTCTCCCTATTTCCCACATATTTCCCGTATTTTTTAAATATTTCTCATATTTCCCACATAGTTTTCCAATATGTCCTGTATTTCTCTTTTTCCCATATTTACTATATTTCCCACCTATTTTCCATATTTTCCTCATATTTCTCATATTTCCCCATATTTCCCATACTTCCCCCATATTTCCCACATATTCTTCCTCTATTTCCCATATTTTTCCTCTATTTCCCCTATTTTCCCCATAATTCCCATATTTCTCACCTATTTTCCTCTGTTTCCCATATTTCCCCATATTTTTCCTGTTTCCCACATTTCCCTTTATTTCACTCCTATTTCCCCATATTTTTCCTACAATTCCTACATTTTCCCATTTTTCCTCTATATTTCCCATATTTTCCCCAAATTTTCCTTTTATTTCTCCTATTTCCCCCACATTTTCCCCGTATTTCCAATGTTTTCCCCATATTTCCAATATTTTCCCCATATTTCCCCATATTTTCCCAATATTTCTCATATTTTCCTGTTTTTTCTCTCTATTTCCCACATATTTCCCCCATTTTTTCATATTTCTCAGATTTCCCCTATTTCCCCTGTATTTCTCATATTTTCCATATATTTTCCCGTATTTCCATTATTTCCCATTTTCCCCATATTTTCCACATATTTTTCCCACATTTCCCACATTTTCCTCATTTTTCCCCTTTGACCCAAAATCTCCATATTTCACCCCAATGACCCAAAATCACCTTATTTCACCCCATGACCTAAAACGTTTATTTTCTTCCACATGACCCAAAACCCCCATTTCTCATCCCAATGACCCAAAATTCATATTTTCACCCCAAACCCCAAATCCCCATTTTCCACCCAATGACCCAAAACTGCCATTTTCCCTCTTTTACCCAAAATCTCCATTTTTCACCCAATGACCCAAAATTGCTGTTTTTCACCCCATGCCCCTAAATCCCCATTTTCTGCCCCTATGACCCAAAATCCCTGTTTTTCCACCCAATGACCCAAAATCCCCATTTTCACCCCATGACTCAAACCAACCATTTTTAGCCCCATGACTTAAAATCTCCATTTTTCACCCCAATGACCCAAAATCTCCATTTTTCTCCCCATGATTCAAAAGAACAATTTTTCACCCAATGACCCAAAATCTCCATATTCCACCCCATGACTGAAAGTCTCTGTTTTTCACCCCAATGACCCAAAATCACCTTTTTTCACCCCATGACCTAAAACTTCTCTTTTCTTCCACATGACCCAAAATCTCCATTTTCCACCCCATGACCCAAAACTCCCATTTCCTACCCCAAACCCTAAATCCCCATTTTCCCCTAATGAACCAAAATCGCCATTTCCCCCCATGACCCAAAATCCCCATTTTTCACCCCAAACCCCATTTCTCACCCAAACCCCCATTTTCCACCCCAATGACCCCAAACCCCCATTTTTCACCCCAAACCCCATTTTTCACCCAAACCCCCGTTTTTTCCCCCAATCCAGCGTCAGGACCCGATCTGCTGGAACTCCACCTTCGCCGCTCTGTCCCGCCAGGCGCTCAGCGTGTTTTCGCTGTTTTTTACCCTTTGACCCAAAATCCCCATTTTTCACCCCAAACCCCATTTTTCACCCCAAACCCCATTTTCCCCCAATGACCCCCAAACCCCATTTTTCACCCCAAACCCCATTTCTCACCCAAACCCCCATTTTCCACCCCAATGACCCCAAACCCCATTTTTCACCAAAACCCCCGTTTTTTCCCCCAATCCAGCGTCAGGACCCGGTCTGCTGGAACTCCACCTTCATCTCTCTGTCCCGCCAGGCGCTCAGCGTGTTTTCGCTGTTTTTTCCCCTTTGACCCAAAATCCCCATTTTTCACCCAAAATCCCCGTTTTTTACCCCAATGACCCAAAATCCCCATTTTCCACCCCAAACCCCAAGTCTCCATTTTTCACCCCATGATTCAAAATAAGCATTTTCTCCTGTGACCCAAAATCACCATATTTCACCCCAATGACCCAAAATCCCCATATTTAACCCTGTGACCCAAAAATCCCCATTTTCCACCCCAAAACCCCATTTTCCACCCCATGACCCAAACCAATTAATTTTCCACCCCAAAACCTAAAATCTCCATTTCTCACCCCAAGACCCAAAATTTCCATTTTTTACCCCGTAACCTAAAACTGCCATTTTTCCTCTTTTACCCAAGGTCTCCATTTTTCACCCCATGACCCAAAATCCCCATTTTTCACCCCAAACCCCATTTCTCACCCAAACACCAATTTTCCCCCAATGACCCCCAAACCCCATTTTTCACCAAAACCCCAATTTCTCACCCAAAACCTCCATTTTCCCCCTATGACCCTAAATCCCCATTTTTCACCCCAAACCCCATTTTTCACCAAAACCCCCGTTTTTTGCCCCAATCCAGCGTCAGGACCCGGTCTCCTGGAACTCCACCTTTGCCGCTCTGTCCCGCCAGCCGCTCAGCGTGTTTTCGCTATTTTTTACCCTTTGACCCAAAATCCCCATTTTTCACCCCAAACCCCAAATCCCCCGTTTCCACCCCATGACCCAAAATCCCCATTTCTCACCTAAAATCCCCATTTTTCACCCCAAACCCCAAATCCCCATTTTCCACCCCATGACCCAAAATCTCCATTTTTTGCCCCATGACCCAAAACTGCCATTTTTCCTCTTTTACCTGAAATCTCCATTTTTCATCCAATGACCCAAAATAGCCGCTTTTCATGCTGTGACCCAAAATTGCTGCTTTTCACCCCAAACCCCAAAATCTCCATTTTCTGCCCCGTGACCCAAAATCCCCGTTTTTCCACCCAAAGACCCAAACCCCCCATTTTCATCCCATCATTCAAGATAAGCATTTTCCCCTGTGACCCAAAATGTCCATTTTTCACCCCAAAACCCCAAATCCCCATTTTTCACCTCATGATTCAAAACCTGATTCAAAACCTCCATTTTCCCCCAATGACCCAAAATCCCCATTTTTCACCCCATGATTCAAACCAACCATTTTTAGCCCCATGACTTAAAATCTCCATTTTTCACCCCAATGACCCAAAATCTCCATATTTCACCCCATGACTGAAAGTCTCTGTTTTTCACCCCAATGACCCAAAATCACCTTTTTTCACCCCATGACCTAAAACGTTTATTTTCTTCCACATGACCCAAAATCTTCATTTTCCACCCAATGACCCAAAACCCCCATTTTCCACCCCAAACCCTAAATCCCCATTTTCCCCTAATGAACCAAAATCACCATTTCCCCCCAACGACTCTAAATCCCCATTTTTCACCCCATGATCCAAAATGCCCATTTTTCACCCCAAACCCCCATTTCTCACCCAAACACCAATTTTCTCCCAATGACCCCAAACCCCATTTTTCACCAAAACCCCCGTTTTTTCCCCCAAATCCAGCGTCAGGACCCGGTCTGCTGGAACTCCACCTTCGCTGCTCTGTCCCACCAGCCGCTCAGCGTGTTTTCACTGTTTTTTCCCCTTTGACCCAAAATCCCCATTTTTCACCCAAAATCCCCATTTTCTACCCAATGACCCAAAACTCCCATTTTCCACCCCAAACCCCAAATCCACATTTTCCACCCCATGACCCAAAACTGCCATTTTCCCTCTTTTACCCAAAATCTCCATTTTTCACCCAATGACCCAAAATTGCTGTTTTTCACCCCAAACCCCAAAATCCCCATTTTCTGCCCCTGTGACCCAAAATCCCTGTTTTTCCACCCAATGACCCAAACCCCCATTTTCACCCCATGATTCAAACCAACCATTTTTAGCCCCATGACTTAAAATCTCAATTTTTCACCCCAATGACCCAAAATCTCCATTTTTCTCCCCATGATTCAAAAGAACAATTTTTCACCCAATGACCCAAAATCTCCATATTCCACCCCATGACTGAAAGTCTCTGTTTTTCACCCCAATGACCCAAAATCACCTTTTTTCACCCCATGACCTAAAACATTTATTTTCTTCCACATGACCCAAAACCCCCATTTTCCCCCAACAACCCAAAATCTCCATTTCTCACCCCGTGACCCGAAACCCCCATTTTTCACCCCAAACCCCCATTTTTCACCAAAACCCATTTTTCACCCAAACCCCATTTTCCCCTATGACCCCAAACCCCCATTTTCACCAAAACCCCATTTTTCACCAAAACCCCCATTTTTTGCCCCAATCCAGCGTCAGGACCCGGTCTGCTGGAACTCCACCTTCGCCGCTCTGTCCCGCCAGGCGCTCAGCGTGTTTTCATTGTTTTTTACCCTTTGACCCAAAATCCCCATTTTTCACCCCAAACCCCATTTCTCACCCAAACCCCCATTTTTCACCCCAAACCCCATTTTTCACCAAAACCCCCGTTTTTTGCCCCAATCCAGCGTCAGGACCCGGTCTGCTGGAACTCCACCTTCGCCGCTCTGTCCCGCCAGCCGCTCAGCGTGATTTCGCTATTTTTTCCCCTTTGACCCAAAATCCCAATTTCTCACCCAAACCCCAATTTTCCTCCAATGACCCCAAAACCCCATTTTTCACCAAACCCCCATTTTTCACCCAAAACCCCATTTCTCACCCAAACCCCCATTTTCCCCCAATGACCCCAAACCCCATTTTTCACCAAAACCCCCGTTTTTTCCCCCAATCCAGCGTCAGGACCCGGTCTGCTGGAACTCCACGTTCATCTCTCTGTCCCGCCAGGCGCTCAGCATGTTTTCGCTGTTTTTTCCCCTTTGACCCAAAATCCCCATTTTTCACCCAAAATCCCCATTTTCTACCCAATGACCCAAAACCCCCATTTTTCACCCCAAACCCAAAATCCCCATTTTTCACCCCATGATTCAAACCAACCATTTTTAGCCCCATGACTTAAAATCTCCATTTTTCACCCCAATGACCCAAAATCTCCATTTTTCTCCCCATGATTCAAAAGAACAATTTTTCACCCAATGACCCAAAATCTCCATATTTCACCCCATGACTGAAAGTCTCTGTTTTTCACCCCAATGACCCAAAATCACCTTTTTTCACCCCATGACCTAAAACATTTATTTTCTTCCACATGACCCAAAATCTCCATTTTCCACCCAATGACCCAAAACTCCCATTTTCCACCCCAAACCCCAAATCCCCTATTTTCCCCTAATGAACCAAAATCTCCATTTCCCCCCAACGACTCAAAATCCCCATTTTTCACCCCATGATCCAAAATCTCCATTTTTCACCCCAAACCCCATTTTTCACCCCATGACCCCAAACCCCCATTTTTCACCCCAAACCCCATTTTTCACCAAAACCCCCGTTTTTTCCCCCAATCCAGCGTCAGGACCCGGTCTGCTGGAACTCCACATTCATTTCTCTGTCCCGCCAGCCGCTCAGCGTGTTTTCGTTGTTTTTTACCCTTTGACCCAAAATCCCCATTTTTCACCCCAAATCCCCATTTTTCACCCAATGACCCCAAACCCCCATTTTTCACCCCAAACCCCATTTTTCACCAAAACCCCCGTTTTTTGCCCCAATCCAGCGTCAGGACCCGGTCTCCTGGAACTCCACGTTCATCTCTCTGTCCTGCCAGCCGCTCAGCGTGTTTTCGCTATTTTTTCCCCTTTGACCCAAAATCCCCATTTTTCACCCCAAACCCCATTTCTCACCCAAACACCAATTTTCTCCCAATGACCCCAAAACCCCATTTTTCACCTCAAACCCCATTTCTCACCCAAACCCCCATTTTCCCCCAATGACCCCAAACCCCCATTTTTCACCCCAAACCCCATTTCTCACCCAAATCCCCATTTTCCCCCTATGACCCCAAAACCCCAATTTCTCACCAAAACCCCATTTTTCACCCCAAACCCCCATTTTTCACCAAAACCCCCATTTTTTTCCCCAAATCCAGCGTCAGGACCCGGTCTCCTGGAACTCCACCTTCGCCACTCTGTCCCGCCAGGCGCTCAGCGTGTTTTCGCTATTTTTTACCCTTTGACCCAAAATCCCCATTTTTCACCCCAAATCCCCATTTTCTACCCAATGACCCAAAACCCCCATTTTCCACCCCAAACCCCAAATCCCCATTTTCCACCCCATGACCCAAAACTGCCATTTTCCCTCTTTTACCCAAAATCTCCATTTTTCACCCAATGACCCAAAATTGCTGTTTTTCACCACATGCCCCTAAATCCCCATTTTCTGCCCCAATGACCCAAAATCCCAATTTTTCACCCCATGACACAAACCAACCATTTTTAGCCCCATGACTTAAAATCTCCATTTTTCACCCCAATGACCCAAAATCTCCATTTTTCTCCCCATGATTCAAAAGAACAATTTTTCACCCAATGACCCAAAATCTCCATATTTCACCCCATGACTGAAAGTCTCTGTTTTTCACCCCAATGACCCAAAATCACCTTTTTTCACCCCATGATCTAAAACATTTATTTTCTTCCACAAGACCCAAAATCTCCATTTTCCACCCAATGACCCAACACTCCCATTTCCTACCCCAAGCCCCAAATCCCCCATTTTCCCCTAATGAACCAAAATCCCCATTTTCCACCCCATGACCCAAAATCCCCATTTTTCACCCCAAACCCCATTTCTCACCCAAACACCAATTTTCCCCCAATGACCTCAAAACCCCATTTTTCACCCCAAACCCCATTTCTCACCCAAACCCCCATTTTTCACCCCAAACCCCATTTTTCACCAAAATCCCAATTTCTCACCAAAACCCCCATTTTTCCCCAATGACCCCAAACCCCATTTTTCACCAAAACCCCCGTTTTTTGCCCCAATCCAGCGTCAGGACCCGGTCTGCTGGAACTCCACCTTCGCCGCTCTGTCCCGCCAGGCGCTCAGCGTGTTTTCGCTATTTTTTACCCTTTGACCCAAAATCCCCATTTTTCACCCAAAATCCCCATTTTCCACCCAATGACCCAAAACCCCCATTTTCCACCCCAAACCCCAAATCCCCATTTTCCACCCCATGACCCAAAACAGCCATTTTCCCTCTTTTACCCAAAATCTCCATTTTTCACCCCAATGACCCAAAATCTCCATATTTCACCCCATGACTGAAAGTCTCTGTTTTTCACCCCATGACCCAAAATCACCTTTTTTCACCCCATGACTTAAAACATTTATTTTCTTCCACATGACCCAAAACCCCCATTTTCCCCCAACAACCCAAAATCCCCATTTCTCACCCCGTGACCCCAAACCCCCATTTTTCACCCCAAACCCTCATTTTTCACCAAAACCCCCGTTTTTTCCCCCAATCCAGCGTCAGGACCCGGTCTGCTGGAACTCCACGTTCATCTCTCTGTCCTGCCAGCCGCTCAGCGTGTTTTCACTATTTTTTATCCTCTGACCCAAAATCCCAATTTCTCACCCCAAACCCCCATTTTCCCCAATGACCCAAAACCCCCATTTTCCACCCCAAACCCCAAGTCTCCATTTCTCACCCCATGATTCAAAATAAGCATTTTCTCCTGTGACCCAAAATCACCATAATTCACACCATGATCCAAAATCCCCATATTTAACCCTGTGACCCAAAAATCCCCATTTTTCACCCCAAAACCCCATTTTCCACCCCATGACCCAAACCAATTAATTTTCCACCCCAAAACCTAAAATCTCCATTTCTCACCCCAAGACCCAAAATTTCCATTTTTTACCCCGTAACCTAAAACTGCCATTTTTCCTCTTTTACCCAAGGTCTCCATTTTTCACCCAATGACCCAAAATACCCATTTTTCACCCCATGACCCAAAATCCCCATTTTTCACCCCAAACCCCATTTTTCACCAAAACCCCTGTTTTTCCCCCGATGACCACAAATCCCCATTTTTCACCCAAAACCCCCATTTCACACCCAAACCCCCATTTTCCAATATGAGCCCCATTTCTCACCAAACCCCATTTTCACCCCAAACCCCATTTTCACCAAGACCCTGTTTTCCCCCAATGACCCCAAACCCCATTTTCACCCCAAACCCCCATTTTCACCCCAAACACCATTTTCACCAAGCCCCTGTTTTCCCCAATGACCCCAAAACCCCATTTTCACAAAAGAGCCATTTCTCACCCCAAACCCCCATTTTCCCCTATGACCCCAAACCCCATTTTCACCCAAACCCCATTTTTCACCAAAACCCCCGTTTTTTCCCCCAATCCAGCGTCAGGATCCGGTCTGCTGGAACTCCACGTTCACCACTCTGTCCCGCCAGGCGCTCAGCGTGTTTTCGCTGTTTTTTACCCTTTGACCCAAAATCCCCATTTTTCACCCCAAACCCCATTTTCCACCCCAATGACCCCAAACCCCCATTTTTCACCAAAACCCCCGTTTTTTGCCCCAATCCAGCGTCAGGACCCAGTCTGCTGGAACTCCACATTCACCACTCTGTCCCGCCAGGCGCTCCGCGTGTTTTCGCTATTTTTTACCCTTTGACCCAAAATCCCCATTTTTCACCCCAAACCCCATTTCTCACCCAAACCCCCATTTTCCCCCAATGACCCCAAACCCTCATTTTTCACCCCAAACCCCATTTTCCCCCAATGACCCCCAAACCCCATTTTTCACCCCAAACCCCATTTTTCACCAAAACCCCTGGTTTTCCCCCAATGACCCCAAACCCCATTTTCACCAAAACCCCAATTTCTCACAAAACCCCCATTTTCCCCCAATGACCCCAAACCCCATTTTTCACCAAAACCCCCGTTTTTTCCCCCAATCCAGCATCAGGACCCGGTCTGCTGGAACTCCACCTTCGCCGCTCTGTCCCGCCAGGCGCTCAGCGTGTTTTCGCTATTTTTTACCCTTTGACCCAAAATCCCCATTTTTCACCCCAAATCCCCATTTTCTACCCAATGACCCAAAACCCCCATTTTCCACCCCAAACCCCAAATCCCCATTTTCCACCCAATGACCCAAAACTGCCATTTTCCCTCTTTTACCCAAAATCTCCATTTTTCACCCAATGACCCAAAATTGCTGTTTTTCACCCCATGCCCCTAAATCCCCATTTTCTGCCCCTGTGACCCAAAATCCCTGTTTTTCCACCCAATGACCCAAAATCCCCATTTTCACCCCGTGACTCAAACCAACCATTTTTAGCCCCATGACTTAAAATCTCCATTTTTCACCCCAATGACCCAAAATCTCCATTTTTCTCCCCATGACTGAAAGTCTCTGTTTTTCACCCCAATGACCCAAAATCACCTTTTTTCACCCCATGACCTAAAACATTTATTTTCTTCCACAAGACCCAAAATCTCCATTTTCCACCCAATGACCCAAAACTCCCATTTTCCACCCCAAACCCCAAATCCCCCATTTTCCCCTAATGAACCAAAATCACCATTTCCCCCCAACGACTCAAAATCCCCATTTTTCACCCCATGACCCAAAATCCCCATTTTTCACCCCAAACCCCATTTCTCACCTAAACACCAATTTTCTCCCAATGACCCCAAAACCCCATTTTTCACCTCAAACCCCATTTTTCACCAAAACCCCCGTTTTTTCCCCCAATCCAGCGTCAGGACCCGGTCTGCTGGAACTCCACGTTTGCCACTCTGTCCCGCCAGGCGCTCAGCGTGTTTTTGCTATTTTTTACCCTTTGACCCAAAATCCCAATTTCTCACCCAAAATCCCCGTTTTTTCCCCAATGACCCAAAACCCCCATTTTCCACCCCATGACCCCAAGTCTCCATTTTTCACCCCATGACCCAAAATGCCCATTTTTCACCAAAACCCCAATTTCTCACCCAAAACCCCCATTTTCCCCCAATGACCCCAAACCCCCATTTTTCACCCCAAATCCCCATTTTTCACCAAAACCCCCGTTTTTTCCCCCAATCCAGCATCAGGACCCGGTCTGCTGGAACTCCACGTTCATCTCTCTGTCCCGCCAGGCGCTCAGCGTGATTTTGCTGTTTTTTCCCCTTTGACCCAAAATCCCCATTTTTCACCCAAAATCCCCATTTTCCACTCAATGACCCAAAACCCCCATTTTCCACCCCAAACCCCAAATCCCCATTTTCCACCCCATGACCCAAAACTGCCATTTTCCCTCTTTTACCCAAAATCTCCATTTTTCACCCCAATGACCCAAAATCTCCATATTTCACCCCATGACTGAAAGTCTCTGTTTTTCACCCCATGACCCAAAATCACCTTTTTTCACCCCATGACTTAAAACATTTATTTTCTTCCACATGACCCAAAATCTCCATTTTCCCCCAACGACTCAAAATCTCCATTTTTCACCCCATGATCCAAAATCTCCATTTTCCCCCAACAACCCAAAATCCCCATTTTCCACCCCGTGACCCAAAACCCCCATTTTCCCTTAATGAACCAAAATCCCCATTTTCCACCCCAATGACTCAAAATCCCCATTTTCCCCCAATGACCCCAAAACGCCATTTTCCACCCCAAACCCCATTTTTCACCCAAAACCCAATTTCTCACCCAAACCCCCATTTTTCACCCCAAACCCCCATTTTTCACCAAAACCCCCGTTTTTTCCCCCAATGACCCCAAACCCCATTTTTCACCAAAACCCCCGTTTTTTGCCCCAATCCAGCGTCAGGACCCGGTCTGCTGGAACTCCACGTTCATCTCTCTGTCCCGCCAGCCGCTCAGCGTGTTTTCGCTATTTTTTACCCTCTGACCCAAAATCCCCATTTTTCACCCCAAACCCCATTTCTCACCCAAACACCAATTTTCCCCCAATGACCTCAAAACCCCATTTTTCACCCCAAACCCCATTTCTCACCCAAACCCCATTTTTCACCAAAACCCCAATTTCTCACCCAAACCCCCATTTTCCCCCAATGACCCCAAACCCCATTTTTCACCAAACCCCCCGTTTTTTCCCCCAATCCAGCGTCAGGACCCGGTCTCCTGGAACTCCACCTTCATCTCTCTGTCCCGCCAGGCGCTCAGCGTGTTTTCGCTATTTTTTACCCTTTGACCCAAAATCCCAATTTCTCACCCAAAACCCCCATTTTCCCCCAATGACCCCAAACCCCCATTTTTCACCAAAACCCCCGTTTTTTGCCCCAATCCAGCGCCAGGACCCGGTCTCCTGGAACTCCACGTTCGCGGCGCTCTCCCGGCAGGTTCTCGGCGTTCGCTACTCGCTGCTGCCTCACCTCTACTCGCTGATGCTCGCCGCTCACGCCCGCGGCAGCTCCGTCGTCCGCCCGCTGCTGCACGAGTCAGTTGCGCCAAAATCGCCTTTTTTCCACCCAAATTGTTGGCCGAGAAATGGGGGAGAGGTTAAAAAAAATATTCGGAGTTTTAGCGGTTTTTTGGATTTTTTTCTTGATTTTTAAAGGGTTTTTTAGAATTTTTTTGGATTTTTTTAGGTGTAAATATAGATAAATTTTTGTGTAAAAATAGATAAATTTTGGATGTAAATGGCGTGTAAATAGATATAAATTTTGTGTGTAAATAGTGTGTAAAAATAGAAATAATTTAAAGGTTTTCTCAGGTGTAAATTGATATATTTTGGATGGAAATGGTATGTAAATAAATAGAAATAAAAAGTTTTTTAGGTGCAAAAATAGATTTTGTATGTAAGTAGTATGTAAATAAGGATAAATAATTTAAATACGGAAATAAATAGAAATTAAAGGTTTTTTTAAGGTGTAAATAGATGTAAAAATAGATAAATTTTGGGTGTAAATAAGATGTAAGTAAATAGAACTTTTGTATATAAATAGTGTGTAAAAAAGAAATAATTTAAAGGTTTTCTTAGGTAGAAATAGATGTAAAAATTGATAAATTTTGGGTGGAAAAGGCATGTAAATAAATAGGAATAAATAAAATGGTTTTTAGGTGTAAATATATGCAAAAATGGACAGATTTTGTATGTAAATAAGGATAAATAATTTAATTTAATTTAATTTAATTTAATAAGTACGTAAGTAAAGATAAATAATTTAAATACGTAAATAAATAGAAATAATTTAAAGGGGTTTTTAAGATGTAAATAGATGTAAAAATTGATAAATTCTGGATGGAAAAGGTATGTAAATAAATAGAAATAAATAAAATGGTTTTTAGGTGCAAATATATGCAAAAATAGATTTTGTATGTAAATAAGGATAAATAATTTAATTTAATTTAATTTAATAAGTACGTAAGTAAAGATAAATAATTTAAATACGTAAATAAATAGAAATAATTTAAAGGGTTTTTTAAGGTGTAAATAGATGTAAAAATTGATAAATTTTGGATGCAAATGGAATGTAAATAAATAGAAATAAATAAAATGGTTTTTAGGTGTAAATAGATGCAAAAATAGATTTTGTATGTAAATAAGGATAAAAAATTTAATTTAATTTAATTTAAATAGGTAAATAAATAGAAATAATTTAAAGTTTTTTTTAAGGTGTAAATAGATGTGAAAATAGATAAATTTTGGGTGTAAATAAGACGTAAATAAATATAAATCTTGTAAGTAAATAGTATGTAAAAAATAGAAATAATTTAAAGGTTTTCTTAGGTGTAAATTGATATATTTTGGATGGAAATGGAATGTAAATAAATAGAAATAAAAAGTTTTTTAAGGTGCAAAAATAGTATGTAAATAAGGATAAATAATTTAAATACGTAAATAAATAGAAATAATTTAAAGGGTTTTTTAAGGTGTAAATAGATGTGAAAATAGGTAAATTTTGGGTGTAAATGAGACGTAAATAAATATAAATTTTGTGTGTAAATAGTGTGTAAAAAATAGAAATAATTTAAAGGTTTTCTTAGGTGTGAATAGATGTAAAAATTGATATATTTTGGATGGAAATGGAATGTAAATAAATAGGACTAAATAAAAAGTTTTTTAGGTGTAAATATATGCAAAAATGGACAGATTTTGTATGTAAATAAGGATAAATAATTTAATTTAATTTAATTTAATTTAATAAGTACGTAAGTAAAGATAAATAATTTAAGTATGTAAATAAATAGAAATAATTTAAAGGTTTTTTTAAGGTGTAAATAGATGTAAAAATTGATAAATTTTGGGTGGAAAAGGTATGTAAATAAATAGAAATAAATAAAATGGTTTTTAGGTGTAAATATATGCAAAAATAGATTTTGTATGTAAATAAGGATAAAAAATTTAATTTAATTTAATTTAAATAGGTAAATAAATAGAAATAATTTAAAGTTTTTTTTAAGGTGTAAATAGATGTAAAAATAGATAAATTTTGGGTGTAAATAGGATGTAAATAAATAGGTTTTTTAGGTGTAAATAGGTGTAAAAATAGATAAATTTTGTTTATAAGTATTATGTAAATTTAAAGGGCCCAAAATCGCCCTTTTTCCACCCAAATCATCAGCTGAAAAAAGGGGAGCGATTTAAAAAAAAATATGACTATTGCGGTTTTTAAAATTTTTTATATTTTTTTTTTTAATTTTTAGGTGGAAATAGATAAATTTTGCATGTAAATAGTATATAAGTTAATATAAATAATTTAAAGTTTTGTGTGCAAAGCGTATGTAAATAAATAGTAGGTAAATAAGGATAAATAATTTAAATTTAAAGGGCCCAAAATCGCCCTTTTTTCCACCCAAATCGTCAGCCGAAAACCAGGGAAGTGATATATATAAAATAAAATAAAATGAAATAAAATAAAATAAAATAAAATAAAATAATATGTAATATAGTAATCTTGAAGGTTTTTATATATTTTATGTATTTTCTATATTATTGATATTACATATCATATGCTTATACATATTTTGATACTTGGAAATATTTATGCATTTTTTAAATAAATATAAAACAACATATTATATTTATTACATATATTTATTACATATATTTATTACATATATTACATATAAGTACATATATTACATATAAATACATTTATTACATATAAATACTTATATTAATATGTAATATAGTAATTTAGTAATATAGTAATATATTATATATTATTTAGAAGTGTATTTTGTAAAGATACAAAATAGGAATAAATAATGAATACAACAAAAATATGCAAAATGTGTTGCAATATGTGAAATAAAATCTATAGCTATAAAAATTATAATATAAAATATAAAATATAATATATACAATATAAAATATAAAATATAAAATATAAAATATGAAATATAAAATATAAAATACAAAATATAAATATCGTGTATATAATATATAATATACAATATATAATACATAATATATAATATATAATATATAATACATAATATATAATGTACAATATATAATATACAATATATAATATATAATATATAATACATAATACATGATATATAATATATAATACATAATACATGATATATAATATATAATATATAATATGTAATATATAAAATATATAATATATAATATATAATATATAATATATAATATATAATGCTATAATGCTATAATATATAATATATAATGCTATAATATATAATATATAATATATAATATATAATATACAATATATAATATACAATATACAATATATAATATATAATATATAATATATAATATATAATATATAATATATAATATATAATATATAATATATAATATATAATATAAATGGTATCCCAAATATATTGGAATAAACGAACATATAATAAATGTAATTTTATACAGCTAGTTACAAACACTATTATATAATAATACTTATATTAATATTAAATACATAATATAATATAGAATAGTATGATATACTATAATATATCACATACAACAATACATTAAAATATTCAATATATTATACTAAACATAATAAAAAGAACAGATTTAAAAAATCTATAAACAAACATTATTCATAAAAATAACTCAAACAATAAACAGCAAATGGTAACAACTTATTAACCATATTAACCAGCAAACCCCTTTCAATAATTCCTCTGTATGATATCAATTTTGGGACAATTTTGGGACAATTTTGTCACAATTTTGGCACAATTTTGGCACAATTTTGGCACAATTTTGGGACAATTTTGGCACAATTTTGGCACAATTTTGGCACAATTTTGTCACAATTTTGGGACAATTTTGGCACAATTTGGCACAATTTTGTCACAATTTTGGGACAATTTTGGCACAATTTTGGCACAATTTTGGCACAATTTTGGCACAATTTGGGACAATTTCGGGACAATTTTGGGACAATTTTGGGACAATTTTGGCACAATTTTGGGACAATTTTGGGACAATTTTGGGACAATTTTGGCACAATTTTGGGACAATTTTGGCACAATTTTGGCACAATTTTGGGACAATTTTGGCACAATTTTGGGACAATTTTGGCACAATTTTGGGACAATTTTGGGACAATTTTGGCACAATTTTGGGGCAATTTTGGCACAATTTTGGCACAATTTTGGGACAATTTTGGCACAATTTTGGGACAATTTTGGCACAATTTTGGGACAATTTTGGCACAATTTTGGCACAATTTTGGCACAATTTTGGCACAATTTTGGCACAATTTTGGCACAATTTGGGACAATTTCCCCAAATTCCGTTTTCCCCGCAGGTTTTTCGAGGACAGAACCACGTGGGACATCGACAGGCAGTTCCTGTGGGGAGCTGGGCTGCTCATCAGCCCCGTGCTGGAGCCGGTGAGAGAATCCCAAAAATCCGGGAAAAACCCCGGAAATCCCAAAAATTCCCCCAAAATCCCGAAATCCGGGAATTGCACCCCAAACCGTTCCGTTCCAGGGCGTTTCCGAGGTTCGCGCTTACCTGCCCGACGCGCGCTGGTTTGACTTCTACACCGTGAGTTCCCCGAAATCTCCTTTTTCCCCAAAAAAGGGAATCGATGTGGAATTTGGATAATCGGTGATTGGGTTGATGTTGGCGGGAAAAGTTTAATTATGAATGTTTAATTGTTTAATTGGATTTTTCCAATGGTGGTGAGCTGGGGGTGTTGTTCCTGCCCTGTCCGGGAGGGGGCGATAGTGATAATGGAAAAACTTTGTGTCAATTTTTGGTAATTTCTGTCAGTTTTTAGTAATTTTTTGTACATTTTTTTGAATTTTTTTTGAATTTTTTTGGTAAATTTTTTGGTAATTTTTGTAGATTTTCATAATTTTTAGTAATTAATCTAAGGCAATTTTTGTAAATTTCTGTGTGTCGTAAATTTGTGACAACCTCTGTCAGTTTTTAGCAATTTTTGGAGTTTTTTGGTAATTTTTTGGTAATTTTTTTGTAATTTTTTGGTAATTTTTTGGTAAGTTTAATAATTTTTGCACATGGCTGCTAGTTTGTGTAAATTTGAGTATATTATTGTAAATTTGTGTGACTTTCTGACAACTTTTACAGTTTATAGCAAATCGTTTTGAATTTGTGGGAATTTCTGTCCGATTTGGTCCATTTGAAGTCATTTTTTGGTAATTTTTGGTAATTTTTATGATTTTCTTGTAATTTTTGCCATTAAAAAAAAATTAATAAATTTTTGTAAATTTTTGTGAATATCTGCCAACGTTTGAAAATTTCTATGTATTGTTGGCAATTTCTGTCAATTTCTGTCAATTTCTGTCAAATTTTTGTAAATTTTTTGTAATTTTTGGTGACTTTTTGTAATATTTTGTAATTTTTTGTAATTTTTTTGTAATTTTTTTATAGTTTTCTTGTAAATTTAGTAAATTTTTGTAGATTTCTGGCAATTTCTTTAAATTTCCATATATTTGTCAGGTTTTGGTAATTTTTGGTGATTTTTTGGGTAATTTTTTGTAATTTAATTTTTTTGGTATTTTTTGGCAATTTTTGTAATTTTGCCAAATTTTGTAATTTTGCCAAAATTTACAATTTTTGTAAATTTTCATACATTTCAGTAAACTTTGTAAATTTCTGCAAATTTCTGTCAAATTTTGTCCATTTTTAATAATTTCTTGTAATTTTTTGCTACATTTTCGAAATTTTCTCGTAACTTCCACAATTTTCTTCCAACCTTCGCAATTCTAAAAAATTTTAGTAAATTTTTGTAAATTTCTGACAATTTCCAATTATCATTGCAAATTCCTGTCATTTCCCTTCAATTTTTCTCCGTTTTTAGTCAATTTTTGGGGTTTTTTTCTACATTTCTGTAAATTTTTAAAACCTTTTCACCATTTTTTTGGTCCAATTTTTGGTGCAATTTTTTGGTCCATTTCTTAGCCCAATTTTTGGTAGATTTTTTTGGTTCATTTTTTTGGTAAAATTTTCATCCATTTTTTGGTCCAATTTTTGGTCCATTTTTTGGTCTAATTTTTGGTCCAATTTTTAGTCCAATTTTTGGTACAATTTTCGTCCATTTTTTCGTCCAATTTTTGGTCCAATTTTTGATACAATTTTTGATCCAATTTTTGGTACATTTTTCAGTCCAATTTTTGGTCCAATTTTTCATCCAATTTCTCATCCAATTTTTGGTCCAATTTTTGGTCCATTTTTTGATCCAATTTTTGGTCCAATTTTTGGTCCAATTTTTGGTCCAATTTTTCATCCAATTTCTCATCCAATTTTTGGTCCAATTTTTGGTCCATTTTTTCGTCCATTTTTGGTCCAATTTTTGGTCCATTTTTGGGTCCCATTTTTGGTCCAATTTTTAGCCCAATTTTTGGTACATTTTTTTGGTCCAATTTTTGGTCCAATTTTTTGTCCAATTTTTGTTCCAATTTTTGGGTCCAATTTTTGATCCATTTTTGGATCCAATTTTTGGTCCAATTTTTGGTACATTTTTTTGGTCCAATTTTCGTCCAATTTTTTGGTCCAATTTTTTGTCCCATTTTTGGTCCAATTTTTGGTCCAATTTTTAGCCCAATTTTTAGTCCAATTTTTGGTCCCATTTTTGGTCCATTTTTTAGCCCAATTTTTGGTACATTTTTTTGGTTCATTTTTTTGGTACAATTTTCGTCCAATTTTTGGTACATTTTTTTGGTCCAATTTTTGGTGCAATTTTGGGTCCAATTTTTGGTCCAATTTTTGGTCCAATTTTTGGTCCAATTTTTTGGTATATTTTTGGTCCAATTTTTGGTCCAATTTTTTGGTCCATTTTTTCGTCCATTTTTTCGTCCAATTTTTGGTCCATTTTTTGATCCAATTTTTGGTCCATTTTTTGTCCAATTTTTGGTCCATTTTTTGGTCCAATTTTTGATCCAATTTTTGGTACATTTTTTTGGTCCAATTTTTGGTCCAATTTTTCATCCAATTTCTCATCCAATTTTTGGTCCAATTTTTGGTCCAATTTTTGTCCAATTTTTGGGTCCAATTTTTGGTCCCATTTTTGGTCCAATTTTTCGTCCATTTTTTCATCCATTTTTTGGTGCAATTTTTGCTACATTTTTTTGGTCCAATTTTTTGTCCAATTTTTGGGTCCATTTTTTGGTCCTACTTTTGGTCCAACTTTTGGTACATTTTTTTGGTACAATTTTTGGGTACAATTTTTTGGTCCAATTTTTGGTCCAATTTTTCATCCAATTTCTCATCCAATTTTTGGTTCAATTTTTGCTACTTTTTTTTTTTTTACAAATTTTTTCTATAAACTTTTTTTGGTTTTTCGGTTACATTTATGTCAAACTTCCGTAACTTTTTGTAAATTTCCCCATTTTTCCCCATTTTCGGCGTCGGCAGGGCGCGGAGGTGCGATGGCGGCGGGAGTTCCGGAACTTTCTGTAAATTTCCCGTTTTCGGTGTCCTTAGGGCGCGGAGGTGCGATGGCGGCGGGAGTTCCGGAACTTTCTGTAAATTTCCCATTTTCGGTGTCCTTAGGGCGCGGAGGTGCGATGGCGGCGGGAGTTCCGGAACTTTCCGGCGCCGCTCGGCCACATCAACGTCCACGTCCGCGGAGGTCACATCGTCCCGCAGCAGCTGCCGGCCAACAACACCAGCTTCAGGTCACAATTCCACAGCGTTTGGGGTTTTGGGGGGAAAAATGGGAATTTTGGGGTGTTTCGTGCTGCTGGTGGGGATGTGGGGTTATGTGGGGTGAGAGAAATGAAAATAAATAAAATTAAATGTATCATAAATATCATAAATGTCATAAATAAAATAAAATAAAGCAAATAAAGTAAATGAAATAAAATAAAATATATCCTAAATACCATAAATATCATAAATAAAATAAATTAAATGAAATAAAATAAAATATATCCAAAATACCATAAATGTCATAAATAAAATAAATAAAATAAATAAAATAAATGAAATAAAATATATCCTAAATACCATAAATGTCATAAATAAAATAAAATAAAACAAATAAAATAAAATATATCCTAAATGCCATAAATATCATAAATAAAATAAAATAAAATAAATAAAATAAATAAAATAAAATATATCCTAAATACCATAAATGTCATAAATAAAATAAAATAAAATAAATTAAATAAATGAAATAAAATAAAACAAATAAAGTAAATGAAATAAAATAAAATATATCCTAAATACCATAAATGTCATAAATAAAATAAAATAAAATAAATTAAATAAATGAAATAAAATAAAATATATCCTAAATGCCATAAATGTCATAAATAAAATAAAATAAAATAAAATAAATAAAATAAATGAAATAAAACAAAATATATCCTAAATACCATAAATGTCATAAATAACATAAAATAAAGCAAATAAAATAAATGTATATCCTAAATGCCATAAATGTCATGAATAAAATAAAATAAAATAAATAAATGAAATAAAATAAAATAAATAAAGTAAATGAAATAAAATAAAATATATCCTAAATACCATAAATATCATAAATAAAATAAAGTAAATGAAATAAAATAAAATATATCCTGGAAATAAAATAAATGTTCATAAATACAAGGAAATGGGATAAAGATAAAAGATAAGGAAAATTAAAATAGTAAGTGTATCCTGTATATAGTATCATGGTAAATAAGATAAGATAAGATAAAGATATATATTAGTAAGGAAATGAAGATAAAGATAAGATAGTATACTAGATGTATAATGTGTCTGTATATGTCATTAAGATAAAGATATAGATAGAGTAAAGATAAAGATGAAAATAGAATATATAAATAATGATAAATATCATAAATAAGATAAATATAACAGTAATATATAAATATATAAATATATCATGTATAGATATCTAGATATAAATGAATGGATATATATATATATAGATGTATAAATATATATAATATGAGTATTATAGTAATATAGGTATATAGATATATAGACATATAGATATATATAAAAATATAGATATATATATAAAAAATATAAATAAGAATGTATAAACGTTTAGAAACACAAAGATAAATATCCATTTTACCCACGAATTAAAATCCTCCACATTTTCACCCACTCCCAACCAGCTCCCCAAACCCAACAAAAATCAATATATATTAACAAAAAAACAATAAAATCCATAAAATTAACAATTAACAAATTCCCAAATCCACCCCAAACCATTCCCCAAATCCCATTTTCCCAATTCCCACCCGAAATCCCCCAAATCCCCAGAAATTTGGCTCCAAAATTCCCAAAATTGGTTATTTTCCAGCCGGAGGAATGCTCTGCTGCTGACGGTGGCTCTGAACGATTCACTGCAGGCGACAGGAAACCTCTACTGGGACGATGGGGAGAGCATCGGTGAGCCTTAATTAGTCATTAATTAGTCATTAATTAGCCGTTAATTAGTCATTAATTAGCCGTTAATTAGTCCTTGATTAGTCATTAATTAGACCTTAAATAGTCATTAATTAATCATTAATTAGTCACTAATCAGTCCTTAATTAGTCGTTAATTAGTCGTTAATTAGTCGTTAATTAGTCACTAATCACTCATTAATTAGTCACTAATTAGTCGTTAATTAGTCGTTAATTGGTCGTGGATTAGTAGTTAATTAGTCGTTAATTAGTCATTAAATAGTCGTTAGTTAGTCATTAATTAGTCATTAATTAGTCGTTAATTAGCCACTAATTAGTCATTAATTACTCGTTAATTAGCCATTGATTAGTCGTTAATTAGTCATTAATTAGTCCTTAATTAGTCATTCATTAGTCGTTAATTAGTCGTTAATTAGTCATTAATTAGTCATTATTTGGTCGTTAATTTCTCACTAATTAGTCGTTAATTAGTCATTAATAGTCGTTAATTAGTCGTTAATTAGTCGTTAATTAGTCACTAATTAGTCGTTAATTAGTCATTAATTAATCACCAATTAGTAATTAATTAGTCATTAATTAGTCACTAGTCACTAAGTAGTCACTAATTAGTCACTAATTAGTTATTAATTAGTCATTAATTAGTCGTTAGTTAGTCTTGAATTAGTAATTAATTAGTCATTAATTAGTCGTTAATTAGTCACTAATTAGTCCTTAATTAGTCGTCAATTAGTCGTTAATTAGTCATTAATTAGTCGTTAATTAGTCGTTAATTAGCCTTAGCATTGGGTTCATTCATTAACCAAACCGGCGATAAATGGTGAGGTTTTGATTTTTTTGGGTCGCAAAGTCGTTCAAATCGAATTTTTGGGGATTTTCTGAGGCGACGAATGGAATTGGGGAGGAAAAAAAAACCGGGAAATTGGGGAGAGAGAAATTGGGGAAATTTGGGGAATTTGGGAGAAATTGAGGAATTTGGGTAATTTGGGAGAAATTGGGGAATTTGGGAGAAATTGAGGAATTTGGGGAAATTTGGGGAAAATTGGGGAATTTGGGAGAAATTGGGGAATTTGGGAGAAATTGGGAAAAAACGGGAAATTGGGGTGAGAGAAAGAAATTGGGGAAAATTGGGGGATTTGGGAGAAATTGGGGGATTTGGGAAATTTGGGGAAAATTGGGGAATTTGGGAGAAATTGGGGGAATTAGGGGAAATTTGGGGAATTTGGGGAATTTGGAGAATTGGGAAGAATTTGGGAAATACGGGAGAAATTGGGGAATTTAGGACAATTTGGGAAATTTGGGGAAAATTGGGGAATTTGGGAGAAATTGGGAAAATTTGGGAAATTGGGGAATTTGGGAGAAATTGAGGAATTTGGGAAATTTGGGAGAAATTGGGGGATTTGGGAGAAATTGGGAACATTTAGGAAATTGGGGAATTTGGGGGTTTAAAGGGATTTTTTGGGGGATTTTGGGGGAGTGAAGAGTTGAGGTTTGTTAATGAAGTAAAATGCAAATTAGGGGAAATTAGGAGGAAAAATTGCAACTTAATTGTTTCATTATAGTTGAGATTCGTTAATGAAGTAAAATGTAAATTAGAGGAAATTAAGAGAAAAAATTGCAACTTGATGGTTTAATTATAGTTGAGATTCGTTAATGAAATAAAAAGCAAATTAGGGGAAATTAGGAGGAAAAAATGCAAATTATTGGTTTAATTATGGTTGAGATTCACTAATGAAGATAAAATACAAATTAAGGGAAATTAGGAGAAAAAATTGCAACTTAATGGTTTAATTATAGTTAAGTTTGTTGATTAAAATTGCGATAATTAAATTAATAAAAGCTTCTTAATTATTCATTAAGTGAAATGGTGAAACTTAATTTAATCAAAATGTCAATTAATTAATAAAAGCATTTGACAGTGAAATGAGGAAATATTTAATTTTAATTTTCATTTGATTTTGCTATTTATATTTTTTTATCTTGTATTTTTTTCTATTTATTGTTATTTTTATTTACAAGTGTTTTATTTTTATGGTATTAGGATGTTAATTACATTAATTTGTACTTTATTCTTTACTTTTGAAATTATTTTCTGATCGATTCTTATTTTTCAGGTTTCATGGTTATCTTATTTATTTCAATTTTATTATTTTTTAAATATTTATTTGATTTTATTTGGTCTTTTGAATTTATTTTTATTTTCTTCTTTATTTTTATTTTCTTTTAATATTTATTTTACCAATTTTCATTTTTATTAATTTTTAATCCATTTATCATTATTTTTTGTATTAATTTATGTTTTAATTTCAATTTTTATTTTTATTTTATTGTTTACCTGTTATTTTACTTTTATTTTGATTTTGATTTTATGCTTTTTAATTTTTTTTATTTGAATTTTACTTTTAATTTTCACTCTTTTTAAAAATGAATCTTCATTTTTATTTTACTCTTTACTCTTTCATCTGTATATTTTTAATTTTAATTATTTCATTTCCTAAATTTTAAGTTTAATTCCTTAATTTTTCAGTTTTTATTTTCTATTTGGAACTTTTTCATTACGAAAATTTTTTATTTTATTATGAATTTTTGCTATAAAATTTTTATTATGAAATAAAGAATTTTCATAATTCTTTATTTGATAACCTTTATTTTATCTTTGTTCTTCTATCGATTTGGATTTTGACATTTTTCTCTCCAATTTTAATTTTAATTTTAATTTCAATTTTTACTTCACTTTTAATTTTAATTTTTCTTTCCAATTTTAATTTTAATGTTAATTTTAATTTTAATTTTAATTTTTAATTTTAATTTCGATTTAACTTTAGTTTTAGTTTTAATTTTTCTTTCCAATTTTAATTTTATTTTTCACTTTAATTTTTATTTTAATTTTTCTTTTTAATTTTAATTTCAATTTTGACTTTAGTTTTAGTTTTAATTTTTCTTTCCAATTTCAATTTCAATTTCAATTATAGTTTTAATTTTAATTATGATTTTTAATTTTAATTTTAATTTTAATTTTTTTCCCCAATTTTAATTTTAATTATACTTTTAATTTTAATTTTGATTTTCATTTTAATTTTTCTTTTTTTCCCCAAGTTTAATTTTAATTTTGGTTTTAATTTTTCTTTCCAACTTTAATTTTAACGTTAATTTTTCTTTTTCTTTTTATTTTTTCTTTTTCTTTTTCTTTTTCTTTTTCTTTTTCTTTTTCTTTCTTCTTTTTCTTTTCTTTTTCTTTTTCTTTTTTCTTTTTCTTTTCTTTTTCTTTTTCTTTTTCTTTTCTTTTCTTTTTCTTTTTCTTTTTCTTTTCTTTTTCTTTTCTTTTTCTTTTTCTTTTTTCTTTTCTTTTTCTTTTTTCTTTTTCTTTTTCTTTTTCTTTTTCTTTTTCTTTTTTCTTTTTCTTTTTTCTTTTCTTTTTCTTTTTCATTTTCATTTTAATTACCTTTACTATTATTTTTAATTTTTTTCTTTCCAATTTCAATTTTAATTTTAATCATCGTTTTAATTTGAATTTTGATTTTAAATTTTCATTTTAATTTTAACTTTACTTTCAGTTTTATTTTTTTCTTTCCAATTCCAATTTTAATTTTAATCATCGTTTTAATTTTAATTTTGATTTTAAATTTTAATTTTAATTTTACCTTTAGTATTTTAATTTTTATTTTAAATTTTAATTTTAATTTTACTTTAGTTTTAGTTTTATTTTTTTTTTTAAATTTTCATTTTAATTTTAATCATCGTTTTAATTTTAATTTTGATTTTAAATTTTAATTTTAACTTCACTTTCAGTTCTATTTTTTTCTTTCCAATTCCAATTCCAATTTTAATTCTAGTGTGAAATTTAATTTTAAATTTTAATTTTAGTTTTTAATTAATTTTCATTTTAATTTTAATTTAATTTCATTTCCCTGCAGACACCTTTGAGAAAGGCGAATTCCTGCTGATGTCCTTCACTGCCACCTCGGTGAGTCCCAAACCCAATTTGAACCAAAATTGTCATTTTTCAACTCTTTTTTCCTCCTTTCCTCCTCTTCTAGCCCTTTAAAATCTGCTTTTTGTCCTTTTAAAATATTTTTAAAATAATTTTTAATTCACTTTAATATTTTTCCTCCTATTTTAATCCCATTTTAGTCTTTTTCATCATCTTTTTTTGCCTTAAAACCTTTTTTTTTGGTTCTTTTTTATCCTGATTTAGTCCTTTTAATCCTCTTTTGTTCCTTTTCCATC